>NC_142714.1:9179166-9486296 GCF_055471065.1 Atractosteus spatula
CACACATTATATCATCACTGATGGTGGCACTGAATGTCAAAAATGATCTGAACTTCTGATCTGAATCTTTTTTACAGGTCCCCTTAAAGTGTTTGGGTTTCCAGATTTTCAATTAACCCAGTTTATGTGCGTTAATGGCATCTAATTATCATTCCTTGTTGCATGATTGTAATTGTTCTTAACAATGTAATGAGAAAATTCCTTCAAATGTTTTAGAGCTTACGTTAGGATTTTCAAGTCATTAGCCGAATGTTTATGCAATTAAAGTTAATCACAGTGTTAATTAGAGTGACATGTTAAGCACAATAAAACTATAAAAAGACACAAGAAAGGCATAATTTTGTGTTTTGTTTCATTGCCATTGGTGAAACAGCTCTGTCCCCAGCGCCTTTGACAACATTTCTAATTTAGCTAAACCTAACCCTCCAGAATGTTTCAAAGATCGCATCGCCATCGCCGATCTACATCGCCAGTTTCTAAAAACCTGGAACAATTACATCGCGGTCAATTATGATGCTGATTTGTTAGATTTAAGCAATTTAGAGTTTATTTGGAACTAATATCTGAGTATCCTTCTGGCTCTCAACAGCCAGAGCTTTTTTAAACGAATAGATTACATGTCTAATGCATCAATAATGCAGGTGTACCCAATCTTTAGAGACACTATGCCAATTAGATTAACTGGATTCTGTGGTACCAGCATTGGACTCCCCCGAATGGGTTTTAATTTGGGAGTCCCCTGAAGCTAGAAACCAGATACCAGATTTTCCAAGTCTCCTATAAACCTCAACCAGACTCCCCAGGTGGAGTGCTCATCCAAGCTGTGACTTCGGTCATCTCCAAAGAAAAGGGATTCTGCTACAGTTCTGTAGAAATTTTAAGATCTGTGGTCCTGATTCCGATTCTAAACCTGCATCACAATTCACACCTCCCTCCGCTCCCTCTCAAATCTCACTGTAACAAATTTCTTTTTAAGCACAACCCTGATTTAGCCTGATATTTTTATTCCTCTTTACAAAGCAGAGCACGTGCGGTAATGAGGAAAGGTGGCAGATTTAGTCATTGTGGTTACTTAATCAGTGATAAATGGCTTCCCGCCGTAAGAAACATCATCATTTTCTCCCTGCCCTCTATTTCGGTTCTCACTCCAGTAAATGAGGACTATCATCACCCTTTTAAATGATTTCCTTGTCAACACTGCCGCAAAGGGGATTTCTGGAGACGAGTAATAAATGTAGCTTTCCCTTTAACAAACATGTGGCCCCTCTATGCTTATAATGTTTACGCAAAAGCTATTATCGATTAATGCACCTGTCATGCTTGCGTGTTTTGTTTTGTTTTTTGTTTCCCCCACCAAAATAATATACTTTGAAATTTGTGATTTAATAAAAAAAATAATTTATCGAAACATGCACGATGTCTATACCGCGGTTTACGTCAGGGACGCGTTCTTACAGCGAATCGTACTGTAGGATAACGAACGAGTTTTCTTTGCAAGTATTAACGCAAAAAGTCGGGGTTGGACTCTGTAGAGTCGGAAATACACACTAGTATAATAAATATTTTTGGTTTGCTTAATGCACTAAAATTGAACGAAATGAAATAAAAATCCAGTCATGGAGTCCAAAGCATAAAAATGTTATTTTAAAGCAGACTGTTACCGTTTACCGTTTTTGAACTACGCTGTGCAGTACTGTACAGGAGTAGTGCGACTTTCTTGGAACTTGGAACATTCTTGTCTGTTTTTCATTGAAGCTCTTCAGATGTTGGATAATGCAGCTGTTATTCTTAAAAGAAGGTACACTGTAAACAATGTTTACCCTTCTGCTTATGCATATACATCTATATTGCGTAGTTGTGGTCCGGTTTAGCGGGGTATTACATTTTAATTTTGTCTTTTGATGTCGGGATTCTAATAAAACAAGCTAAAAACGAAAGTCTAAGACCTGCTTATACAGCATGTTTAGGTAGGACAAAAGAACGAAAGCATGATGCGTGATTGAGTGACACTAGATTTTCACCAAACAATTTGATTTCACTGAAAATCATTGATTTCTTCCGTTTTATTAACTAAACCTCTTCCATCTTGCTTGGAATATTGCACACATTTTTTTTTGTAAATTAACTCATTGCCATTATGTTGGAAGTGGTGGTGGATGGTCACTGGTTCTGCTTTCTGTGCTGACTTTGGGACTTGTGAGGCTCACAAGTGCATCAGTCTGGCAGGACCATGTTGTGAAAGACTAATGCTGGAAGGGTTTCACATGAAAACTGGAATGCTTCATGTTGGTTTGGAGCAGGACACATTCTTTCCTAAAGAATGGCCTGAAGTCTTCAAGTGGGTATCCTGTAAGGTTTTCAGGTGAGTTTGTACAGGTTTGGTCTAGGCAGAAATAAAAAGTCCCAATAAGGGGCCAAACTAACTGGAATTGATTGTGATATAGAGGATGAGAAAATAGTGATTTATTCTCAGTAGTATAACTATTAGTGCTAAAAATAAAGACTCCTCAATCTGAAAGAGCTTTGCCTCTTAATTTAAGCTGTGTCCACCTAGACATACTGTATATACTATAATTGGTGTCAAATAGCAAGATTTTCGCCAAAGCATTGTCAGACTTTGCTGTCAGTGTATTGGAATACAGACCTGCTCTGGACAAAGGTGTCAATCTTAGGAAAATTAGGGATGATCCTTAATGAAAAAGGGGGTTAGAGTAAGGACAATATGATCTGCCGGTCCGCTATGAATGACACACAATCACATAACCGGATAAGTCTGTGGAGAAGAAGCTGAGGTCATTTTACTGGAGCAACCCAAGTGCAGTATCACAGCAATGTCCCCCCCAGGATTCAAACCCACAACCTTCCAATTGAGGATCTAGAGACCTAAATGTTCTTCCTGTAATTCATTCATCCAACGGATGAACTAAATATATTTTGGTGTCACTGCTGCTTTCATTAAAACAAAATATCCTAATGACTTGAATTTTATAAGGAATGATATTAGTGTATGTGCTGTTTTATATACAGTAAATAAAGCTATACTGTGTGTATTTTACTTTCTAATTTATGTGCTCTATATACTGTATATATATTCTTATCCCAAATCCTATTGCACTTGGTAATCTCTTACTGCCTTCACTGAGGAATGTGCCAGTTGAGCTCTCCTCAATGTAATTACAAAGACGTGATTACCCACTCCTGATTATTCTTCTAATCTCTGCCATCACCTTGCCAACACAAGGCTTCGAGCTCTGATTCCCACTCTTTGTTTTGATCACCTAATGAGGAGATAGCCTGGAGCTCAGACCCTTACTGTGTCTCTAATCATACGGTTGGGGTGAAAAGCCGAGCCTCTTAATTTCTTTTTGCACGTGCTCTATGCAAACCGCTAAAAAGTAGTGCAGATTCTCTCTTACCATTGATCTTCCTGATCACATACAGTACTGTACCACAAGACTTTATCTGCACTTGCACATAATTTCTCTAAGGTTTTGCCATAATTCCTGTAATGTCTATACGCATATAATCATAAACCAACGTAGAACACCTTTAAGAATTTTAATTGTTCTGGCTTAACACGGACCCCGAAGACTGGGAGATAGGAAGTTCTGATTGATTCTCTATCCTTTCTTACTTATGAAGCTGAAATTAAGGAAACACAATTGGCAACAACAGAACTGTTGGTGACAACGAGTGTATTGAATTCACATACTGTGCCTGCTCCATTAATCTTTTCTAACATTATGGCTTAGGCCTAGAATGCACTGCTGTATTTTCAGCAGAATGATTAAACTGCACAGGCAGCAAACCTGCTGAATACTGCTGGCTAACGATGCTCTTTAACACCTGTTTAGCGCTGACATCCCTGACTTGCTATTGTTTCCTTTCCTTCTGGAAACATTACCTGTTCCCCGCTAGTATTTTGTGGTAGTATGCTTTCATATTCTTGTTTCTGGAGTTTTATGTCAACCACAAAGTAGCATTAAGAAAAAGGAAATAAGTAATATGGTTGAGGCCGCAGTCTAGAGGAGTGGTCAAGGCTCTGCACTCATAACTGGAAGGTTGGGAGATGAAATTGTGGGTGGGACACTGCTCTTGAGCAAGGCTCTTCAATTAGATGCTCCGGTAAATATAGTAAATGGGTCCAAAGGTAAGCTATTCTGGACAAAGGTGTGAAATGAATGGATAATAAGAGTACATTGGTTTATTGCAGTTCTCTGTACATACCTATCGATTAAGAATGCATGGAGTCTATTTTATTGTTCGGCTCCCCCACGCTGCTCTTTGATCAACAGCACATGGTCTAAGAAAAGCTGTCTGCTGCAAGGTGTTACTTGGCATCAGCTGCAGCACTATTAGAAGTGGTGTCAGCCCTGTCATCCCGCCTGCCCTCCTCAGCCCTGCACAGTTAACTGTCTGTCACACATGAATCCTGCAGAGCTAATTGAGAGTTGTGATCCATGTAGCTTTTTCCATTAGCGTTCCTAATGACAGGCAGCGAGACAGTTACACATGTTCTTCTGTCCCACTGGAGGACAGTCCTGCTGCCAGCCAGTGTGAACACTACTGCTCACCAATAACCCGTGTCAGCAGTTACCAGTCTCAACTTTACCATGATACACAGAGCACCTCAGGGATGTCAGATAGACCCAGACTACAACAGTGTAGTATATATGCTGTATATAAATTACATACTTCTATATGCACTATAAATTATAGTAATTATATACAGTATGTCTATGATATAATATTATCTATTATGGATTATATAATGCCCTATATATTATTTATATGCAACATATAGTGCATTAAATCTGTTCTACCGTTCTCTTAATTGTCTTTTTTCAAACAATGATGTACTCTTTTGTAAGATAAATATTTTATTTTTGCAAAATAAATAGAATAATTAGGATTGTAAGGTATACAGTAGGTCATATATAGGCTTATAGGTATAGGTCACTTATTATATTGAATATATTGTAGTCTGTGTTACTATAGAAGCCAAATACCTCCCTCTCCATTTTGTGTAACACTTTATACGGTATCTGCTTAAACTGTAAAATCTGATAAAAAAACAAAGTCTAATTCCACTCTTTCTGTTCTCTTACCCCTGTCTCATTCCGCGAAATCAGCACAGTTCCTCGAGGAAGAGAAACATTATGGTACAAACCCTGACAACTAGAACACACACACTAATATGTTCTCATAGGACTTTAAATGATCCATTACCAAAACTAATATGATAAGCACTTTCTGTTCCACATTCCCATCTGCTTGCTTTTTATCTATGAAATCATTTGTTTCTTTTGAGGGTGGCCTGGAGGGCAGATGGCAAGCAGTTTGATCTGACTGTTTGACCCGATCAGAATTCTGCAAGGGTTGGAATCAGTGGCTGGGATAAAAACACACACACAAACAAACAAATAAAACAACAAAAAAAAACACATGGCTGGCTGTAGGTCTAAAAAGAACAAGAAGAAATCATTTACAGCCACTACGAATATTTACAGCCAAAGTGTACTTTGTATCTCTTTCATTTATTCATGTTGGGGGGGCGGTTATCATCCTCCTCACGCATAAAGAATCTCTGGCCTCCACAGAAAATATGAATATACCTATATACCGCTTACCACCCTAGAGCAAAAAAGAGATACGATACAATTCAATTACAGCTGTGCTAAAATCATATTTAAATCTCAGAGATATTCCCCCCGAACAAAGAAAAAAAGGGAAAAGGAAGAGGTGATAGCGTGCTTGAAGAAGAAGTGGACGAAGACATATAACAGTAATGGTATCCTTTAACATCTCCTTAACCCCTTCCCCCTTCTCCCTGCTCCACCCCACCCCTCTCCCCTGGGGCCTGTTTGTTTCCCTGCCAGCAGCAGGAACACCGCGGTGCTGATGAGATGCTCAACCCACCATGAAATGTGCTACATCTCGGCACAACCTCCCCGTGATTGCGGTATTTACTTTTTAATCTCGCCATCCTTAATACATACGATAAAAACTTTGTCACGTTAGATGGTGACAGATGGGCAAGAAGATGTTATTACTGTGAGAGCGTTGCCCCCAATCACGATAATTTTTCATCACCCCAATTACATTGTTGAGTGCGCCGTGGCACGTGGGCCAGCTTGAGAGCCAGGAATGGAAAGACATAAATAAAGATAAAATGAGGTGCCCTGCACTGCCTATTCCACAAACTACGTCTCAGGCCATCTTCAACACTCATAGAGCCAGAGTTCACCTGAAGGCTAAGTCTCATGTAGACAGAAGAACTACGCTGGCAACTTTGGCATAGATCCCTTTGTTTGGGTCTGATTGAATGCCGCACATGCATGTAGACCTGTTTGAGAGCTGCATCGTACACATCAGACATTCTCTGAGAATGATCCATAAATATATTTGAGAAACATTGCTAAACACTACTGTAAAGTCTCACCCACTTTTGTAAAAGTTAGCAAATAAGAGAGCTTTAAAGTTCTTTCAATCACATAATTAATTGACCGCATTGGTTTGCACATTTCACTTTTCACCTCGGATTCAAAGTGTAAAAAATGAGTTAAAGTGATTGTGCAGGAGTGCTCTTCAGGGGCTGTCATGCTCTTTCGCATTGTACGGTTTTCCACTGGCCATTGGCATTTGGACTCCTGGTGGCAAAACATTTGGAATTAAGCACTCAGACAAGCCAACTGATGTGCTGTTCCAGATCTGTGCTTGTGGATTCTTTACTTACTGGTTTGGGAATAACTGTTATCTGTAAATATTTTCTGTTTCTTCAGATTGGGAACGCAGGTCAAATACTGTACAAGTACGACTCAACCAAAGCCCCAAAACCAACCCCTGATGAAGAGAGTCTGGTTATCACTAAGTAAGTATATTAAACAAGAACAAAACGAAAAACATTCGGAAGTAAGCTAAACCACCCAGACACTGGATCAAAAAATCTCCACTTTTACCCTAAACTTCAGCCTCCATACGAGGTTTTTCAGTAGTTGCCAATTACTTTTACTCCAGTTCTGTGGAGAACAGGACAAATGACCAAATTCTTGATATTTTGATACGGGACTGTGTAGTGTTTATGCAGTCCACCACTGTATACTGTACAGCTGAACAGGATCACATGAGGGTATCTGATGTTGTGTCTTTGCTTTGGAAGGATGAGAGGATAGCAGTGCAATGTTAAAGAGACATTATATTATATATAATATCCCTCTGTCCTGAAGGGTGGTTGACTTGACATTTGTTGTTAGAAAGTAAAGAAACATGAGATGCCCAGAAGATCGATCTTTGTTGTTTAGAAATACAGAAAAATACTTTTAGAAATTAAAGTTGAGTTCTTGATTACATAACTAGAAAAAGACTCCCCCTTTTTTAAAAAAAAATGCAGTAACTTACAGGTCGATTACTTTACATTTAGCCATGATTTTGGTTGCATGCCCTCTGGAATTATTGACTTGAGCCACGGTTTTGATGGCACTGGACCCTAGCAGGTGTAAATCCAGATCTGGTAAAACTCTGATAAGCCTTTTAGAACTGGCAAAGAGCATGATTGTTTGTACTGATGTACATGTGTGCACATGTGTGCGGAAGCGTTTGTACTGTATGTTTTGTCGCACTAACCAAAATAACTTAACCGACTTTGTTTTTCCACTTAAATGTTGTTCAAATGAAATAAAAACCTTTAATGCTCGTGACAAAAAAAAACATCCTCAGTAATGAGATGTGCCTGTTAGACTGCTAGTCATTAGGAACTGAAAAATCTCCTGAACTCCACGCCGCTATAATCCGTTAATGAAAAGAATGTAGTCACAGATCTCATTTTTCAGACAATTCTTGTGTAAACTGGAAATTTTCCAGAGTATGCGCTTTGAAACAGGCACGCCATAAATCACTCCAAGCCGGCCGCCTCCAGTGCAGAAGCTTGAACGTTTTTAAATCGCGGCGCCATATGTTCACAGAAACCGGAAACCCATATGAGCAAAACCGAGAGAAAAGAAATACGATCCCCTGTCCCCCTCACCGCCGTTATCCCCTCCCAAATAGTCTACAGTACTTCGCTCCGGGCAAACCAGCAAGCGATGCCTGCATGCAAGGCAACGAAATGGGTCATTTTTTAATTAAATACAATATTAATTACTGTGAGCACCATTAACGATATGTGAGATTTGACTAATTAGTGTAATAGTTTCAGAGTCACGCTCATTAAATATGAAAATTACAGCGGTAGAAAGGATTGGTTCCGTGATCAATCTTGTATGGACAGAAAGGAAATGATTTAGAGAATAGCTTTTATTGTACAATTAACTTCATTACAACCAGCCTGACAAGAATAAAGAGAGCAGGGATTTCATCTGCACTCAAGTTTAAAAACGCACTGTCGACGGCTTGTGGGTTTTTCCCGCTGAGTGAAATCCTAACTTTTTTAACGCAACAAATCGCCTAATCTGTACCCGGCTGAACGGCGCTCTGCAGTCTGTAGGCAGAGACACGGGGTCCGTCAGGAACTTCTTTGTGTTTTACTTTAGTCTTATCTAATCTAACAGTTCATTTTTCCTCCCACTCTGATGGTGTCACCACTACATCAATTCATTTTTTAAAGAACAGTGCCATGAAAAGAAAATGAGAACTCTGTGTGAACTGAACAACTAAAACAAAGCATATTTTCAGTCTTTCAGACCTCTTGTGTTGTTGTTTTTTTAATGGGAGAGCAGTTGGAAACCTCTGTAATTCCGTGGCTTCTGTGTGACAAACTGTAGCTATTATAATTTGGAACACTTCCTTTTAGTCTAAGGACTCCTTGGTCATCAAGGGATCTGACTGGATTGCGGCTTCTGTTAAGACGGTGTTCCTCATAATTTTTTTTTTCGTACCAGAGACCAGCTTTTCAAGGTCCTTCTCCTCCAAGGATCACTTAGAACAAAGAACGACCCGTGGCAAGAATAATATTTCATCAGTAATGTTACAGTTACAACAGGAACCAGTCATGCATCACTCCAGGAGCTGAGAAACATGGTGTTAAAGGAGAACCTCCATGCAGGTCCCTCACTATGCTTCCATTTTATCATTCACTGAATACAGAAAAGTCTCAGTAGGGTGGCGCAGTGCTGCAGTGGGTTCCTGGGTTCAATTCTGGACCTGAGGTGCTGTCTGCATGGTGTGTGTAAGTTCTCCCTGTGTTCACGTGGGTTTCCTCCTGGTGCTCCGGTTTCTTCCCACAGTCCAAAAACACACTGGGAGGTTAATTGGCCTCTGGGAAAACTGGCCCTCGTTTTGAGTGTTTGTGTGTCTGACCAGTATGTATCCTGCCTTGCTCCCGTTGCTTGCTGGGATAGGCTCTGGCTCCCTGACAGCCCCGTGTTGCATAAGACAGTTAGAAAATGGATGGACAACAGGTGTGTCTGCAGGTTTTAGGAAATGATATTAAAATAAAATAACATACAGTAATAAAATACAATCCAAATATACTGTCAGAAAGGACAAAGCCAAATCATGCTATTCAAAACATAACAGGGCTGGAGTGCAGAATGTAATGAGCACAATCGCTACAAAATTATCATCGTGCAGTCAGATTTGTGAATAGACATAAAAGTGTTTTGATTTTGGCCAGAATGAGTGTGAGAGGCCACACAGTACATCTCTAAGGTCTCGAGT
Organism: Atractosteus spatula; assembly: GCF_055471065.1. Lineage (NCBI taxonomy): Eukaryota > Metazoa > Chordata > Actinopteri > Semionotiformes > Lepisosteidae > Atractosteus > Atractosteus spatula. The sequence goes on from NC_142714.1 coordinate 9,188,821, forward strand.
GGTTTTTGACAGTGCAATTTAAACCGATCCATAATGAATTTCCCACTTTTATTATTTCACTTCAGAACTCGTGAAACAACTTCTAGCGGTTTTGTCTGCTTGTTTGTTGGCCTTTTTGCTTGTGTAAGAAGCGATCCAGAAAATGACATTAAAATCCCACTCAGCCCAGCACAGAAACAAACCGTGAAATCACAACTGAGGTTCTATGAAGGGTACTGTACTTTGAAAATGATATATTTTTAAACTATTTTTTAAAATGCAGTATTTCAAGCCAGACTTGCATGTATGTTATTTATGATGTCAGTGAGGGCATGTTGATTGGAAACAGCAGTGCAGCCAGGAAAACGCAGGGCCTGCTGTTTCACTAGGAGTTAAGAAAGCCCAGGATGACTAATCGGGGCAGGGAATCCCTGTTATTATCAGCCAGTGACATCACCCACTTGGGTCGAACCCAGGACACCTGGATCACAGAGCTGAAGCTGCTTTAGGATGAGCACCTCTACCAGGCAAGTCACCAGACAGCCCCCAACGCCACCCCCCTTCTATTGATCTCTCCTGTGAGCCTGTCAGGGCATCAATCAATCAAACGGTCAATCAGATCTGATCTGAATCAGTGAGACAGTCAACTGTCAACAGGAGACTCGCATGCTCACTCAGATGCTCAACACTCTTTTTCCTTTATTGAAACAATAAGAAAAAGTTTGTGATCTCCACCCCCGGGAAGATTAAACATGTAAAAAGAATTCACACATCAATTTTAAAAGAATTCACGCATCAATAGAAAAATATGATAGCCACTCCATGCAAAACCTATGATACCAACACTGCTTTGAATTCTCCACTGGCAGTCTGTATGTTTACACTCTATCACATTTACCCACATGTTTAAATAAACACGTTTATGCTCCCTTAGCCAGTATCTGCTGTACATGTACTGTCAAATTTAGCTTTCCTATTAATACACTATTTGGAGTGGTGGAATATTGCCCTTTTGGAATTAACTGGCTTAGCATTTTAATGACACTAAGCTGTGAAAATATATTTGTTTATTGAGCATCTCCCATCATCAGGTACTGCGTGGGCTTTGGAAAGATAATTTTTGATCCTATAGGAGAACAGTGAAATCAAACTGGGGAATTGGCACGGCCTTGAATGTTAATTTTCCCATCTGTTAATTCACGCAACGTTCGAGTGAAAAGGAGCCCACTTTTGGAGGGGTCAGCACAATTTATTTACACTGAAAGAATGAAGATAACTGACTCATTTCGTTAAACACTTAAGTTAAATGTAATGTACAGTACAACGTCTTGTTTGCTTTTGCTAAAAAAAAAATCAAAGGTTTTTGGGATGATCACTAGACAGTACAGTATATATTTCAACATATTTGAAATAAAAAACCTACATGGTTGTGCCTGTTAGCATTTCATTAAACTGTTTTATATGTTTTACAAGCTGGTTGAAACATACTGTAAGCAAATGCTGCATTATTTTTCCCTTGATTATTATTTCTACACTTCTGATCAGGAGTGAAGTAGAACTCTCAGGATTTATATGATGTGACTGGCAGGATTATCTTAACAAATTCTAATCAATTTATTTTCTGCACAAGCAAAAGGTTGTTGTTTTTTTCATTTTCTGTACTTTGTTTAAACTGCTTTGGTAGTTTTCTTTTCATTTTAAACAACTTTTCCCCTAATCTGTACGACATGCCTATCTCCTCTTTTTGAGAATCACACTTCCATATTATTTAAATGTTAACCTCCAGAGTTAACACCAAAAAAGCCAATACTTTATCACATTTTTACTTTTTTTTATTTTTATGCTTCTGTCTCTTTTAAATGATTGCACCTAGTTTGATCTGATTCATTTTGTGGTAGCACAAACAATTACTTTTCATCTTTATCAGTTCAAATAATCACCCCTTTTATGGGTATCATTTATTACCAGCCGACAGGTACCTGTTTATTAGAATTTAAAGCAGTATATCAGGATGGCAATCGTTTTTGGTCTATATTTACATTTCAACTTCAGCTAAACAAGCATGACAAACACACGCAGTAAGTCAAGTCCCAGCATGATTTAATTTTCATAACAGTTTCACAGGTTAGAGGGGCTGAAGTTTGGAGAAAGTTATAAGGAGTATCTATCAAATACATTCACAGCTATTGTCAATTTGCAGCTATTGTCAATGATTTTAAATACAAATGTTAGAGCTTCTCTCAGTAATGCTTTGTGCTGGGTGTTGTCTCTTTTCTAGACAAAAGACCTGTGTGTCATTTTCTTCAGCAGTGTTCACCAGTCCTGGAGATATGAATTAGGGCTTTGGCTCAAATAGGACTGTAGTTCTGCTGCTGTTTTATGTCCTGCTCCTAACATTTTTAACCCCATCATATATACATAGGTCAGTCTGATACTCAAGAAGAATCATTAAGAATTTTATATTCAGACACAGAACAGAGGAAAACCTGTAAACCTTGAGATGAGTCTGAGACTTTCCTTTTCAAGATACTTTTTAAATGAATACTTGGACATTTTGTTTTAGGTGAAAATCTCTTTTGTGTAAGTATTCCTGGGTTTGTTGCCTTTTGTATTGTCTAATAGTGTTTGTACAGAACGAGTGTACAGTATGTGCCTGATCATGCAGTGTGCCACAGGAGCCATTTTCAAGGCAAGCAGATGAGATAAAATGGCATGTTAATATCAGGGGCAGTAGGTACCATGGGAGGAGTGGTGGCAGAGGATATATAACACTGACTGGCACCCAATCACAATCAAAGTCTCCCTTTTAGATAACACCATCAATCCATAACACCGAAAACTGTCGTTTAGAGACATTTAAAACTCCATTTTTTTTTCAGCAATATGTGCAGGGAATTTAAGTTACCTTTGCAGACCTCAGGGTTACAGAAGGTCTGTGCCTTTAATTTAGAGAATATCTTGAGGAATTTTAATTAATTTTCCACTCCTAGCTGCTGAATTTGCGTTAATTTTCCCCCCAAGGACTTTTATAAATTTCATCATTAATAAAATCAGACATTCAATTAGTCCAAAAATCCAGATTGCCAACTGTTTCATAACAGTCTCTCCATGATTTCTCTTTTCGTTATAAGGTGGGGGAAAAAGTTAAAACTAATTTCATTAATCTAATTGTCATCACTTCAAACCATCTCTTAATTAGTACAAATTAATATGATTAATCAAAATAATGACAAAAACTCATTCAATTACAGGATTTCAATGGCAAGTGGATGTGTAAAGGGTGATAGGAATATAAAAAATGGGGGCGGGCTGTAAAACGAGCTCTTGTGATAGGGATTTGTCCTGATTATTTAAGTAAATGGCAGGTTATCAATCACAGAACGTTTTTAATAAAGGGAGTTAAAACTTCAAAGTGTGGTAGAGCTGCTTTGTCAGATTTTGTTTTTCTTTTGCCTTGAGTCTTAAAAATGATCCATCCTTACACCAGGTATGGTTATTTGCTTTAAATTAAGCAGAGGTGTAAGGTATAGTGACACTTCAACATATTTTAGTTGAAAAGGCGAATGATAAGGTTTTCCAATCAACTTCATAATTTTTCCGGCAAAAAGGAATACAATCACAAAGCTATCTCCTGTTTGCCAACAGGCTGGTTGTCCTTGGTACATCTACAGAATATATGCAGTACAATATAAAAGTCACTTTGTGTTATATTTACAGTAGTGGTAAATGCTTATTTCTTTTCTTTTAAATTGGAATTATTACCCATGTTTTATTGTCCATTATTGCCCAACACCAGTCTCTCAGGTTATAGTATCAAGTTTCTGATATCTTAAATTCATAGTGTTTATTTAATTTTGAGTACACTACATGGCTTGTGTAGCTATCAATTTATATAGCTTAGTTGTCCACCCTCTTGTTCCTATGAAATAGTTGTGCCCTTTAGTGACTTATCATAGACTTTTTCCCCCTGTTGTACTATGGTCCAATTTTCCAATTTTGTGACACAGATATTTAAGCCACACCTGGCTATACAGAGTACTTCAGACAGAAAATGTTTCCTTGACCAGACAATAGCAAGGACTGGCTGACTGATAGACACATTGTACCTCTGATTATCTCTAAAAAGTAAGACCATTTGACCAACAAATGAGGAATTTACATACTAGGCGATTCTTTACACACAGTACAAGGGCACAGAATGGCAACTAGCTGCTTTGTGCATTTGAAGGCATGACCAATGATGGCGTGAGTTTCAAAGGGGGAGCCACTTGAGGATTTCAATGCTAGTTTCCTTATTTTGGTTTTGTTTCTTTCAAACAGGATGCCCAGTTAACTGTACAGGACAGGGAAATAATGGTGTACTTGGCCACATGCGACATTGTGAAGCAGGTACAGTAAATGATGCGGAAGTTAAAGGGCATTCCAACTGGTGCATATGGGTGCTCCCATTTATGGTAAGAAATTGGACATGGGCTCCCATGAGGATTCTTCAAATCCCATGACCTGGCTGCTGTCCACCTGGATGGAGCCCTTGTAAGTGCAGTCAGAGTGGAGAAAGAGCCAACCGGGTTCTCCCTCCTGGGAGTGTGAGTAGTTCACTCAGCAGATCTGGGAGGAATAAGCTCACATGTGCAGGCAAAGTGCTCCCATGGGGAACTCTGCCCAGGAACAACAACAACAAAAAAAAACGCCTGAATTCAATCTGCTAGCGAAATGGCATTGGCAGACCAAGCATACCACCCTTCTCCTATACCTTCCAAGGGCTTCCCTGAGTTGCAGCAGCACTCCTGGAGAACTGTAGCACACGTCGATGGGTGTTTATTAATGTTTATTCATGCTTTTTGAAGGCAACAGCCACCAAGGAGCTGAACGTGGCCTTCGATGAGGTAGGGACAGGGTACACCACAATTACTGCTGATGCATTCTCATAACAGTACTGTACATTTACACCTATACAAATAGGCTGTACTGCACAAACCACCTTGATGAAGAAAATGCTGAAATTAAGAAGGACAAATCTTTTAAAACACATCTGAAGTTTATTACACCATGAAAAACTCCTGAAGCAAATAAATTGTACTGATACACTTGGGGCTTGAACCAAAGAAGAAAATTTGGGATTTCTAACTCCTGTTCAATAAGTTCCTGTTCAATAAGTACCTGATATGTTGTTAAAAAGCATTAAAAAAGGAATGACAAATCTGATTTGACCTTTTCTCATTCATGACATTCATTACAGCAATAGACTGTGCTTTCAAAAACAGCCTTCATTTTTAATGAACCTGCTGACCAGATGCTGGTGGAAATGCATTTTTACACCTTTCTAAAAAACATCAAAGAAAGAGACTTTTCAGAGAGATAATTCATCATACCCAGGAGAGAAAAAAAAAGCATTGAGCTGTGCATAAAGCAGAAATAAACTGCACCATCCATATTTTCATTGACAAAAGTGAACTCAATTTACACGGTTTAAGATCTTTGCTGACTAAACACCTGCTGGTAATATCTGGCAAATTCCTTTTGTGTCTGGCATTATTGCTCAAATAAATAACCTTCACCACAATCAGTTTGAGGATCTTCACTTAAATTATCACCCTGCGGATAGCTCACTCACGATCTTCTTCTTTATCCATTAACTATCCAGGAAAGTGATTTATTGGTAGGGAAAAAAAAATGTGAGAAAAGGAACCTGTACAATAATGCAATTGTGCCCTCTAGTGTTCCTTAATTGCAGTATCAAAGTGCTTCAGGGTTAGTTGCAGTGGATCATGGGGTGGACAATGCAAGAACGAGTTTTTAAATAAGACTGTGCTTTACTGGGAAGGGGCGTCAGTGATGCAAGAGTGAAGTCACAAATGTTATTCATTGCTGAAAAACAGGAAATCACCCTACAAATACCTTTATTTTTGTTTTAAATACCACCCCCTTCTTGTCTCTCTTATGGGGGAAAGAAATAATGAAAACTGGAGCAAACAAAACAGAAAGACACCTCATGCCTCACGTCTTGTTCTGCTCTTGCTGGTGCAGTTTTGGAAAGATTGCCCAGGTGCAGTGCTCTGGGGGCAAACAAACAAACAATAAAACAGGCAGCAAAGCATGCAGATTCAAGCACCATTGTTCAGATGGCACCCAAAAGGAATCGGTTGGTGGTTAGTGGGTGATGTACCACTCAACAGTACCATCAATGAATGAGTGCTCTTGGGGATTCAATTCAATCCTAGAGAATACAGGTGTCTTTTTCCTTGTTAAAACCCAGCTCTTAACCCAGCTCTTCCATCCAAGAGGCTGCCTTCACTCACCCTGTGTCACTATAGCCTGACAACAAACCAGCTCCAGAGTATATTCTTTTTTTTTTCACCCACTGATGTGCAGGTTTCCACTCCAGTGGGTCTTTTTCTATGACAGACTGTTACCTTCTCAAGCGGAAAAGAATTTGATTGTTAACATCTGGGCCATTACAATTGCAAACTAGGGCTCTGTACATCAATCAGGAAGTGATTTCAAAACAAAGAGACCATCCTCCAATCAATCTATTGGGAAGCAGAGGCATTACATGCTTCTGTAATCCGTGGTAATTAGCAGGATAATGGGAATGAGATTTATGAATCAGCAGTGGAGTGGAGGTGTGGGTGCAATATCCCTCCAATTTGAAGTTTACTACTGAAATTACTAGGGAACAAATCCAAAGCTTTAGCGGGAGGGATCATTTTTTAAAACATAAAAAATTACACATTTTGAGGGGACACATTTCTTGTTCGTTCGTTCGTTCGTTCGTTTTTTTGTTTGTTTTCAGGGCCTGAAATAAATGATCATATACTAGTCCAAATATTAAAACACGTTCACTTTTTTCACCAATTTATCTTGGTACGGAACAAAATGACAGAACTAAGGGCTTGCTAGCATGGAGGAGGGGAATGAGGGTTTTTACATTTTTAATTACACCTTCAGAATGCCATAAAGAAGAACCTTTTTATATAATGAATGGACACTACTGACTTTACCAAGGTACATAACATAATATTCCTCAATATGTATTATACAAGTACAATGTGTATGTTTTACCACCAGATCTTTTATTTCCATTTATTTTTATACCACTTCTATTCATTTGTTCATGGCTGCTATTGAAATTAACTCAGGGCTGTTTGAAAATCAGTTTTTTAAGGGACAAGAAAACTCAGGGACAGTCTTCAGACTAGCCTCCCTCTCTTCCCCTTGCTCTGCTAATACTGTCAATTGGAATAATTATAAACACATTAAACTGTGCTGCTTGCTTAGGGCTGTAATGAAAATGATTCCGGTAAAGAAAGCAAAACATATGGAGTCTACTCAGATGAATAAACAGAGAGAGATACTAATGCACAATGATCTTTGAGGCTGCTTAGCTACCCTGCAGGTGTCATGTTAAAAGTCAGTGTGTGAGACAGTGTGAGACACAGTGGCCTTCATACAATAAGTACAGACTTACACGGCACACCCTTACATATACAAACACGGTATATTTCTACATACTGTATCTACAGTATATAGAGTCGTTTCATGTTAAGAAAGTATATTCAAAACTTCTTATTTATTCATAAATAATATTATTTATTCATCCTTTTTTTCACCCTTTTTCAGTCTAAAACATATTAATTCAGGCCTTGACAAAAAATAGTAAGGTCCACAGCTATTCACTGCGATTCCTATTGCTGCTCGTTAGGTACTTCTCAATTTTCTTCTAATATAAATAATGCCTTTCTAAAATCACGTCATGCTGTATATTAAAGTCACTCACAATGAATTTTTAGGAGAAGAACAATGGATTTTATGTTATCCTAAGATTATTTTGGATTTAACTGGAGTCTGGTTCTGAAAATATCTCTGAATCCTGTAAGAAAAATTATTGGGGTAAATTGAAAATTCAGTATACTTTCCCCATTCTAAGTTCAAAGATTAATTTCTCATTTCAAGGTTTGAGTGAGAAGACAGACGCCTAAACCAGAATAAGTACAAGTTTCTTTTAATTACTAAATCCATACACACATCCATTTTAACCCCTTTATCCAATCCAGGGGGGTCAGACTCTACAAGGCAGGATACACCTTTGATGGGACACCAGTCCATTGCAGGGCATACAGAGACACAAAACCATATACACACTCACACCTGGGCAAATTATCTGAGAAGCCAATTAACAGTCTTTGGACTGTGGGAGGAACCCGGAACACCCAGAGTAAACCCACACAAATGCAGGGAGAATATACAAACTTCATGCAGATAACACCCCAGGAATTGAACCCAGGACATCAATGCTAATCGCTGCCCCACTGTGGAAGCCCTTAATTACTACAGGAGGTTACCTACAGGAAGGGATACGACCCGTTTTTTTCCTGGAGTTTTGGTCTCCCCAAGGGCTTCAAACTGGTGATCCCTGGCAGAAGTCTTATTTTCCTTTTTCCTTCTTCTTTTTTTATTTTCTTCTCTTGCACGAGGCACGGGTGAGTTTATGCACTGCTTGTATAGACCTCTAATGTCACCTGACTGCCAGGTGGAAAACGCTAATCCCTCTTCAGAAGAATCAGTCATCTCAGATTAAAACAGCTGCCCAAGGACTGACAGAACTGTTACCAGCCACAATTTTCTCTTTACCCTATCAACGTCCCTCATATTATCCGGCGGCTGCCAGTCAAAAAGGGTGGAAAATTGCCTTTAATATTTTCTAGGGGTACTTAAAGAATTCTGGGGGTAGGCTGACCCCTGGATCCTCACACTGATGGCAGCCCAGGCGCTGGTTGGCAAGGGGGTCTCCAGTGGTTACCACTGCCATCTCTCTCTCCCAGTTCCTGTGATGAGTGGTACCTGTCCCTCATGGCCAGGCCTTGCTGACCTTGCCTGGCACGGAAAGGACGTCTGCCGTTAAGGAACTGCATTCTGATAAGGCCATTTCTTTTCTTTTAGCATCTCTTTAATGTCATCCCTGAAATATGAAGTCATTAGGCGATATTAAAACAGTGCTGACAAACTAATTAACAGAAGACATTATACGGGATGGGCTCGATTAATCCGCTTTAATGGTTCTTTTAAATGGGGGCTCCAATTAAAATTAATAAAGATTTACCGGTGATCACACTAAACTACGCCGAGGAGCCCCGTCTGAAGGGCAGCCTAAAGTCAGCCTTATCGAATTCTCAAGTTTCACTTGCAGCCCTATGTGCCAATTCCCCGTCTGTATCAAAGGAATGTCAGCGCTTGTTTTATCTTCAGAAGCCAAGAGGCTTCATAAATGCCTTGGTGTTTCATACACTGGCAAAGTATCTTTCTTAATTTGTGTCTGTGGGCATCTGCTCTCTTACAGTGTGACATCAGGCACAAACCAGAAAAACACCAGCCGGGCGGTCCTCTTTTCCCAGCACCGCAGAATTAAGGCAGTACTGTTCGGCAACCGGAATTGGAAGATTCTACCCATTGGACGTCTAAGTCCTGAATGAAATTAATCATTTGCAGCAAGTCAGCTTTAGGAAGTGTGAGATTAATTAGTCCATATTATTAATTTCTGACATTTTTAGCGATGGATATCTTGAAAATGAATATGTATCCTTTGTATAGGAATAATTAATTCCTGCACTCAGAAGAAAACACAACAAATCAATTCTTGAGTGTAATGTATGCGCATAACATTTTCTCATTTGTGTAATGTGGACATCCCCGCGCAGCACAATCCATCAGACGCAGAAGGGCTGCAGCTTTGCCATCCTTCTTGACCTCAGCACTTTTACTGCTGCCATCTTATCTCCTGCAACACTAAAAATAATGCTTGATATTTTCCATATTAGAGTTAGCAGGAAGGAAATAACTGGACGTCTCCACTTTGAATAAAATTTAAGTCAGTGGAGCCAGAGCGTGTTTTCTCCCCTGTGGCAACACTCAATAGGCCTGTACCACAGCCCCCAGAACCGTAACAGGCCCCAACCTGTATTAGATGGCTAACGGGACCTGGGTACATTAAAAAATGAAAAAATGTAGTAAATGAGTCTTTATTCATCACAAATCCAGATAACCTACAGTTCACTATTTTAAACACCAAGTAACACTGTGAAGCCCCTTATATACTAAACATGATGAATCACAGCCATGCAAGAATGTGTTTTCTGAACCAATTATTCAATTAAGTAACTTATCATCTCCCAGTGAGTCTATTTACAGTAATTACAGGCCTTTGATGACTTCTAGTGGCAGGTCACATGAAGCTTCAGTCTGTCCTGACCAGCCTGCCACAGAGCCCTGATACAACACAAACATTAACAGAACCCTTAAAATGTATAACCCAAACCCCAGCACTTAACCCTATCCACAACATTAACAAGCAATGCTTGAAATTCCAAACTGCAGCTAACAAGTATCCATTAATCAATGCATGACCACTCAGAACAATACCTTCCATATATCAGAAATCCAAACTGAAACATTTCTACTGTTAGAGAAACAGAAACAACCTCCAGTCTTATTGAACACCTATTTTGATTCAATTTATTAAGTGAATGCATGCATGCGAAGTTTGGAAAATGTGTTTGAATAGGATTAATGTTTTTTATTTTGTTTTTGAATACCCAAAATCTTTTAGGAATCTTTCAGGAATAGCTGCGCTTCCAGGGTTAATGGCACTGAACTTAAAAACACTGTTGTGGGATCTGTAATGACAGAATCATCAGTACTTTGGAGTAACATCTCTTCCAAAGAAGGGTTCCTCCTGTAGTACAGTGTTATTAGTCACTGTATTCTTGGCTTTGGTTTGGAAAATCCTGTAAGATATTAAAGATTGTCCCAGACACCACTTACAGCAGCAATAGCTTTCTGTCCTACTACTGCCGAGGCCCATACTTGCTTAACTTCTGAGATCTGACCAGACCAGGCTACAAAGCGATGAAAACTGCGGTCTGCATCATTTAGTGTATTTCCTGATGGTTAACATACGCCAGTCACAGGAAATTAACGCTGTTCTTTTAAAAGCTACAGAGAATTTTAAGAGAGAGAGTGTGTCTTATTATTTTGGTGTAATCTGAGAGTGTACAGTCAGAAGGAATAATAAGAATTAAAATAATAGCCTAGTGTAATGTGGGCTCTGACAGTCACGGATTCAAATCAGTAAATCACCCCTTAGAAATATTGCTTATGGAGCAAGAGCTATTAGATAGAATATGAAAACATGGAATAAGGTTGACACCAACAACACATTTGTCAATTATAAAACAATAATTACAAAACCTTCATTTACAAAAAAGAACAGGATTGATGATCAAAACAACTCAATGGTAACCTGTTTTTTTGACAGCTGCCTCCCTCTCATGGTTAAACTGTGTAATTGCATGTTATTATTGAATCCTATCACTATTTCATGGGCAGTATTTTGAACCTCAGTGGGTTAAATCTAACTACATTATTTTTTTTAGATTCCTCACCTGTCACATAAAATACATGTGCCACTGGTTAGGCTGAAATGAAAACTTAACCCCTCCCAGTGGAACTTGTATTTGATTTGACAGGTAATGAACCCAAATGACAATGTGCTTTTAAGTTCATTCATCCCATCGCACCCAGGAATACTGTGGGAATTTGCTGCAAGCCCGGTTCAGTTCATTAACAATGCCCGCGACTGAAATCAGAGATGGTGATTGCTCAGTAATAGCACAGAAGCTGCCAGCAGGGTGCTGAACAGCCTGTCTGAGGTGCTGCTTTTCAAGACATTCAGTCTGAAGAATTTCGTGCTCTGCAGTGGGACCAGTAAGGCCCACTGGGCCATTGCTATTACTCCTAGTTAGGGAGGCTTTGAAAAGAACCACACATTTATATTCTCACTTTGATGTTACTATGCAAGTTTAGGATACCATTTATCATGATTCACAGCTTTGGTCGTAAAGACGCTGGCAGTGTTAGTTGCTGTATGTATTCTGGAGGATGTGAACACCCTGAATAACTGTGCATATCACCCTAAGAGACTTTACCTGAAGCCAGAGCATGGTTATCACAATTCTACCTGAACACCAGATTTCACTCGAAAGATATAAAGACTGCAAAAAGCCCCAGAGCTGTCTTGATATACGTCAGGCTTTCACATTAAAGATGAATCTTGAAATTCTTTCATCTACTTCTGCTACAGTTATTACTTTCACTTATCCAGGTTATTAAGATTTTGTTGTACTACGATGAATAGATGTCAACCAGTACTGCACGAATTTCCATGAGCTACAGACTCCTTTGTACAAATGAATGTAGCACTAGTTTCCTCCTATCCCTCTAAACACTGGTACCTGGTTTGCTTCCCCAGACCTGGGTGAGCCTGTTGTTGCACAGGAGTGACATGTCTGAGCACTAACAGCCTGGGAGACTTATGTTTTCATGTGCCATGAAAAAAAATCATATCCAAGCTGCCTTTGCGCTAATGTCTCAGAGGTCTTTTGAAGGCCAAAGAGTGCAGTGAAAGCTAAAATCACCATGAGGTTATTTTAGGTCTATTTCCTCAAGGTGGCACTATATTACTGTTGGTTAAATCAAGGCTGTTCAAAATTCTCAATGAGTGCCTCAGAAGGGTATAATCCGATGCAAATTTGACCATTGTTAAAGATGCAGGCTGCTTGCTTTTTGGTTTATTTTATTGAACAGCTGTGTGCAAACACTGTTGTCATGTTGTGACATGACATGTAGGAATTGGAACGCTTTTTGTAGACTGCTGACTCATCTTGACCTTCCGTTCCTGGGGGACAAAGTCGTTACACAAAAAGATTTTTTAACCAACTGTAACAGTTGTCAAAAAATAAGACATCTAAAGCAGCCATCCTTGACTGCTTGTCCCTGAGCATGGAGAAAGACCACCTAATATTCCTTAGTCTTTTTGCAGAAGGCTAATGAACACTCTGTGTCTTTCATCGTCCGGATTTGTGAAGGGCAACACCGGCCACAGGCAAAATCTGTCTCGACTACCAGGGATGACCTTGGGGGTAGTTAAACACCTATTGTACCTTGGTAGCCATCCTTCACAATCTGCAGACACTGAAGCAGAGATCCAGCACCAAGTCCGAGGTGCTAGGGCAAGCTCCGGAGCACCCTTCTGCTGTATTTTTAGTCATCACAATCTCTGCAAAGACACAGAGGTTCAGCTTTAAGAACAATCTTTATAACCACACCCTTTCGTGGATGTGAGATATTGGGAGACACATTAAGAGCCCACAAAGGTAAAAACGAAGATCCTCCACATGAAATACAGGCACCCATAAAGCTTCTAGTAGCAGTCACCTCAATCCTACATACTGCAATATCTGGCCAGATGTCATCTAAGGTATGTTGAAAGGAGTGTGTGGAGGGAGTATTTTCCTTGTATTATTATACAGGACTTTATTTTTCGCATGTCGTAAATATGTGACTGTATTTAGGCACTGTTGTTTTTTCTGAGTTGTTTTCATGACAAGTGTGCACCCAAATAGCATTGTATTATTTTTTTTACTGTTTGGAAGAGTCAGAGTAGGAGGGGCTAGCCGACATAGGATATGCAAAGACCTGGCGTTCTCCAGGTAGGGAATGTTGAACAGAGTGTCAGTGTAAGAGAGAACATTTAAGGTAGGGGTTCAGTTTGGTGTGAGGATTCCCATCCATCAGTTGAAATTTAAGCATAAGAAATTTACTCCTGTTCAAAGTAACATTATCACTGTAGCAAAACTAGATTTCCATTCATGTGTTCTATGACACATGAACACTGCCACCACTAACGGTTGAAGTGCCAATATGAGATATGAGGTTTTCTGAGAAAGGCACACTGACTCTGCCACAACTCTTTCCCCCAGATTCTGTAAAGGTGGAGCACAAGCCCTCACTATCCCACTGAGTGGGGCTGACGACACTGGGGAGACCCCTGTTGGCTGAAGCTCATCAGCCCACTCTTGCTCCCTCCACTAACATGCTGTCCACTGTGTGCCCATCCTGCCCCAGGGTCTGTGTACAGAACAGCACCCAGCACCAAGCTGCAAGCTCAAACATGCTGAAGACGGCTACTTAAAAAAAACAGCCTTTGTTAAAAAGAGGTTATGTTGACCAACTCCTTCAGTGCAATGAAAAGATCCTCTTGTTCTGGAAAAAGACAGACAGCTACTGAAAGCGAATGAAGCAGTGAATTTAAAGCAGTGATTTTGTTCACGAAGGACCCTGCATCTCAGCTAGTGTGCTGAATGTGGCCTTGAGGAGACACAGACCTGTGGATTACTGATGACACACTGAGGGGCCTTCACCTGTAGTATAACCACTCTGTTTCACAGACCAAACCAAACAGAAGGCAGTCTTCAAAACCTAAAATGTTCTAAAACATTTCAATGTACAACTCATGTTATTTAATGCCTTCATTGATATGGTCTTCAAATACTGCAGGTATTCATTAAACGATCTAACAAGCCTGACTGGCTATACAGTACAGTAACCACTATCAAAGCCTGCTCAGATTTAGTGTATTGTTTCATGAATATATTAAGTGCATGTCTTGAACATGCCACAGGGCTGGTGGGGCAATTTACAAGCTTATCCATTTACAGAGGAGAGTGCTGTTTGCCCAAAATGTGGCCACAGGGAAAATGTACTGTATTTCACGATGTAGGTCTTATGGACATGAGGTTGGGTGCTATTACTTTAAAAATGTACCTGAACAGTCCTTATAATAAGTCGTTGCAGAGTTTCTCCTACTGATACCACCTCTCGATTCTGATTTCAGTTGATTTGTCTTATTTGGTGGTGAGTGTAGAAAACTGAACAGTCTTAGTCTTACAGTGAGAGAAATAGTCTAATGAATAATAATAATTTCCAATAGCAGCTGGTTACAATACTGTAACCTGTAGCCTGCAGTGATATTTGTGTTTGTGTCCTAGTAAACAACATAATCCAAACTACTTTAGGGATGATGTTTTTAGAAACTGCCATTCTGTTGTCATCATGATTTTTTGTATATTTATAGGAAGCTATATACTGTATATACGTTATTTTTGACGTGATCAAAAATAACCTGTTTAACTTCTGCTTCCTCGGTTCATGTTTACTTCTATTTTTTTTCTTTAGGAGGAATAACACGTATCTGTTTTAATGAGTAGTGTCGGAGAAAAATAACTGAACGCACGACAATAGAAACCACCGCCTGTCCCTAAAACCCACCAAAACAAAAGCTCATTTTCAAACTTGCGACGCAGTGTCACTCCTGTCAATAGACATTAACATTACACGTGAAAGTGAACTGAAAGTTCCCGATTCGTACATCAGTAGGAAATCATTTCTATCGAATTTGTGCGGCATTTCGCTCGCTGTTTTCCCCAGGATATTTGCTTAGGAAGTGTGTATGTTCTTCTATTTATAGCGAAAACATAAGAAAGCACATTGCGCTGAGGATACAGTAATCGCTGTACAGCGAGCATGCGCACTGGCGAGTGTTCTGGGAGTGTCCCGAGCCGCACACAATGTAACAGGCATGATCAGTTTGCTTTCACCGTATACAATGGATTTTAGGACTGAGAAATAAACTAGACGGCTACGTACAAGAAGGAAACATGCTGTGAGGGAGGCATGGACCACTGTGGAATGTCAACGGTGATGAAACCGAGGGTCAAGGAATTGTGCGAGGCCGTCTGTGTAGTTTTGCATGGCGCTGTGGACGTGGGTTGGATGACCTCTGGCTTAAATGTAACTGTTCTAAACTAGCTTGTCTTTAGGCAATATTATAAAGTCGATTTTACATCCACAGTTACGCGATGGTACTCCTATGTTAGTATTAGTCTTTTTAGAGCTTTTCTATACGGTGCTAATAAAAAAACACAGAACCGTTGCGCTTGAATATACCTTTAAAACACTGAATAGCTGTTACAGCACATTGTTCTGTTTTACAGTATGTACAGATTCTGAATATGTGATTTTTAGTGGAATCGTAGCAGAAACGCGAATTTTATTCTGCACCACTTACAATTGTACACATACTGTATACACAGTCTGAGCCGCGAGTGTATTATCCTTAATCGATACCTTTATCGGATTATCGATCGTTAGAAGTGCTGAAGTTGTTTTAACCTACAGTATTTGTGTATTTTATCATTATATGATGGGAGAAAGTTCTATGAATGTCTTTCGTTTTTGAAAAGTTTTAGAATGTTTTGTCACTCAACACATTTTACATACAATTTTTTAAAGTTTTACATTTTTTCTACCTTTGTTCAAGTGCGCTTTTAATGCCGTCATTGTGCAGTATACACACATAAGACGAATGTCTTGGACTGCAGTGCAATGTAATGAATAGACAACAGGCACGTACAGCTAGAAATAAGTTTTGTGTAATACAATTTGAACACATGCGAAGTCTTAACAAATCTATCAATGTTTCGACTATGTATTGACAAATATGGTTTCTGGATAACATCATAGACTGCAGTAATACATTGCGTTTAAGACTGCGTTTAAGCCATTTTTGTTCAATCGAGGGTGCACTCCCCCGTTCCACGGTTTGTGTTAGTTGTGTCAAACTGTGTTTTTGCAAGCACCAACAGCAACAACCACCACCAGCTCCGTGTCCATCTTGTCATGAACGGCACACAATCTCTGTCCACTCGTGCTTGATGTGACAATTTGAGCCGGCGACGGTCGAAGAGGCTAACAGGGTCGGGGGTTCGAGCAGCAGAAATGCCGGGGGACAGGACGGGGGTCTCGGCGGGGTCGCTGCGTGGCTCCGTGGGGTGCGAGGGCGTGGCGCAGCGCGACGAGGAGCAGGACGATGAGGGGGAGGAGGACACGGTTGACGGAGGGGTGCAGTTCTTCGTCAACCGGGGCGGTTTGCCCGTGAACGAGGCCACATGGGAGAGGATGTGGCGGCACGTGGCCCGGATTCATCCCGAGGGCGAGGCCTTGGTCAGGAGGATCAGGGGAGCCACTGACCTGCCCAAGGTAAGAAATCCTTTCATTTCTGCTCGGGGTTCACACAAAATGTAGATGTTTTTGCAAACCTAGTACAAGTGCCTACTGTCTGGTTTACACGTGGGCAGAGAGAAGCAGGTTTAGTCAAAGTCATCCCTTATGAGAAAGTAGCTTACTGCTGGTAAGGGTTTTGGCAATCTGAAGGCAGGGCAGAAAGAAACTATTCTACCGCAGGACGCACACAGACAGTTGAGGTATAATTTCGAAAAACCCCGATGAAACTGTCCAGCATGACTTTGAAAGGGGGGAGGAAACCACATTGAACACAGAGGGAACATTCAAACTCCACCTTGGATGTTGAAACCAAACCCAGGACACAAAAGCTATAGTTTGTAATTGGTGGTTGGGTCAAACGTTTCATTTTTTCCCATTCCTGTGTCAGGTTGCCTAGCTTCAGATTAAGAACACAACCAAAGGTTTGTTATGATTGATATTACACGTTTTATGTGTCACTTTGTCTATGTTTCCTACTACCCTAGTTTTGTAGCATGGATAACAGTTTCAGAAATGTTATCTTATGTGAGATCCTCTCTTGCATTTAAGGGAGTCTACCGTGTCACCCTGAAATGAATCATTCCCTGCTGCCTGACACAAAGCACATTGTCGGTGGACTCCAAGATCAAGACTTCTGTGTGGTAGCATTCACATCCCACTCTGCTGTAACTCATTTCTAGACCTGTAAATGGTAAAGAATGTCAGAAGCCAAATACAGTTTCTGTGTCTTCTGTTTCTGCTTAATTGAAGTCATGTGAAGCTTCTACAGAACACAGATTTCTAACCCAAGACTATAGTCATGCATTTCTATTAAGAAAAATGCTTTACAAATGAACAAGAGGGGATTCTCACACTGCCGTGAATATGGTGATTGTGTCAAGTATGCCTGCCAGTGTTTTAATTTTTTACTTGCAGATTCCAACACCAAGTGTGCCTGCATACCAGCCATTAACCACCATCCCACATCGCCTGGAAGCCATACAGAGATACATCAGGGACTTGCAGTATCCTTAAAGCAGGAAAGGCTGTTATCCATTCAGCTCAGCTGCAAGGAACTGAAGAGAGGTCTGGTTGCAGTCAGAGAGAAAAATGAGTTGTAAAATCTTCGTTACTCGGCTCTGACTTCATTATCTACTATGCTACGATGATGTCAGTCAGTTCATTAGAGGGTTTGGTTGTTCAGAAATATTCACTATTCTAATATACAGGCCACAGTGCTGCAAGAAATATTGCATTATATTACTACGTTGGTCTTATTTCTAAGCACACATATAGCCTCCGAATAATTTTTTTTGTTACCATTAATGACTGTCACTTGTTTTTTTCTCTAACACCAGTCATGGTAAACTCATTGAAGCTGCACTCATATGATTTTCTGTAAGTGCAGTCGGTGCAGGATAAGGAGTTGACACAGTTTAATCTGTAGTCTTCATTTGTTACACTGGGTGGATATAATCCCCAGATTGATATACTTCACTTTGTATGTTTAATGCATTACGCAGAAGCCTAGGTACTGTATGTTAACCCAATGTAAGTTCCCACCAAGATGGCCATTGTAACAATCCAAAGACCAGCCTTGTAATTTCTTTGGTATCTTTCAAAACTGAAAAGGTTATTTGAAATTAAGGTACAGGAGCTCTAAATCTGCCTTTTGAGAGGTATTTCCAAAAAATAAACACTTTCTTCTTTTGCTCTAGTCAGATTGTTGTTGAAGTTTTAAGTGCTTTGGCAAAATTAATCTCGTAACTCAGGGAAGGGAAGCGTGAAGTAATTGTCATATCTGAAGCTTATGAATAATTCACCCATAAGACCATGAATGATGTAAAATATTTAGAAGTGGGGGTCTGCCACAGCTGTTGCTTTATTAGAGCTATTTTTATTTTTATTCTGTTTCCGAATACCCCCCCCCCTTCTACTGGCTCTGTAGTTGACATTTTTGTCAGTCTGTTCTGGTCCTAATTTTTCTTAACAGCACCCTCTCAGGTACAATCATACTGGAACACAGTTCTTTGAAATTAAGAAGAGCAGGCCTCTTACTGCGTAAGTAAACTCACCAGTTATGTAAGGTTTGTGCCAGAACTGAAATTATATTGCTTAAGGTGGGGTTACATGAAGCTGATTGTTTTAGAAGCTTACTGAAAAATGCAAATGTACCGTACAGGCATAGTGCCATCTCGGTCAAGCTGATGAGCACGTTCTATAGCTGTAGCACACTGCATACAGTCTGTTTGGGGCTGTAGAGAAAAGTTTGAAAAGGGACTGAGTGTACGGTAAACCTGAGGTTTAACAGACTTCACTTTATTTTACTTCAGATTTAACAGACAGGATATAAAATAAGATGAGACTGTAAAATAAGAAAAACAGGTCTTTCCATGCAGTAACAATGAAATGTACAAATAATAAAACAAAGTTAGATATTACACAGGTTTGAAATTCAAGAATAGCAGTAGTGCCTTATAGTGATAGGCCGGTTGCTTATGAAGGGTTTGTGTTTCGTATTCTTTAGTAAATTTTTGTAGAGTATATTTATGACACATAAAATAAAGAGTTTGCATATTCACGATAAAAGGCACAGGAACAATTTTCATTAACTCTGTTGATTGCATACTGTACATGTATATTTTTCATGTAATAGTGTGTTTTGGGGGCATAAAATGTAATCTGTGATTTAATTGACATTCAGCAATAACAGTCAAAAGTTCCACCCATTAGTCTGTTAAACTGGGGGTTTACTGTATTCACTGATGAACTTTATAACACATCATCTAATTAATTTAGCCTGTGACAGGAAGGGTGCAGCTATTCAGGTTCTTGCTGAGATGTTATAGATGTTTTTTTTTTCATTTCTATTTTACAACTGAATGACAGCATCTGTGACTTCCTCTTTCTGGTCCACCACACTTCCTTAGTTTCTGCTGTGCCAGATATTTTTTTTTCCTATTTCTCTTTATTGTGAATCCTTTTTAGACTGGAATTGCACTGACTCCGAAACCACCTAGGCTAGGAACAAAGAAAGTCCTTTCATTACTTTGTTTTTTTTTAATTCAATTTATTAAAAATATCAGTAGTTAAACTCTAATTATTATGTAATAAGTTGTCATTGAATTAGATAGATATATTGGGGTAACTGACCAGGCCATGGGAGCATAAGGCGGATGGAACCCCCGTTTTCAAGAGGGATAAGTCAGGGAGATACTATTAGGACAGTGATGGAGAGGAGGGACAGATTTGCACAAGCAGCCATGCTGGACTGATGTTGGGCCATGGATATGGGTGAGGTTAGGGTCTGACCTGATCCTGGACCTCCATTTAGAACTCTGTTTAGCACAACAGCACACGTGATGGTTTCAGGATGGTAGGATGGTATCAGGAAACAACACTGAAGTGTTTTTTTCCAGAGTTTCTACTCTGATAACACTGCTTCTCCAACACAGGCTGATGGACATCGCTAAGGAGATGATCCGGGAGTCACTGCCAATCAAGTGTTTGGAGGCTGTGATCCTGGGAATGTATCCTTTTCTACGCTCTGAAACCTTGGCAGGTATTTTAGCCCGACGGCCAGCCACTGTCATGGGGAACTGACTGTGCTTTGCTTTTCACTGTGTAAGCAAGTCTTGGGTTCGTCATACAGAATATTACATCAGGTCTGCATTTCTGCTTTTTTATAAACAGAATCAGGTCATTTTTGTATTTCATATATAGTAGTGGTACTGTATGCTACAACAATGTTTAACTCATATTTAATAAAGATAGTGAGAGTTTAGCCTTATCTAAAACGTTAATGGTACTGTATATGTGGGTTCCGAATATTCAGTCTACTGGAATGCTTTATTCAGAGATGTTAGTCATTAACACTGTCATAATCAGAAATGGATCTGAGTAACTTTTATATTCCTTTAATAATGCTTTGGGTTAATTCTGAGGGTTGTGTGTTCAAAGCCTGGGTGGGCCTTGAGCAAGGTACTTCCCTTAGACTGCTAAAATACCCAGCTGTACAAGTACAGTAGGTCTCGGGGTCATTGATAGGAATCTGTGGTAAAAAAAGCAGAATCAGATTTTTGAATTTCAAACCACGTAATGGAATACTTTGTGAGGAGACTAGAAAATGCAGACGCTGTTTTTTTAAAAAAACTTCATGTGGAATTGTTATTTCCTCTAATGAACAAAAATACCTTTCTGGGGGAAAATTTGAAGAGAAATGCTGCTGATGTTCTCTCTGATGTGAAACTAAGAAGGTACTGTAGCTTTGACACCAATGAAGACAGTATCCTGTCTAAATGTCTGGTTCACAAGGTTTCCCCTCATAAAGGCAAGACCAGGGAGGATCGTGACTGTATAACTGTCGTGTCAGTCTTTACTTGGAAAGCTTATTGAACCTTCAATATTTTAGATACGAAAAGAAAAAAAAAACAATCCAACATCACTGACTGCAGTAATCTTTTCTTTTTCCTTTGTCTTCATGTCCAAAGCAATAGTGAGGTCTGGGAAATGGGTTGCCCTTGGGGAGAAAGAAGTGTGCAGCTATATTGTGTGTTCCTTCCTTGACTCGAGTTTTCTCAAGTTACCTTACCAACAGCATGCCCGGTGTTGAGCGTTTCCCTCTCAGCTTTAAAACTCAGTTCTCAGGGAATTACTTCCGGCACATCGTGCTGGGGGTGCACTGCGGGGGGCGCTTCGGAGCCCTGGGTATCAGCCGCCGGGAGGACCTGATGTACAAGCAGCTGGAGTACCGTACCCTGAGCGACCTGGTGCAGGAGTTCGAGAGTGCCTACCGGGGCTACTGGCACACCCTGAAGAAGGTGAAGATTGGCCAGTATGTGTCACACGACCCCCACAGCGTGGAGCAGATCGAGTGGAAGCACTCCATCTTGGACTTGGACAAGCTGTCTCCGGAGGACTTCCGCAGGGAGCTGGAGAGACACACCCGGGATATGAGGCTCAAGGTGAGGACTGAGGTGACGTGACTGTCCTGGGGCCAGATTGCCAGGCTGCTAATGGCCGTACAGGAAGGAAGGGATTACTTTGCAAAAAAAACAACAAAAGCACTTGGGACAATGACAGTGAAGCAAAAAACTATTTCCTCCAGTTCTTAACAGTCCTTTCTGACAACATTTCTGCTGCTGTTTGGAGAGCAGTGTATTGACACTTAAGAAGTACCCAGTAACTCAGTAACTGAGTCCAGAAGATCCCTCGTGAATACTGTACTATTTGCTGCAGTGCCAGTTTAAGGACGAGTGATATGTGATGGTGAACTTCATGGCTTTCACCAGCGCAGGTTACATGAAGGAGAAACTGCAGAAATGCTTTAGGCTGAAGTCGATTTAATCTTCCATGTTCAAGAATGTTGTTTTTCTTACCTTAACATTTTTTTTTACCTTACTGTGCAAAAAGTCCTTACAGTATTTCCAGATTTTTTCAGGAATTCAGGATAGTACACACAAAAAAAAAAAAACATGTTAATTTATTAAAGTCACAAAAACATGTGGGTATAATGTCAGTATATACAACTCTTTCCAGAGACAAACAGCAAGAAAACAGCATGATGGACTGTAATGCAGTCTGTTCGGAGATGACCGTCGCCAAACAGTCCCACATTTTTCTGTACCTTTTTTCTCTTACAGATTGGAAAACCAGCCCCATCTTCCCCTACCAAAGACAGGAAAAGAGACATGGGCTCCCCTCAGCGAGGCCCGTCTAGTCCTTTACGGAGAAACAGCCGAGGGGAGAGACGGTACTGCCCGCGTCGCTATGTGTTTAATGTTGCAGGATAACTGAAGCCCCTCAGATTCAAAGGGTTCATTATTTTACAGTGAGAGATTTTGGTGGAGCCTGCACTCATGGGCAGCTTGCAAGCACAGGAAAGGTTTTAGCAGTGCTTTAGCTTACAGACATGACTTGACTCCTCCTGCTTATCAATTTGAAAAGAAAATGTTTTTGTGCATTGATCATTTCTTCCATATGTGAAGATGGTTAGATCCTTAACACTTCCACTTGCCTACATACTGTATATAAGTCTCACACCCAGGACTTCCCGTTGCTTACCTCTCTCTTGCATATCACCCCCATTCCGCTTCCCCATCTACACCCGTGCAACAGCTCCCTGGCTCAGTTCTCTCAATAGTGAGGGCGGGCTGGGCATTGAGAGATGGGGCTGCCATTTCTTCGTGCATATTTCGTAACCCTCTGGATCTAACTGAACTACTGAAATACATTGTTTTCGTTGTGCTAAGAGATGCAGGTTTTATATATCTGTGTGCTGTCTGGTTCTGAATACCTACTGTAGTGATAAAGTGTCTTTTATTCTGTCTCTGTCTCTGGAGAGAAAAAAGAAAAATGAAATTCTTAAGCTGCGGTGAAGGGTTAGTTGCACAGCAGCAGTTGAGGAATGAAAACAGATGCATGGATTTGTAATGGTGGGATGTGGAGCTATAGCTTACAAACCATTTGCCGCCTTTTTTACAGGCCATCTGGGGAAAAGAAGCCACCTGAACAGAAGCCTTCCTCAGACATCAATGGCTACCAGATCCGAGTTTAAGACGTCCCAGCTTCTCATGAGCCGCAGGAAGCCGCTGGACCTCCAGAGTACTGTACCTCACCTACCACAACTTCTGGGTCAAGCACTGTGACCAGAACAAACCAAATCTGCCAGATGTTTGCTGAAGTCTTAGCCTGTGGGCAGAGAACCACTAACACTTTTTAGTGACGGTAGAGGTTGATATGGCTGGTAGAGCTTGAAAGAAGAGTGGTCAGAGTGACAGGGGCAGGGACAGAGCTTTGTTGGTTTGCAGCAACATATTGTGAATCACTTATATTGATGTAGAGCTTGCTGCTGGCAGGCCGAGATGTGAATTGAAGACTTTGTCCTTACAGTTTGGCTTGACTTGGAGTGAAGGCATAGATGGGGAGTAACAGGAGAGTCCCGTCAAAAGTTGAAACTGATGAAGCAGCCAGTGAAAGTACTGTAGGCCTCTTCGCCTTGCTCTTTACTAGTGTATATAAATAGCATTAATCTTTAGCTCTGCTGGACAGCTATGTAGTTGCGCTTTTGTAGAAGATACCTTGAAGACAAAGCATCCAGTGCCTTTTGTGTGAAATCTTACACCATTCACCTTCATATGAAAAATTCTAAGACCACCTGCACATATTTAATTTCCACTCATTGTGTTTAAGAAGGCTTTATGAGCAAACAACTAATAGTTCAAACCACTAGCATTTCAAAAACAGATAACTACAAAATAAACAGATTGTTCCAACTGCAATGCAACAATAGTGTTAAGCCGATTCATCAAAATCGACAGACTTGAAGCAACAGTTAGAATGAGTTGCAATGAGATTCTTGAGTGGCTCAACTAAGTGAAGACTTTTGCTTAGAGCACAGGTTAAGACTAATTAGGCACAGATGTAATCTGTGGTCCAGATTTGATGTTTAAGCCTGTGCATTAATATCAACCCATTGTGGTCAGGCTCCAACAAGTGGCAGTAATGCACCAGTTGTCCTCGTGTCTCTTTGATTGTGTCAGCTTTAGCCAGGCAGCGTTCTTGCAGTAAATCAACACTCTTCCATTCCCTCTCCTGTAGGGCACTGCTGAGCTTGCAGTGTATCGAAAGACAAATGACACTGATAGAAGGGTGTGTCAGAGGAGCATATCTGTCTATCTGCTGTGTTTCTGATCAATAGTTAGAACCGTAAAGCCGAGTTAAATGAGTGGCGATTCCACACTGGGTGGGTATAAAATAGAAAAGAATGAGCAATTCCACATTTTAGGGAATAACGTTGCAGGGATAGTCTTAAAATAGAAATATGAATCACCAACTTAAACAATGTGTCACATATCACATGAAATCCACACTTAAGAGTAGAACTGCATCTTTAAAAAATGTTAACTATGAGAAACCGTACGTATTAGGAATGCTGGAAAACATTTAAACTTTATTTGTAAAAACCTTACAAATGTTTTGTGCTTGGCAGGGATTGTTTAAAAAATGACATCACAATCAATCGTGCTGTCTTGATTACGAATGCTGCAAGAACGTTTTGAGTGTACCAGCATGTTTCTTCTGCTAGCCAAAAGTTTGAGAGGAGTTCAAATCTAAAACCCCATTAAAGGAGAAAGTGCAACTATAACATCAGATGTTTCTTCTGGGTGGTCAGATTCTGGTTTTGCTCACATACAGTACATACTGTATTTCAGCCAGGGTAGTAGTTAGCGAATAGTGGTCAGATTAAAGGACTTAAACTGACAAGTTTTTTCAATAAATATTTAGATCTGGAGAGCATTGTTTTTATCTTGTATGTTGGTTAAAACAGAAGTATAATGATAAGTGTGAGTGTTTTTGTAGGTTTAGGGTCAGCTTTGAAGAGTAATTACCCTCGCAGTATTAGTGCAGGATTGTGAAGTCTTAATAAAGGCAAAGGTGCAAAGAGAGGTTTGTTTACAAGTTGTATATTAAATATTTACTTCCACATCACACTGAAGAGCACTGATAGCCCTCAACTGATATTTTACCTGTACCTTGTTGTTCACTGTAGATTTATTTCAGGCAGGTGAGAATTAATGTAAAACCTGTTCTATGTAACTACGTGAAAGAACAAAATATTTTCAAGGCACAGTAATGACTTTGTAGTTATTTAGTAAAATGTTATTGGTGAATAAGAGTCATGTGTTTACTTGAAAATGTTTGCTGCCTTTAGAATTAATCCATATTAAGGCTCTATAAATGTCATTTCTAGAGTACAGATTCAGTCTATACAGCTCCCTTATTGTAGAACTAAACTAAAATGCTTCTATTCACTTAAGGCTTTTAAAATTATACTGAAAAAATGTTTTTTTTTTTTCACACATTAAAGCTAGATACCCAACATATTTACCACTTTTTTCATCTCCATTCATTTTACATCTACCAGTATCTTGATTTCACACTTTTTTTAAAGACAGATGGTCAAGACCATATATACTCAGACTGGTTCTCATTATTTGTGTGATCGCCAAGACAAAATTATGATCTCAGCAGTTTCGAAGCACTTTCATAAAAGCGTGAGATGTGCAGAATTTCTGAGAGGATAAAGATGGCAAAGATTAATCAATAAATGTGATTTTTATCAAAAAGCAATAAAGAGGCTAATGAATCATTTTTGTCAATCTACTGTACACACTGCCAAGAAAGACAAAATCTGGATTCTGGAAGTGCTTTTTCCCCACAGCATGCCCTTGCCCCAGAGAGATGAAGTTGACCATGAGTGACTTGTTATAAAAACAACACAGAAGGAAGACAGGCAAATGACATCTCATTATGCTCTCAATCCTGCACTAGCTACTGAATATAGTGGGAGCTGTATTTTGACAGAATTCAGATTCCCATTTTAATTTCATTCACTGTGGCCATTACCGGTTTCATTTTCTGTAATTCCGCTAATTAAATAAGTTCCTCTCTGTTTCTTTTTCGAAAGAGGCCTCCAGAGATAGTGTAATACTTTTGTGTGGTTCCTTATACTTTTTGTTTGGAAGCGTTGTTGAGCAGAGTTTAAAAAATGCACGATTTTGCTTCTAGGAAGACATCTGATACTAACTCGTGAGTACTGCTTTATAACATAGGAAAAAACAAATGAAGAAGTGGTTTTGTGGATTACTTTTCTACTAATCTTTGTTTATTTTAAACTTTAATACAACTTGAGAATAATTTTGAAACATTATTGAGTCATGAAAAATATGTTTAATCTTGTCTATGTACCAAGCAGCAAAATAAACCTCTTTGAACTGCAACACATGAATGCAAAGGGGACAAGGCAAGGTACACCCTGGATGGGACACCAGTCCATCACAGGGAAGGCACACAGCCACAAGCGCCAGGGCCAATTTTCCAAGAAGCCAATTAACCCATCAGTAAGTTTTTGGACAGCAGGAGCAAACCGAACACACAGAGGAAACCCAAGTGAACATGAGGACGTACAAACACAAACTTCACACAGATAGCACCCAAGGTCCCTGCTCTGTGAGGCAGTAATGCTAACCACTGCACCACTGTGCCACCCATAAACACATATGACATGGGTAAATTCATTATGCGAATTAACATTTCTCACCAACAGGGGATCTACTGTAACAGTTTGCAGGCATGAAGCGTGTGTAGCTACTGCTGGAATTCTACAAGCTGCCTATCTGTGACTCATGCTTGGCACCAGGTAGCTGATGATGTCTTGTGGGGTTTTGTTCCATTCCTCATGCAGAGCCTGAACAAGCACGCAATGGCTCTCTGGCTAGATGCCACCCCTCCCCCCCCATACAGTATGTCCAGTGGGGCTCAAGCCTGGAAAATAGGACATCTGCAGCTTAATGGTCACACTCTCATCTTGAAAGAAGACTACAGTTACACAAGCAGCATGAGAACATGCAGTATCCTGCTGGAATATCGGCACATCAGGATGAACCTGCAGGAAAGGCAATAAATGGGGCTACCAGGACTTCAAAGTCATGCTTTTCAGTCAGGGTGACATCAATCACTGCAGGTGGAATTTTGTGCCAGTTAGACATACTTACCCAGCCCCTCAAATTTAGACCGTCCCATCCTGGTGAGGTGTTGAGACTTGCTCTTTCCCAGATAGTGGTCTGTTATTCCGACTGTGTGCTTGGTAGTTAGATTTTGCTAGGTTACAAACTGCACCCCAGAAGCTGCGTGAAAGTGCACGAACTTAAGCCAGCTCCACTCTGTGCTCTGCTTTGATTGTCCCC
The DNA here is from genome assembly GCF_055471065.1 of Atractosteus spatula. Lineage (NCBI taxonomy): Eukaryota > Metazoa > Chordata > Actinopteri > Semionotiformes > Lepisosteidae > Atractosteus > Atractosteus spatula. The sequence continues at coordinate 9,216,483 of NC_142714.1, forward strand.
AGGCTTGGCATCCAACAGGTTAAGCCATCTCATCAACTCTGTCCAATCAACTCGCTCGCTAACAAGGCGATTTGGTAACTCCAAGAGTCCAGCCTTCTGCCAAGTGCCCTTCAGAGTCACACAGATCTAGCACTGGGGAGCACTGATGTTCAGTTAAACACGTAAAAGATTTACAGCACCTAACACTACTGTTCTTTTGGGAATCAGTCTTATGCTAAATCTCTCCCTTAAAAACAAAATCCATTTATAAAATGATAGCATAAGACTGCTGCCCCTTTAAAAATGAACAAAACAGTTCATCTCAAACTATACATTCTATCTACAATTGCAACATGAAGATTGTTACACTCGCTGTGCGGCAGCATTAGATTTGTTTGTACAGTAGGTCAAGGGGCCACACAGGTGATGTGCAGATCAGATGAGTAAACTATTGTTTTTACCAAGAGGAGGATACTGCATGTGCAGCAACTGTGTGGAAATTAACTCAAAGTTTTCTCCCACTTTAAAACCTGTACCTCAGGGGAAAATCTTAATGTTATCTATTTATAGACATATTGTATAATTTAAGGTATTCCTTAATAATACCTTTTAAGACTGTGAAACAAAAATCTAGATTGCATTAGTTGTAACCACTAGTCTTCATTCCTCCACCCCAGGGAGCCATGGTCTGATGAGGTATATGTAAAAACTCTTGATCTCTGATTCTTCTTCAAACTCTACACATTTTTACAAACCAGAACAGGCATGAAATCATTCAAATTTCTAATCCCATGTCCTTCTGTCACCTTAATTTCTTCCTGTTCCACAAGAAAAGTTACACGGAGACATTTCTCCCGGTATACCTCAGGCAGGTATGATTTTTAAATCGAGATGAGCGAGGTTTATATTTATTTTATTCTCATGTACATGTACTGTAGCAAGTCCTCATCGCAGGTCTTTATTCCCTCCATTTTAAATACTGTATATGGAGCCCATACAAGAACTGAACTACATACTTGGCTGCACTCTGTGATCTGCTGCAGTACAAGATGAATTATTTACAGTATTCCACAACTGCTTCTCCACCCTTACAGTGTGCTCATCACTAGAGCCAGACTAAATCTAAACTCAAGAGATTTCACAGTGGACAGAAATAGATAAAAAACATCTTCTAATTAAGAGATTACCCATTTCACCGTTTCATGATTTATCCTTGCATGGAAGATGGTGAAAGCTCAGACTACCTTTGCTGACACGCTGTAGTTGCTTATTTTTAAATCCTTTATGCAACTTGCTCTTAAGTGGCCGATCTAATTTTTATTTCCAACGACAGCCTCGACAGTACCCAGAGTACCCACAGGGCACTGTACTTACCGGAGCAATTTGAGTAAAGTGCAGTACTGGATGGTACAATTCCACCTGGGAGTTGAACCCACGGGCTTCTGGTCTGGAATATAGATCTCTAACCATTACAGAGTGGCCTGGCGCCTCATTTCTCAATCCCTAGTTTTCATTTCCAGAAACTAAAAATGGGCAGAGAAGAGACTGGAGAAGACCGATCAGCTCATGTGGCAATTCTGGCTGCTTTGTTCTTCTCCTGCCTCTGCAAACACATTTCAAACACACTGAGACATCATTTTCCACAAAATTTATTCTGTCAGCTTTTCTTACTTGTTAAGTACTGTGTAAGCTGAAATGATATGTCAACATCCACAGCACAGAATTAAGGGGACAAACTATGCGTGAATGGAAAAAGAAAAGTTCTCTGGCAAAAACTCAGTTCGCAGTTTGTTTTCAGATGTTAAACTCACAGTAGCAAAATTGATTTCAGAGAATCAGAAGAGAAATGACAGCCACTTAAAAATACATTTGTACTTTGAATACACTAAAGTAACTGAGGGAAGAAAAGGGGGAAAATCATGCCTCCAGGAGCAACACGAACGATGGTTCATGTGATTGTTGAACTACCTGTATTTGAACTGTGCACACTCACAACCACGGAGTCTGGACAGACAAGTATAGGAAAAGAAAAGTCATTACATAATGGCTTACTGATACAAAAGGAAGCACTCTGTTTCTGTGTCGCAGGGTTCTGCATTGCTGCAGAAGCACACCTACATGTCTTATAGGTTTCTTCATAAAATAAATAAAAACAAGTTTAAATGAAGTTCACAAGGTATCAACATACAGCATCTTTGCAATTGAATTGGTGACAGCTTGACCTTAATCTTATGATATCTCAACATCTTTCTTATTATACTTACACACCTGTTCACATTGCTTTGTTAAATGTTACAAAATGTAAGCAATATGAAGCAACTACCAAAACAGCATGAACTGTGCTTTTAAAAATAAGTAACTATACTAGTGAAATGGAACAGGTAAAGGTAAAAGAAGAACAAACATGTTTCAGCTGCTGATCCTTCTTCAGAAGTGCAATGTATTTCTTTCCATCTGCTTTATCAGCACGGAATCAACCTTTGCTTGCTCCTGTGCAGCTTCCCTCTCACATTTATACAAGTGCAATACCTGCATACATTCCCTTAAAAATAAACCTTAATTTTACTTTGTTTAAAACAAGCTTAAAATATCCCCATTTTTTGTGCTTTGCTCAAGAATCAACATCATTCCTCACTCTGGGTTGCATTCATAAAATGTTTACATTGTTAAACTTATCATCCCTTTATTTGAAATGGGAGAACAAGAACTTGCTGAAAAAGCAAAACAAAACATCTCTTAGCTTAGAAACCTACATGTCGATTTTTTCAGCTTCTTTGTGATAGTGGTAAAGCAAAGTGTTAACTCAGAGTGTCTATAAATGTTGAATGAATATAAGTTTCGAAGCTGAAAACAACCCCATTACAAACAAGCCAAAACCAATAAGCAAGTTTCTCTTTACATTCCTTGTTTCAGAGACCTGGAAAAGAAGGAAAACTTAAAGACATTTTATTTTTAAAACTGAAAAGACCACGGAATTCTGAAGTTTCCTGGTGTAGGACTCAGCTCCTAAATTTGAAATACTGAGCGCTGCTGTATCAATGGCACTGTCTCAGGATGCCACAGGTTGACATGTCTGATATCTGGTACAGGAGGTGCAATTACTGGAGTCTAATTGTACTGAAGTCTAATTGTTTTCTGCTCCTAATAAAAGAATAATTTCCAAGGACATAGTAGTTGTAATACTTAGAAAGTAAATGGGAAACCATTGTAGCTGAATGTGTAAACAGTTCCTACCGTTTATATGTAACTTCTACCTCCAAGAAATCAAGCTTCCAAGTCATCTACACTGGGGCAATTAAAACCAGGTGTGGTCCAGCTGGAATTTAGCTAAGAGAGACAGGTGGTCAGAGGAGAAGACCTCATTGGGCAGTCCCTTGGTGGACCAGAGCTGCTCCTCTGACAGCAGAGAGAGACGACCCATCAGCTTCAGGACTCCATCCTGCTTCAACCTTCCTCCTACAAGGCACAACAGCAGTAAGACTGGACAGTTAGCGTGCAGTCCCCGCTAGCACATCCTTAACAGTTCCAGGGCAAGAACAGAGCTGGTCTGTGGGATTTGGAGATCTTTAATGCAGTAGCGAACGGGTTTTAAGATTTTCATACCTCGCTGGCTCCTGTTCTTGACAGGCACAGCTGAGTAAAAGATATAGTCCACAGTGGCCCCAGAGCCACAGTGCAGTGTAGTTACTTCCCGCATCTCTGTGCCCGAGATGTAGTGGCTGTAAACCGACGTCAAATCGAAACCATGAAAAATTGTGTTTCTGAACCTAAGAGAGAAGAGAAAAGACCTCTTGCACTGTAGGTTCTAAAAACAAGTCAAATAACTTTGATGAAAACCAACATAATGCAAAAAGGTTTTTGAATAAGCGTATATTACTTAGCCAGACGTGGGGTCAATGCTAATTTAAACTACACTTTCCTGCAGCGTGAGTTGACAAAATTACAAGAACAGCGCTGAAAGTCTATTTATGATCATAATTAATTTTATGGGGTGATGATATTTATAAAAAGTATGACATGCATTCAAACAACATACAAAATCTTGGTAAAACAAATGGAGGCATGAATAATTAATTATAACAATCCTTCAGACCTGCTACTTCGTCTTCTATTTTAGTACAGCTGGAATTACATTTGAAAGGTGTAAGGACTCATAGTGGATAGAGTTCGTCTCAATTTTACTACTGCTTTCTCATAGCATGTCCTATACCTTAATCTTTAACTTCATACTTGGGTATATCATGGACTCTATTAATCACTACATTAACTACTGATTAATATCCCTAACCTTAGCCTTATTCTTAATCCTAGCTCTAAAATTACAGTACACTCAATTGGAATCTGAATCCTGACTGTAGGTAAATTCACTACTCTTAATCTTAAATTTATTTTATGCCAACCTTAGCTCTAGACATAATCCTAGAAGGATGCTATTTTTTAGTCAAAATGGTGCTTAGCGTATTCTATTATTTTCTTAGCTATTAGGCCATAGTCCTTTACCTAGATGAACTTTTTTCTGGATCAGGTTCAGGTAGAGATTTTAGGGCCTGTGCCTGTATTTTAGAGGGATCTAGAAGAAAACAGCAAAAGAAAAAAAGTTTACTGAAATGTACAACAGCCACCTCTTTAAGTCACATTTCAAGAACGTTAGAAACTTACTTGCGACTTTCTGATACTCTGTTTTTTTTTCTAAATAAAAAGGTTTTTGATCGTTAATTCAGCAGTTTGGTCAAATTCTAATTAACCAGACGAGATGATGAATACAAAGGGACAGCATACTAAATATTTTAATGTTTGGCACTAACTTATCTAGCTGAGGAAATAACAACCCAAGCCATGAGGTCAAGGCTGAGAAAAACCTCCCTCACTTATTAGGAATGAACCAGGAAGACAGCTGCAAAGGTGGTATTAGGGGGAGCTAGAAACAAAACAGAGACAAAATCCTGCCCACTATAGAAATATTTATACCTAACAGAGCGAAACTGTGAGAATGTAATTTAACTTCCCTATTCGCAAATACAAAACTTTTGTGTGGTAAAATATGGACTATTTTGAACACAACACAGTATAAAGAAGCTTTATGGGTTTAAAATGTACCAAGGAATGAAGAGTTCAGAAGGGTAATGCCTAGGGATTTTACCTGGCTTAGCGTCCGTCACTCCTGGAATACACACAAGATACTCTGGGCGTGTGCAGGCAATTTCACAGAAACGAAATTGAAGCAAACACTTGTGACTATACTGGAGTTTCCCTGCCAAAGAAATACACAATTACATAATAAATAGATGACTCTTAAAAGAAAACTAACTGAACTACTTGTTCATCAGTTAGTATAGTTAATGTATTAAACCAGAACAGTAGGTCAAAAAAGTTACACTCAAATGCTAAAAAGACAACAAACATATTAAAAGTACAGTTTAGGAGACCACATTTCAAATTCATCTCAAAAGACACTCCCACAAAATATGTGCTCTACATTTTTTTATTCTGATTGCGCTCTAAATGTAACTTTTTCTTTAAATTTAGGATGACCGATGATTCTTGTTTCTCTACCAACCCAACGTGGAATTGTCTGTTGTGTCTCTACTTGCAGTGCCAACACCAGCACCCACAAGCAGAGAACGAAGGCGTGCAGACAGGCTCCTCCAACCTGCGCACACATCCAGTTAATCTTTTTGTTCTGCAGGGAAGTGTGAGAGGCTCACTGCCAAACCTGTCGCTGCAGTCCTGCGGGTACCTTGGCAATGAACAAGGGTCACTGTGAAGCCAAGAGAGCCTTGGCCAATTAATTATAACCCCTGCCAAGGAAGTCCGGTCACATTCGACTAGTGTTGTGACCCAGGCTCCCATCCACACTGTCTGGGTCATAGAGCTCCTGCTCTAAACAAGTGCCTCCTGGCCCTGATCTGGTACATTAGTTCATAATGAAGAGAATCCTTTAACTCACTCACTTCCCTGTCCAATAACCGCAAAAGGTGTAAGATCCACCGTAAAGCAAATTAACCAATGAATCGATTGCCAGCACACGGCCTGACCTTTTTCTTCTTTTTCTTGACCATTTTTCTTCTTCTCGTCACAGACTGTGAAGTACTGACAGTTGTCACTTATTCCCAGGCTGCTAGGCCACAAGGGGGCGTACAGCCTCCTCTGGTTCAGTTTGTGTGATAAGTCTTCTTGTCCAGAAATCTGAAACAAAATAATTTATCAAAATTCAAATGAAATCAATACTAAGTTCTACAGTCAGAGACCGTGTGTTTTTCAGCTCCTGTAAAGTAATGTTAGATTTTTATCTGGCAATGACTTCTTCAGTCTCCAAGCAGCAGCATTCAATTTTTTTTATGCCAGTAGGGGAGTGACTGAGACTAGTCAGCCAGGGCTCTCGGAGCTACAAATGAAACAGGGACCCCTGCAAATTCCCTCGAGCCTCCAAGCTTGCCGTGATGTCAACGAGGAAGGCGCCATCCTAAAAATGCAAAGCGTGCATTCTTTGTATTTCTACAGCTGGACCTTGAAGTTTAAGAAAACTTTTAAAAAAATGCATTCTGTACCTCATTTCAGAATATTTACTACAATATTAGTAGTAATATTAGTAAAAATATTGGAAGAACACAATAAGCATTCATGCAGGTATCGCATACGCATCAGGCAGAACTCGTGACACTGGCAGATTAGTGCTGCGTTTTCAGTCATCAGCTATCAGTGGGGAGGACAGCGGATGGTGTGAAACTAAGCGGAAATGCATTTAAAACTATCAACAGGAGTCACTTTTTTATATGCAGGGTTGTGTGGGTTCAGAACCTGTTGTTGAAGCCGATATCCTGGCTTCTTCCATGGAATGCCTGGATGAGATCCTTGGATGAATTATCTACTAAACAACCAATCAGGCTAGATGTGCTGAATTGCCTCCTCTCGTTCATAACCTTTCTGTTGTTCAGAAGTTAAAAATCCAAACCATTTGATCCTCACCATCCAAGCTGGCAGCCCATGGTAATACATCTGGCCGGTGCAGATGAACTGGTACAGAGGCATGTAAGGGACGGAGTTGAAATCCCCACACAGAATGACTGGACACTGTACTCCTTCCTCTCGCCAGGGCTTCACTGCCCGGTCAATTTCGGCTAGCAGCAGTGCCAGCTGTGCCAGTTTGACGTCGCCTCTCATGGGGTTGTACAAAAGGTGAGTGTTGGCGATGCAAAGGGGCGGGGCCTTTGACCTCTGACCCCACACCTCTGACCCCTCTGGGGTTACCGGCTGCAAGAGTGTCACCACTCCCACATTGTCACGATCGAGGAGCTCCACCTCCGGCCGGTAGAACTCCACCAGGCTGCACGACACTTTGCGGAACCTGGCCGGTTTGTAACAGATAGCACAGCCATCTGTCTTCCTGCCAGTGCGGCGCTTGTAAACACACGAGTAACCTGGAAGACACAAGAAGGAAGATCTGAAGGTAGACATCGCCTGAAATTGACTTTATAAATAATAATAATATCTTTGCACTTATATAGTGCATTTCTAGACACTAAACTCAAAGCACTTTACAGATAACAGGGACTCGCCTCCACTATCACCAGTGTATAGCCCCCCACCTGGATGATGTGACGGCGGCCATAGTGCACCAGTACACTCACCACACACCAGCTTTCAGTGGGGAGAAGAACAGAGTGATGAAGCCAGTTCATAGATGGGGATTATCAGGAGGCCATGATTGGTAAAGACTAGGGGGAAATTTTGCCTGGACACGGGTTAACTCCCCTACTCTTTTCAAGAAACACCCTGGGTATAGTGTACCCGGCACAATACTGGGCCATCAGGACCCACACAGAGGTGAGCACCCCCTTGTGGTCCCACTAACACTACTTTCAGCAACAGCCATAGCTTTCCCAGGAGGTCTCCCATCCAGGTACTGGCCAGGCTCACACCTGCCTAGCTTCAGTCGGTTGCCAGTTGTGAGTTGCAGTTTGATATAGCAGCTGACTATAACAAGGCTGGGTTTGGCAGACATCTTCTTGAACATGCTTATTTATAAGATATGTTATATATCGTGACCACCAGATACTATCTCATAAATAGGTTCCTACTTCTACAGCTCCCCATGCAAAACTGGAAGCAGATCATTCCACAGATTCCACAGATGCAACCTCCCGATTGCATGATCCGAGTGAGATAACTTAAGCTCGTCCATACCCATGGCTGACAGGACAGGCTCAAGCTGCTCCCAAAAGTGATTCTCTTGAACTTCCTGGAGGCACAAAATCTGAGTAACAGAAGTAAAATGAGAAAATAAAACAGCACCCTACGGCTGATCAAGAATAATTCAAAAGGCAAGAAAGGAATTAGAGAATAACAAAAGCAAAACAAAGTCCAGCCTTAACCTGGAATTTCAAACTACAGGTTACAAACGCTTCCCCATAAACAGTTACAAGTCAAACAAGCCCGGTTAACTCCTTGGTGTAATATACCAGGTCAATTAGGTCGAACTCACATCTGGTTGCCATGTCTGGAACTCCTGCAGGATGTTCTGCAATCGGAATTCCCAAGCAAGGACATCCGGAAAGCAGTGTGCGTAGAGATCGGGGTTGGCCACCAGCAGGTCCTGGGATAAGAGGTTGTAGGACATGACTGTGAATTCGAACGGCGCCGTGGTGGCAGGGCTGGACCCCTGGGGAGCGAACGTCCGAGAGTGCAACCCAGACAGATCCTCCCACACTCTCCCCACCTCTGCAAAACGAGCGTCTCGTTACCAAAGCCATCCACAGACCAGGAGAAATCCCACCGCGCAAAACCGTAAAGGTTTCCTCCTCACCTTCTACAGGCGCCGTCTCCATGCGTGGGTAGTAACTCATGCCCTGAACCTGCCAGGGGGGATAACACTGCTCTTCCTCCGGCCCCGGCCAGGAACAGGGACTCCATCCTTCCCGAAGACGGTCTGCCGCTATCCCCCAGCTCTGAGCGTCTGCCTCACACAGAAGCATTCCCAAATCCAGGGCCGTGCTGGGATTCTGCGCTTGCTCCTCGCCAGGGTGTGCCCGATCACACTCTGCCCACCCGACAACACGCTCCCCCCAGACCGGCGCATCGCCCTGAGCCACCAATTCCTGCTGGCTTTCTCGGCCAGGCCACTGGGCCCCCGTCCCCGCACAGTCCCCCTGCTGAGAAGCGTTCTCCACACCGAGCCGCTGCTCCAGCAGGGCATTCTGCTCCTGAGGAAGAGTCTCCAGCTGCAGCCCTCCCCCGACTGAGGTCTCCTTTTCGGTCATTGGGAGAGAGGGGGCTCCTCCTCTGTCCAAGTCATCGTGCTCTGGTTTGCGACCTGCCAGTCATAAGACAAATGGCAAATTGGGTGAAGCTCACGTGTGATGTGACGTACAGAAATTGCAAGGATGTGCACTTGGAAAAGACTCAAGGGGGGGGGGGCGTGACTTTACGCGAAGGGTGGTGGGTGTCTCAGACCAGCTGCCCAGTTATGTTTTAAGGTCTATACCCTTGGATCGTTTCAGAAATGACTTAAACTTCTGAGCAATAAGCAACTAGGTCAATTCCTGTCGGCTGTGACCCTATGTATCTTAGGATATGCTTTTGCTTTATTGTTTTGAGATTTAAAAAGATAACATTCTGCTGGCAACTTCAAAAACTCTCTCAGGCATCTGCAGCTGATAACAATAGTTATCCCCCCCTCAAAAAAATGCATGCTTTTTAGTTATATGTCATCTCTTAACTATGCTGTTTCCAGTTTGTGGCCTTTTTAACATTAATATACAAATCTGCGGATATAGAACTGTCAGCTGAAAATGGTCCAATAGAGTTACTGGATCTCTGAATCCGAAATTTATTTTCGGAAATCGGATCATAATGAACACATTAGCTGTCAGGGTACGGAATATGATGTTTTTAATTGCTGAAGGTGTGGTTTATACTTGATTGTTTACTGCTTCTGATCATCGCAGCGCAGTACTTGGTGCTGAAATTCTGCTGTAAATCGTGCTTTTGTATTACTACCAGAAAACAATGATTTAAAATGCTAACTGTCGCCATGGCGAGTTTGAAAAGCAAATTAGAAACGCAGCACTTTGTACCTGCTGTGAGATTTAATAACATTATATTTCCACATCAGGGAAGGCAAACTGCTAATTGTGAGCCGCAAATACACCAAGGCCTGTTCACTGAGAGAAAAAAGAAAACCAGGTGTTTACCTGCAAACTTGCGTAGTAAACGTGATATTGGCAGAAGAACAAAACACATGAGAAACGCAATCATGCTCCACACTGCCTCCCTCACGTGTTTCCTGTGGCTGTTTAAACTTTATTTACACCGACGCCAGTCGAAATCCACAGTTCAAGATGAGCCTCTTCTGAACTTCAGTCTGATGCAAGATATTCGTTGTTGCTTACCGCATAGAGTCCACTGAGATCACGACTTGTACCAAACATGTCCCCAGACCCTTGGAAAAATTTCAGTTTGTAATTTTTAAGGGCAAGAAAACTGAACTCCCTGCGCTATTGGTATTTGTAGCAGTCGTATAGTCGAGAAGGCAGCGTCGTATAGCCCTTAAACATTAACGGAGTTTACCATTGAAACACTGTTAGGAAAATGCTGTAATCGCAGGTTGTCAGTTCCCAGAGGCGTAATTTGAAGTACATTCGCATTACTCTATAGTTGCACATACAGTAGCACTTGACACGGAAATAGTCGCCTCAAATAAAATAAAAACGTGACATCGCAAAAGCAACAAAAATAATCCTTCCGAAGTATAAAAAAGCATTGTGGTATTTACAATACATTAGATCTGTGGTATTGTGGTAGGAAATTCTTGCGGATTCTTGCAGTATGTTTGGGATCTTTTCTTTGAATCTAACCCTGCAAGAGTGTAATATAGCCAATACTAAAGCACTCTTCGGCAAACCGTTGTGCAGGGCGCTGAAGAAATATCCTGCAGGATTGCTCTTTTAGGGGATGAACATACAGTATGATCAAGCAAATGTCATACCTCACGTACTGTACTGTATATTCCTATGGACTGGTTATGCATCATTTTGATAAAATAAAACAAAAATATCACTGTTAGAACGTAACCTTTGCAATACTTTACAATAAAAAGCATTGTATTTAGCGATAATATAGTAAAAACAGCTGATGCAGTGTGTAGAATTCAACATAATTCCTGGAAAGTTCCTGGGAAAAAAATGACATAATGGGCGATGTTCATATTGCTCTTGAAAATAAAACAAATGTCAAAACAATGCTTTTATTTGATTTCGAATTTTGACAGCTGTTACCATGGCAAGGGGTGTTTCGGTTCTAAATCAAACAATGATCACTAACAGAATTCTGGTAATATTATTGTCACAGCTGAAAGATCATGTACCTCTGTCTTCTGTCTGCACAAGACTGAGCGCAATGCTTGAGAAATAAGGTATAATTAGCCACGTAAGAGTGTTATAATGGAAACATGCATCGATACATTTTATGATATTATTAAATTTTGCGAGGTTGTTTGTTCAACTTTTACAGTTACTGTAACACACAGTAACAAACTTCAGGAATAATCCAGCCTTAATGGGAAATGCTTGAAGTTCTATGGGTGAATATATCTTTTACCAGACTAAGGTTCAACAGTAAAACTTGGCACAATCTAATAAAATAGAATTAAATAAAGGTTAATATATTACTTTTTAAAGAACACACATGCATTGCATGTAGCTTGGTTTGTATTTGGTCTCTGCCTTTGCTAACAAATTATTTATCATTAGACGTCTCCTAAAGGTTCCTGTTACATTTCTGTACAGGCTAGAGTTTCACTTTGGCTGTACAGTTGTCAACAATGCCTGTACTTATATTCACTGGAACTCCTAGCAAGTGAAGTTGAACATAGAAAAAAAGCTTAGAAATGGTGCTGGATATCTTTGTTTCTAATCATCACATCTAGCTCCTTAATTAAAGTGTACCCTTCATCGAATACAACATATAGCCCAGGATTTGAGGTAAGCATAAAACATCGATGATCTACTTACTACAGAATGGGCTGGATGGGCTGATTTACCTCTTCTTGTTTGTAGATTTTCTAATGTTCTTACCAAATGATAATTGACTCACTGTACATGCCAGGAATACGACAAATGTTAACCTGATGAACAAGACAGAATGGTTTAACTGATAGAAATTTAAACCCAAAGCCTGCAGAAATTCATTCCTTTTCAATCTTGCACACAGCATTCAAAAAGAAGCCCACTTTAAAATTACAACGAGGTTTGTTTTGTAGCTCCTGTCGGCTGTGAAGGGGTTGAGATGGCTCAGTCCAGCCTGTCTGTGGAGTCCCTCTGTCTAGTGACACAGAGTGGCAGCCCTGCAACGGACCCAGACAGTGGAGATGAGTGGGACACTGACCTTGAGCTCGACGGTAAATCACCTTGCTTGAATTACAACATTCACTCTAGATCTATGAAACTGCGGAACTCCCAATGTGCATATATGTAGAGCGAGTCAGTAAGTTGTATTTCCTTTTCTTTTCAAGGGTTTTAACTGTCTATTTATCAGAGTTTATCAAAGAGGTTCAGTGTTTTTGGCATCGCTAATGTATAAATTCCGCAATTTAAATTTAAAGGAAATCAAAAGGACGTGTGAGGCACACTTTTCTCAAATCTGGGGGAGCATGGATGGTGTTGCCCTGTTCTTAAAAATGTGGCTGGAAATCATTTAGATGGTCTGAAAGACTCAGGAGCCAGGGTGAATATTATGTAGTTTTCATTGCCGGTGAACAATATTCTCGTTATATTTGTTTTGTTAGATATTAACATTTAACATAGAAGTCATGTATCTTTTTCCCTCAGACGGTAAGGAGACTAGAAGAAGTGTCTCTGCTCGTGAGCTCTACCTGCAGGCCTGCAGGCTGGTTGGTGTCGTGCCAGTCTCTTATTTCCTGCGTAACCTTGAAAACACAAACCTCAACCTTAACCACCATGGGCTTGGGCCCCAGGGAGCCCAGGCCCTGGCAATAGCACTTGTGGTAACTATTTCTATTCTTATAACTTACTAATACCATGGCCAACCTGGCAGGCAGCAGGGGCGGCAGTGTCTGCCTGCCCGATAATTTTTTCCCTGGTTTCAATTTTTAGCAAAGCATCCTCTTCTGCAAATCTATTTTTTGTGTGTGTGTGTGTTTGTGTATGTAGAGCGACATGACGATCATAACCCTTGAACTGGAAGACAACTGTTTGTTTGCAGAGGGAACAAAATATCTGGCAGAGATGATCAAAGGAAACTGCACTATTCAGAATCTGGTGAGCAGCAGACTGTGCATCAGACAGCACTCACAGTGGCGCGTTCATGATTTACAGGAAAAACACAATCATCAGGCTGTTTCAGGAAGTTATGAGATGGTAGTGCAATGAAAGAACCTCACTGCCCCGATCGCAGTTATTTGTGGTTTGTTCTTTGAATATAAAATTTTAGTGCAACACGTGTAGGAATGGATTTGTAATGTGAGCTCTTTTGAAAAGGAATTTATGTAGACTGCCACTAGAGAGCACCATATTCTTGAAACCCCCTGCCTTCCACGTCTGAACAAAATTGCTTTGAAACCTAAAATAACATTAATTTATTTGCGTGACAGAATCTTTCCAATAACCACCTGAAGTCCACAGGCGCTATCTACATCTCCAAAATGTTGCTGGACAATATCTCCCTCAGAACCATAAAACTCTCAGGTATATATACCCATCTCTGTTCACTTTTTACAGGCAGTATGTATGTTTTAGATTTGGTATAGAGGTTCAGCACACCAAATACAGAATCACTTTGTATAGGAACTTTCATTCAGTAATATCAAGGGAAGCACAGTAAGGCCGTGGTTAGTACTCCTGTCTCGTAGTTCTTGTGTCCTGAGTTTGATTCAGGCTTGAGGTATCTTCCATGTGGAGTTTGCGTGTTCCCCTTGCATATGTGTGAGTTTTCCCCAAGACCTCTGGTTTCCTCCCACTTTCTGAAGATATGCTGTCCAGGTCAATATGATAGATTGGTGTCCTGACCTGTATTTGTTTGTGTGCCCTGTGATACACTAGTGTCCACTCCTGTGTGTGTGCCCTGTGATACTCTGGTGTCCTGTTCTGTGTGTGCACTGTGATATACTTGTGTCTTGTTGATGTAGTAAGATAGTAGCGTTACAGTAAAATACAATTATTTAAAAACAGATTCTATACCCCATGATTCTTACCTTTTAATTTTCACCAGTTATCACAATATTATACTGTACAATGGAAAACAAAATGTATTTATCCTCAATAAGTTGTACTTGCCTTTCTTTTTAAAATCCTTCAATAACGATGATTTCTGTTGATTGTTTAAACAGGAAATGAGTTCAGAGAAGAAGATGCGAAATGTTTTACAGATGCCTTGTCTGTAAGTCGCAAACAAGAACTATTTAATTGAAAAACATGTACCTATTATAAAAGTGTTTTTGTTCATGATACAGCACACTGGATAATATGTGTCTCGGCAGTTAAGTAATATTCTCAATCCAGTACTTTTCCTTCTCTTTCTCTGCCAGAACAATTACAGAGTGAAGGAGCTAGACTTGAGCCACAATGAATTCAGTGAGAAGGGAGGGGAGCACTTGGGCCAGATGCTAGGTACAGTATGGACATCACTGTATCAGAAACATTGCTTGGATTTAGAATGCACAGCCACATCTGGACACTGGAACTACCAACATTATGAAATAGCTCAGTCAACAAAGGTTTTAGGAAGCAATGGGAATTTCAGTTGTTGTTGTTGCTGAATTCACTGTAGAATGGACCAGTGATAGAAACTCAATCAAGAATCAGAATGCAATGATATCCACATTATTTCAATTATAAACAGAAAGATGCTTTTTTAAATGTTGATTTGTTGCTTGATCTTTGTTTTCAAACAACTATAGCAAACAATGAAGGATTGGAGATGCTGAACCTGAGCTGGAATCGTCTGCGTATGAAGGGCGCAGTGGCACTTTGTGCAGGGCTCAAGGTGTGCATGACTCCTGCTGCAGCTTCTGTCAAGCTCAGGGTGTGCATGACTCCTGCTGCAGCTTCTCTCAAGCTCAGGGTGTGCATGACTCCTGCTGCAGCTTCTCTCAAGCTCAGGGTGTGCATGACTTCTACTGCAGCTTCTCTCAAGCTCAGGGTGTGCATGACTTCTACTGCAGCTTCTCTAAAGCTCAGGGAGACATAATGCAGGCTTCTGTATTTGTTGGATCAATTAAATGAGATGAAGAATGCAAAACAACCAAAATCTTATCTGCTACTTCTCCCAAAAGCCAGTTTTCAAATTCTCATTTCTAATAATTGTCCTAAACATAATTTGTCAGAAATATCTGGAAAATTAATCAGTTTAACATTTGTGAACTATACTGTTGTTCTGTATGGATAACAATGAATTCGGTTGCACAGTGAAATAACATCACAGATTAAAACTATTATATTTAATACTCTGTACAGCAACTTATGAAGAGAAAATTACAAAAATGAAAAGGTCCTGTGTAAACCATTCACTACATAACATTTTGAGAAGACTGGGACATAGGTGCCTAAAATTCTGTGGTTAAAGGCAGCACAGCAAACAGCTTTGTTTTTCTCCTCAGGTCAACATCACACTGAAATACTTGGATCTGTCCTGGAACGGCTTTGGAAATGAGGGGGCTCTTGCTCTGGGGGAGGCTTTAAAATTCAACAACACCCTACTGCACCTGGACCTCAGCAACAACCGGATCACCAACGAGGGCGTCGGCCTGCTCTGTAAAGGGCTGGTGGCTAACGACACACTGAAAGTACTCAGGGTTAGTTGCCAATGTATTGCCTCCATTTATTTACCCAGGAGGGGAATTTGGACTGTATGCCTAAGGGATGAACATGGAAATCATGTTAAAAAAACAGAACATCTGAAGTGTGACCACATATTGATTTTTAATAACTTTTAAAATGCAAATTGCAGGAAAGGGTTCAGAGGTGCTTTGTGTCTGAGCTCAATTCAGTGACGGTGCTGTATTTAATCTGGTTAGTGTCACAGCAGGATGAAAAAACAAATATTGTCATTAGGACTAGGACATTAGGTTCAGTAGTGTAGCCATGCGTTGGTCAGGACCCTATGCAGACGGTATAATCTGGAAGAAAGTGAAACGGACACAGGGAGGAGACGACGATGAACTGGACAAGTTGACAATCAGGGAGGCGTGACTGTGCCCTGGTGCTCGGGGGGGTGGGGGTGGGGGTGGCCATGGCAAACAAGTCCAGAGGAGTTCAGGGGGTAATCCAGGGAGAAGTCCAAACATCCAGGCCGGGTGATCCATCCAAGACAAACACAAGACAAGGTTTAAAAACCAAACGGGATCCGGTTCAGGGACGGGGAATAAAAATGGGTTAACGAGGCCAGGCGCTCCAAGCCCCAGAACCAGATGGTCAGGATGCCGTGATGAAGCCTATGCCGTCGGGTCACTCCAGGACCCGCTGGTAGGCAGGCTTCCGGGCGTCCATCTCCCACTGCTGAGCCCAGAGTAGTGAAAGCGTCTGGTTAAAATAAGGAGGGGCTGGATAGGAGGCAGGCACACATAATCAATTCAAATGTAAAAGATCCGGAGTGCCCTTAAGAGGAGGAATTACAATCATGACAATTAGGACTTGAAGTTTTTCTTTTAAGGGTTGGTTGATAAAAACATAAAAAGAAATATTTTTTGTGGTTTTGCAGTCCAGGCAAGCACTTATATAAACAAAAAAAAGATTTCCTAGACAGATCAGCAAAGCAACAGACACAATTTCCTTAAACAATGTAGCTTGATTTCAAATCACCAGTTTGAATGCAGACAGGGATCAGAGACAGAGAAATTAACTTAGCTGGAGAGCTAAGCTCCAATGTGTGAACGCTGTGAAATAATGTTGCTCCCCAGCTGGCCTACAATTCTCTCACTGTTGAGGGAGCGCTGGCCCTGGTCACTGCAGTGAAGAACACCCCCAAATCTGCGCTGGAGGAGATCAATATCTCAGTGAGTTAATATGAAGGTCATTTTAAGTAAGCTGCAGCATCTTGGCCACAATTCTCTTGCAGCCAAACAACAGATTTACTCTTCTTACTCATTCGGAATTTATGAGTCAGAAAAAACGGATAATATTGTTTAATTACTGTATTATTTCATCAAAGAATAATATATTCTCTATATTAAGTGTTTTTTATTTTTTATTTTGCAGTAGAAAAAGATCTACAGTTAGACAGAGTATATGTAATATTCCAATTACATCAACTTCTTTTTTAAAATTCTAAAGCCATTTAAAGCCATTTTATGATTGTGCCAATAAACTTAAGAAAAATTAAACAAACATGAATGACAGCACGTTTTTATGGAGTTTTATGGTACAAGGATTGAGCTCAATGCAGATACACTACAAAGCTGTTTGAAGTACTTAAATATCTGAAGAAGTTTTCTGAATGCAGTCTGACAGAAGTTGTTAATTTACATAGATCATTTAAGGTGGGTAGCTGCGTCAGCATGCGTAGGCTGCAAAGGAACAAGTAATAGGTTTATTCCATGCTGAAAAAAAGAAGAAAGAGAACACAACGTTTCGGCCGTGGAGCCTTCTTCAGGTGTGAGGCCCTGTCTCTCTCACACCTGAAGAAGGCTCCACGGCCGAAACGTTGTGTTCTCTTTCTTCTTTTTTTCAGCATGGAATAACCCTATTACTTGTTCCTTTATAGATCATTTAAGAAGAGCCTGGCTCCAAATGACTAGAATTTCCCTGGTATAATCTTCCTCACGTCCTCTGACAATGCTTTTCGCCTCCATGTGTGTTCAGAATGTGCTGGTGAATGAGGCCTTCCTGCACCTGCTGGAGCTGACCTGTCAGGAACACCAGGCCCTGGAGGTGCTCTATGGGGGCGTTGGGGGTTTCATTGCCAAGAAGCAACCTCGGCGCCCAGACCCCATGAAAGTCATTCAGGTGCATTGAGCTCATACTCACTGACAGGATGACAGCCACGCGGTCACGGTCGGTGTCCTGTTTGTTTCATGCCCTGGCTGTTTTCTGTAGGATTACCTGGATGAACGCAAGCTGCGCCTCTGGGATTTCTTCCGCAACATCGACAAAGACGGATCAATGAGAGTGCCCGTCTCTGACTTCAGAAAGGCTGTGCAGGTCTGATTCAACTTTGAGATTCCCAGAGCTCTGTCTAAGGACAGCCTCTGGCACTGCTCTGTCTATGAAGCATTTGGTGTTTGGCTTCACCTGTTGTGACTGTTTGAAATATCCAATGTGACATCCAGGACCAGGTGCCTTGATCTGTATTCAGCACTTTGATGTCAGCATCCTGTATTTTCATAATGTGAGGAGCTCATCGGTGTTACAGGGGCTACACTAATTACACCTTTACTACAGTTATCTCTTGTAAATCTGAATATCCTGTCTTTTTATGATTTGAAATGACTGGGAAGGAGCTACATATGAGCTATCTATTTCTGCTCATCTTTATCCAGATACTGTGAAGAGATGGAAGCCTGGCAGGCAGGCAGACATTCTTTTTGAATTGTCTTACTGTATATATTTTGGGGTGTCACCTTTGTGAATATTTTTCTCAATATTTTAGCAATCCAGTATTCCACTAGATCGATTTCAGATTGAGGAGCTGGTGCAGAGACTGGACAAGGACAGGACTGGGAATGTAGACTACAGGTTAGTGTTCCTCAACCTCATACAGTATGTGGATTAAAAAAAAAACAGCCTGAAGGAGCATTAATCATCTGATGACATCGCACTAAATAATAAGCTGATCATAACAGCAGATAAGAACTTCCCCGAAAGAGACCTCAGTTTTTCTGCAAACATTTCAAAGAGTAGTTACTTCGCTGATTAAGCAGAATATTTTGAAAAGCCTTAATAAGGAAACCTTCCCCAAACCTTTCTCTTGCCACTTCTCAAATGACCCTCTGCTTGTGTTTTTCATTTTGATTAGTTTCCTTATGCAGCCATAGTCAGCAGGAGAAAGAGGGGCAGCAGTTCAGCAGATGTCCATTCCAGCAACTAATTGTCTTCAGGAGAGGAAAGGGCAGAGGCAGATCAGTAGAATCTCAAGGGCTCCAATAAAGGTTCAGTGAAACATGGCTGGGCTCAGTGTGCTTCGACTCCCATCTCTGGTCTCCTAGCACTCTTCTTACCTTTGTTGTGTTAAATATGTTCCCTCACCACATTCCCCAGAGGTACCTACGTACAAAGGTGTTTAGAAGTGTAGAAGGAAAAGCTGCAGGAAAGGGACCTGAGAGTAACAAAATAATAAAAGGCACAAGAAAGCATGACATCCTTTTGCCTAAAAGCAAGCACTTCTGTATTAGATCTTGTCCATTTATCTTCAGGTTTAGTTGGTAAGAGAAAAGTGTCTGAGTAGTATATTAAGATGGCATAGATAATCTGGGACAGAGCTGGGATAAAGATGAGTACTGCAAGGCCTGGCTTTACACAAGTCACACTGCTCTTGCTTCCTGGAACCTGCTGCTCTGCTCCCTTTGCATCTCACTTGCTCTCTTCCCATGACCGCTTGCTGCTCAGGGGCCTCGCCGACACCCGGAAGCAGATGATGAGAGATCACCGCCGGCTGCTTCGGAAGGTGGAGTCCCGCCAGAAGAAGGAGAAACAGAAAAGCGAGCGCATCCTGAAGACCTTCCAGAGTGCAGTGGAGGCCGTCACCCCCCGCAGCTCCATGGTGATCTCACCAGGGGGCGCCAAGGAGGAGGAGGAGTCTGGTGGGCCTCAGCACTTCTCGGCCACCCCTCTCAGCTCCTGGCACCACGTGGTGATGACAAACAGCAGTCGCTACTCGGCGCCCGACACGGACAGTGACCGCGTCCGTCTCCCGCGCATCGGGAGCCAGGCCCGCCCCCTGTTCCTCAGCACGCCGGAGGTGCGCTCCTTTTCCCAGCCCAACCTCCTCTCCGAAAGCAGTGGGTCCCCCCTGCCCAAGCCAGACTCGGCCCACCGCGGCCCTCACTGCAGCTCCAACCCCGAGGTGTTTTCTCACAAGCTCAACTCCGGATCAAACAGCTTGACCAGGTCCAGACCAGCGCTGACGTCTCCCAGGAACCCAGCTTCAAAACGTCCAAAAAAGAAGTCCACAAAATGAGCACAATTTTCAATACCTTTATTTCTTTTTAACCAAGAACAAAAACGAATGCGATATGTTTTGAATATTTTTTTTCTGTCTACTGTATATGTATCCAATGGAGCACAAAGATGTTGCTGAATTTGTGATCCCCAGAATTGGTAAATTATTACACTGACAATTAACATAAAAGCTGATGACTAGGGTGGAAATATTTTCCACCAAAACAAAAAAAAAACACTCCCCCAATGTCTCTTTTTACAAGAGTTTCAATACTGAGATTCAATCTTAAGAAAACAATTCTACAATAAGACTTTAAGAAAGGTGACAAATGAGAGGAGGCCATTCAGCTCACTGGAGGCTTATTACCTGCATTGTGTCCATATACTGTAGATGTTACAACCAAAGGCTGCTGGAACTCTTCAGGCTGATAAGTGTAACTCTAACACACTAACATACTTTGGCACCTGCAATCATATTACATATATGTCATGATAAATCTTCAAAGTGGTTTATCACATCTTGCAGTAGAAATGATTGAATCTTGACATTTGCCTCATAAAGACTTTCACTTCGCTAAAATTGTCGAATGTTGTGATTTTGTCATTTTTGTCTCCTCTGTCATGCATTGATTTGCACACTATTTCTGTGTGACTCTTTGCCTGTGACTAAGAAAAGAAAAGGATACAATTATTTATTTTATTATTATTGATAAAATTATATTCTTGATAAAAGAATAGCATCAACGTGGTTTTCATCATTTAGACATCTGGTTTTTATAAATTATGTGGAAACTACGGACACATTTAGTTTTCTGGTGCCACATTTGAACATTAAAAGGTTCTCAGTTTTAAATGTGCTTCTTCAGCTTGTGTCCTCTGGCTCATGTTACAGTGCTGATTCTGAAGAAGTCTACTAAGTTGACTTTTGAGGATTTAGAATATGTGAATCTCATTGCCTTTTCTGTTCAGGACTAAAAAGATTCAGGTCCTTTAGTCTGCCTATGATATCCCTTTATATGTACAGCATTTAGGCTGCTGATTCTAGAGCAGCAATGTCTTTCTTTCTGTACCCAAAGTCTTACTTGGGAATTTTTCACATAACATATCCTGATTTACATTCTGTATTTTTAACTATACTAAATTGTACAGATGTTCACCGATTTGTGCATCATAGAAAAAAGTTCAAACAAACCCCAAAACAGGTGTTGATCACCTATGGTTGTAAATTTTATTGTTATTTTGTTGGACTACAGATTTGACCTAATGTATTGTATATAGATACGGAATATTACACTGATAATCCTGAGAACGCAAAAGATGTTGCTGTTATCAAAGGTAAGATAAGGGATTTAAAAGGCCCAGGATTCAAACACAAATCATAGACCTGGGAGCACAAGACTGAAGAACAATGATCTCTGCGCTACTGCTGTTCATCCTCCTCCACTGTGCACTTTCCTGGATGGTGAGAATCTTGTTTCAGTAGGCATTAGACCTCCCTATTCAATTAAATTAATAAACCACACTGAAAATCAAAGATATTGGTATTCGGGTATTTCCTTTGGAAACACTTTAACTGCAACAGGCGAGCATTTAATAATGTCTAATTTAATTCATAGAGTCATCTCTACTTGTAATGCAGGACTTGCAGCATAGACGTCTGCAGGATTATATACTGGTGCAGTACAGTATGAGTACAGACAGTAAATTCTGATCAAATAATTCCATAGCACAAGCAGTATGAGGACCCACGGGGAACATACATCCTGTTTGTCCTTCTAAGGAAGTACGAAAGAGTAAGGGAGTGTTGTACAGTTTAATCTATGTATTCTTGTAGCCCATAGACCACTGGAGCTCCAGCAATGCAACAGGAGGTGTGGAGGAGAATGACAGCTGTTCCTGTAAAGTGTTCCTGCCCAACAAAATCTTCCCCTTTGACAAAGCGGAAGATCTAGAGAAGACAGCAGTGATGATCAGTCACAAACTGGAGCTGGAGATGAGCAAGGTACAGACTCATTTGGGCATTATTAAATTATATATTACTTTAAAGTAAATAGCATTCTCATAGTGTATTTTAAAGCATGAAATGACCATTGTGTCTTTCTTTTAAACATATACACCTGTACCAGACAGATGAGTTATTATACCATACAATTATATTAATGACCATGCCTTAAGAATTTCAGCTATAATCAGCATCACTCTAAATATGTAACAGATAATACTGAAATGTCCATCCACCCATTTTCTAACCTTTTTATCCAATTTAGTGTTGCAGGAGAGCAGAAGCCTATCCCAGCAGGCACAGGGTGCAAGCCGGGATACTCACTGAACAGAAGGCCACTCCATCCCAGATTACTGAAACACAAAAAAACATTCGAATTTCTTTCTCTCCCAGCCTGGCCTGAAGTCATTTAGTGGTTTGCATCTGCAGAGAGATGACGAGACCCCAGTGGGAGCTTCTGCTGTGATAATGGACTGAACTCTCCGTGTCTGTAGGTTGAGATCTACGAAAGCAAGCTGACCATCTACGTGACGAAGCTGGAGAACCTGACGGCGCACGTGGAGGTGATGGAGAAGGACCCTGACAAGTACACGGAGCTGCAGTTCGAGCTGCTGAAGATAGAGATCAAGCAGCTCGAAGCTCTTATCACTGAGCTGAAAGGATCTATCCAGACCTCTTCATCCATTTTCACAAGTCTGCATTTAGAGGTAATGGAAATGTAGCAAAATCGAATTTTCCTCGTTATGGTATGTCATGAACATGGGCTATAATAAGATATAAGATACTGTATACATATGATAATACCAGGTATTATTGTTTCTTTATAATATGTATTTTTCTGTCCACTGTTATCTAAATTTTTCCCAAATGAATTTTGTTCTTTTTGGAGTACAGTCTCACACACACCACACTATATTTGAACACCTTTGTACTTTATTTTCTTAGATTTCCAACATGACAGTCATAGCAACCCATCTTGAGAGTTACGACAAGAATGGTGTGCTGGCGACCCGCCGTGAGAACGCAAAACTGCAGCAGAAACTGGAGGAATGCGAAAGATGGCAAAACGAGCTGTTCAAACCCGACATAGGTAACTCAGATTTCTTGATTCAATTTCCACTTCACTTTGGTTATTTGACCCTGTTATCAGACTGTGCCATTCCGTACAACGCAAATATTCACTGTTCCATTATTTTCCATGATTTCATCCCTTTAAATCCAAACAAACACAATCTGGGTTTGTTATTACTCAGCAGTGACTCAAGACGTTTTAGGTGGTTAGTTTTTTAACTTGAGCACAGACAGTAGTTCAGGTTTATCTGGACTATATTTACAACATTTAGGTGTTTTCTCACATACATTAATAACCCATGCTTGATGATCAACTTTTGAAAGAAAATACCTTCATTACAGCTCATACTATTTAGTTTTTCTCTATTTTTTCAGGATCCTGTAAGCATGGGGGAATTAGAAACCTCAGCATGCCATTTATAGTCCAGCTAAACGATCACGACAGTACAAGTTACCGATTTGGAGGATGGGGAAGAGACTCCAAGCCTCTGCCTGGCTTTGAGAAGATGTACTGGTATTCTGGATTTACCTCCAGCTACATGTACAACCTGTACCTCTACTCCGACTACACCAACCTGGTCTTAGGCAATTCCTTTAAAAGCTTTTCTTATAGTAATTCTAACACAAACAGGGGGAATGGGAATAATTATATAATGCACGGAAACTACTTGTACTATAACTGCTACAGTAGCAGAGATATGTGCAGAATGAATGCAACTACTATGACGTCAGAGTCCAGAGTCCTACCTGATGCGGCTTATAACAACAGGTTCTCTTACAGCGCTACTCAGTACCAGGATTTTGACTTTTCAGCTGATGAGAATGGACTGTGGGTGATTTACGCAACGGAAGCGAGTAGGGGTAACATGATGATCGCCAAAATAGATGTAAATGCTTTTGCTGTAGAGCAGACATGGGAAACAAAGATGTTCAAGCGGTCGGTGAGCAATGCCTTCATGGTGTGTGGGGTTCTGTACGTCACCCGACCAATTAACATTAACACAGAGGAGATATTCTATAAATACGACACCAAGACTGGTGAGGAGAGTTACATCAGCATTCCCTTTAATAAGAAATACGAAGAATTTTTAAATCTTCACTACAACCCTATAGATCAAAAACTGTACATGTATACCAATGGCTACTATGTGTTTTACAATGTTAACTTCCACAAGGAATAACAAAAGATTAAAGAAATATGGAATTTCTAAGTGTCACATTGTTAAAACATCATGTGTTAACATTTATCTAACAATGTATTTCTGGTATTTTTTAAGTATATTGTTAAAGAAAACATTATACTGTATATGTGAATATGTGAGAAGACACAAACACAGTGGCACCACTGACAACAACTGTGAAATTCTTCACATTAATAAATAAAATCCTATACAAGCATCAAAACAGCACAGTGTGTTTATTATGCATGGACACACACTTACAAACCTGCACAAAGAAATATGTTTTATTTGTACACATACAACAGTTCCAATAAGGAGCTTTAAAACATTTACAACAACTGCTTTAAAACAGGAGCTGAAGGAAGGAAGCTGAAAAACTCTATTTCAAACCACAACAAACAGGTATGAATTGTTATTAGTGACTTCTAGGTGACAATGGATATACATCAATTGAAATACATACAGTACAGTATGTCTACAATTGGTGAACAAATCCTGCATAATTTGTTTTTGCAACTTGTCTGCTGCCCTTAAATAAATGTAATAAAACTCTGTAGAAATTTGACGATTGTAAGGAACGATAATTCAATTACAATAAGAACAAGACTGTCCGTTCGAACAGGATTGAGAAAAAGAATGAACTTTTATTACTATCTTATGATACAATAATCCTAACATACTGTATCTGAAGAGAATTAAAGCTCTCTATGGCGCATTGCTGAGTTGGTCAGCCCTTCACATTGTACTGTACATGACTGTCATGGGAATGGCAATATCGAGGTGATGAAAGACCATGTTTCGTTTATGATGCTCCAGTATCACTGCACTTGAAAATGGCTTTATAGTCTCTAAAGGCATGCTGAACACATGACATCTTAGCACTATAATGAGAGATCTATAAACTTTGAGAATGAAAGAACATGCTCTGTAATGTCAAAATCCATTCCATCAAATTTCTAACCACTCCATACAATATAGGGGATCCGTAGCCTGTCCTGGCAAGCAATGGGCTCAAGGCAGGGTACATCCTGGACAGGACACCCATCCATCACAGGACACATACAGACACAGACAAGCACATACTCACACCAGGTCAAAATCCCAAGAGGGATTCAGACAGATTCAATCAAAACAAGCATTTAAACTACAAAAAATAATTACACAAAATATATAGTACATTCAGATTCAGGTTTAAGGTACTTTATTTTAATTATTTTGACAGAAAGGATTGTCTGAAATATGCTACCAAGCTAAAATATGAGCGATATTCCATGGAGATTCAATAGAGAAGCAGAAACTCTCAATGTCCTGTACAGTGGAATGAGTAATGCATACGGCCCAAACAAAATATTAAAGAATATCCCTAATTGTGCCTAAATAGATACTGCGTGATACTGTGTCAGGTGTTCTGTGGCCTTCAGAGGTGAAACAGAGGCAAATGCATCCAAAATCATTCACTAAAAAATAAGAAATAAATTCCTTATCATTAAACTACAGTAATAATACAGTTCTACAGTCCGCTCTTTCCCAAAAACGTGAGGACATTTATACTATATAAGCAACTGAGATTGTTGAGTAAGCTGCCTTTTCATGACTTTTGTTGTAAGCCACTTCTCCTAATTATATAATCTTGTTTGTATGAGTAATTACTGTTGTTAGCTAAGGCTAGTGTGTACTTTGCACTTTGTGGTGAACATTTATCTTGTTCTTTTATTCATTTAACATAGAGATGTTTGTTAAGTCCTAGATAATTAAGTGAGCAAATTAGCTGTCCCATAGTATAAATCATTATCATCGTTGTCATCATTTTCTAACTGCTTACACCTGTTGAGGGTTGCAGTTGTAACAGGCTGAACAGAGCAGACCAGAGTTCTCTTTCCCAGCTCCTCCTGAAGGATTCCAAAGTGCTCCCAGGCCAGCCAAGAGATATAATCCCTCCAGCATGTCCCGGGGCCTCTTCCCAGTGGGCTCCTGGGGGGCATCCTCACCAGATCAGCCACATCAACTGGTTCCTCTTGATCCAGAGGAGCAGCGATTCTACTCGAAGTTCCCCCCAGACTGCTGAGCTCTTCACGGAGAGAAAGCCCAGCAACCATATGGAGAATCCTCATTTCCACCACTTGCCTTTGCAATCTTATTCTTTCAGTCAATTCCCAAAGCTACTACAACTACATGGCCATAACAGGAGAGCTACGTGATCATAGACACAGAGATGGAGATCATCCAGAAAAACAAGAGCTGCTTTGAATACTCAGCTCCTGCTTCATCACTACTGTTTGGTCCAGCATCCTCATCTCTGCAGCTGCTGCCCCAATCTGCTGGTCAATCCCATGATCCCCTCTACCTTCACTCGTGCACAAGACCTCACGGTACTTAAACTCCTGCACTCGGGGCAGCTATTCCTGCCTTACCTGGAGAGACTAAACCTCTCTTTCTCAGGAGAGAACCATGGCCTCAGATTTAGAGGTGCTGACCCTCATCTTGACAGTGTCACATACAGTAGTAAACTTCTCCAGTGCGCACCAGAGACAGAGTATTCACTGAACAAACTGTGCCCTCTGCATCATTTACAATGTTATTCTAACATAAATACAATATTTTACTATCATAAAACAATGTTTAACAATGGGTACGATATGAAGCAGCAGTCTACTATGATTAAGTTGCTTATGACACCTTATTTCTTCTGAAATTTCTTCACAGATGGTTAATGGCAGTAGACTGTCCTATAGTAAACAGAAAACATGAGAATTTCTACAGGTTCTCATTCCATCATAGATGCTAGTCACCAATGTTTACAAAAGATATCATCATCAAGGAAATAAAGAGCCTCATCAGAGAACTTATGCACACCGTCAGATACAGGAACTGCTGTAATAACTTTGAGAACAGGAAAGATGTTTCCATTGAGGTAGATAAGATAAGCAATTTAAAAGCATCGAGGATCCACACAACAAAACACAAGAGATCTAGAGAGACAAAGCTAAAGAACAATGATTGCTGCCTTGTTCTTATTCTCTCTGCTCACATCTGTGCTTGCCTGGGTGGTAAGAAACTTGTTTCAATTGTTTACCTCTTGATGAAAAATGTATTGAATTATGTCTATGCGAGTAGAATAATTCCTGTCAATCTTTTTGCATCCTGAGCCTTTCTATCATTTTGTATTGTTCTGAGGTTGTGAACTACGGAACACTTATAATGCTGTTTATGTTATGCAACTTGTATTTTTTTGTCAAAGTTGCCTCAACTGTCCAAACTTGTAATCATTCCTGACATTATTTCCTAAAGCTTAGGAAAGCTTCTCACTCTGTACTATTGTACTCCGTACTCACTCTGCACAGGGGTCCCAACTTCCTTATCCTGTGGCCAGAAGGTTAGCCCTCAGCCCAGCATGTTAAGCCAAATATACTATTGGCTATTAACACGCAATGCACATTTTTCTACATATCTATTTCTTGGGTTTCATTCCTTGTGAAACCCATAGCAGGTGCATGTACAGTAATTGTATGGTGAAATGCAAGGCAAGTGAGCAGCCTGTTGACTTTACATAGTGTTACAAAGTGTTTGAAATTGGAGCCAGTACTCAACAGCATCTCACCCCTCATCTTCTACAGCCCATAGAACACTGGGGTACAGCTAACGTGACACAAGGAGTGGACGAGAATGGCCAGTGTATCTGCAAAGTGTTCCTGCCAGACACAACCTTCCCAGCTGACAAAGTGGAACATCTGCAACAGACATCGAAAGTGCTTGGCCAGACTGTGGAGCTGGAAATGAGCAAGGTATGCAACTGTCATTATCTGTTTATTGAAATAATAGTGTTTCACATACAGTACCTTTTGCACGTAAGGAAAAGGCTACAAGATCTGGTATGTGAATAGTGTATAATGCAATTCCTCTATACCTAGTAAGTGAAGGAACAAGCATACAAAAGTTAATAGGGTTAGAAGAATTCGTATTTCTAGATTTCTGAAACACATATTTATGTGTTTTTAAATCTGCTTTAGCTAGTCTTGAGAAGCTGCAACTTTTAGCCAAAATGCACACAAACTCCCTGATGATGTGCTGATCTTCACAGAGGGAAGGAGCCTCTGAAACTCAAATCCAGTGGCATAATGACAAACCTTAAGAAAGCCAAGTCACCGTGCATACAAGTAACTGCTCTGAGCTCTTCCTCACCTGCAGCTCGAAGTCTATGAAAGCAAACTGGTCATCTACTCTGAAAAGCTGGTCAACCTGACTGCGCGCTTGGAGTTCATCGAGAGCAGACCCGACAAGTACACAAAGCTGGAGTTCGAGCTGCTCAAGATCGAACTCAAGCAGATGGAAGTGCTGGTCACCCAGCTGAAGGCTTCTCTGAATTATTCCTCTCCCATATTTGACATGCTGTATGCAGAGGTAAGGTACCGAATAGAGGGAGCACAATCCCTGTCTTACCTTTCAGTATTTGGTATGGACACTATCAATAGGCTATCTCTGAAAATTTCAATCAAGTAATTATTAAAACAAGCTTGTGTAGCACATTCACAGTTTATTATTAACATGATTTAAAAGATGATTGAGCTTCATTCATTAATACAACACGCATTATTAAAAAGCAATTCATTCCGATTTGATTGATCCAACTCATCACGATCATTTCAAAAGCAGTAAAATCGCTTCAGTTAAAATGTTACGGTTGTCTAGAAGCTCTGTAACCTCACTGCTGTAATTGGTTTTCATCCTAGATCTACAACATGACAATAGTTGTGAATCAGCTGGAGAGCTATGACAAGAACAACCTGCTTGTGATCCGTTATGAGTTCACCAAACTCCAGCAGAAACTTGAGGAGTGTAAGAGGTGGCACAATGAGTCTTTTAAGCCTGACATTGGTAAGTGCCCTTTTCTGATTTTAAAATTGCTTCCTAGTCTCTGTGGTTGATCTTTTTACTCTGTATTAAACAATTCAGAGAAAATCTATGGCACCTTGAACTTAACAATGTTCTTTGTGTATGCCTGATTGTTTTCTGTTTTTTCAGGATCCTGTAAGCATGGGGGAATTAGAAACCTCAGCATGCCATTTATAGTCCAGCTAAACGATCACGACAGTACAAGTTACCGATTTGGAGGATGGGGAAGAGACTCCAAGCCTCTGCCTGGCTTTGAGAAGATGTACTGGTATTCTGGATTTACCTCCAGCTACATGTACAACCTGTACCTCTACTCCGACTACACCAACCTGGTCTTAGGCAGTTCCTTTAAAAGTTTTTCTTATAGTAATTCTAACACAAACAGGGGGAATGGGAATAATTATATAATGCACGGAAACTACTTGTACTATAACTGCTACAGTAGCAGAGATATGTGCAGAATGAATGCAACTACTATGACGTCAGAGTCCAGAGTCCTACCTGATGCAGCTTATAACAACAGGTTCTCTTACAGCGCTACTCAGTACCAGGATTTTGACTTTTCAGCTGATGAGAATGGACTGTGGGTGATTTACGCAACGGAAGCGAGTAGGGGTAACATGATGATCGCCAAAATAGATGTAAACGCTTTTGCTGTAGAGCAGACATGGGAAACAAAGATGTTCAAGCGGTCGGTGAGCAATGCCTTCATGGTGTGTGGGGTTCTGTACGCCACCCGACCAATTAACATTAACACAGAGGAGATATTCTATAAATACGACACCAAGACTGGTGAGGAGAGTTACATCAGCATTCCCTTCAATAAGAAATACGAAGAATTTTTAAATCTTCACTACAACCCTATAGATCAAAAACTGTACATGTATACCAATGGCTACTATGTGTTTTACAATGTTAACTTCCAGAAAGTCTGAATGCTGTTTTAAGAGAAGATAAATACATTTTTTTTCTGAAATACAATATTTAGATGACCACATTGCTGTTTGTATACCCATAAAGAGAAGGCAGCACACATTAATTGTACCTATTGATAGTTATTTAAAAATGTACTTACAATGCAACAAAAACCACTGTGTTTATCCTTAAGGGAATAAAAGCAAATATTATTCAAGCATCAAACCCTGTCAGTGTCTGTTTAAATACCTATATAAATAAATAGAATCTCACTGTATATACAGTAACATGCAGAACATAATTTTATTCCTCTGGGGCATGGGCATGACACTTTGTTAAAGAATTTGTCTAATACTGAGTAAATGTATTAACAAGCCAAGATCACACATCTTAATCACACAAAATCAAATGTTTTAAATTATAAGAACAATTAAAACTCAAACCAGAGAATAAGTGAAAAGGTTATTACTAACTCAAGTGAAATATATTGAACCTGCAAAAACATTCATTGTATTCCCAATAGATGTTATTTTTTCACATGGAAATCATACATTTCACAAGACAAAGTTATTAATCCCAGGTCACAACTGGACTTTTAGCACAAAGCTTCACTAAATGGACACTCTTCATGCAGTGGCGGGTTAATTTTAGTCCTTCACAATGAAAATACAAAATTGTTTTGCTACATTGGGCATGTGTGTCAATGGGTACTCTCCTAAATCCTTTCTGTACTCCAGTTCCCTTTAAGCATAGATTTGTGGAGTAAAATAACATGGGACATGAAGAGTGAAGGTAATCAGAAAGAGAAGCAAATGCAAACTTGTTTACCCTTTACTCATTACGCAAATGACTTCTTTGATCTAAAGGGTGTTTGGAATGTGGAAGAAAGCCCCCAACCACGTTGCTGAAGCCGATATCCTGGCTTCTTTGTAAAAACTGCTGGATCTAAGTATCAGATGGGCTCGGTGAGCTGGAAAGGCCTCATTGCTCTTGTTGGCAGCTGTTTTTATTTTCTCACAAGACAATTAGTGCGGCACGACACCACACAAGTTCTGCTTTCCCTCTGATGTCCTGGTTCTGAGAAAGTGTGCAGTCACTGAACACAGAAAGAAGAAAAGGGGTCTTGTTCTGGAGCTACTGAACATTGTATATTTTGGTTCTGGCATGCCTTTCATATCTACTGTACACACATTTTTAGACATGCTGATTACTAAGTGCCCTTATGGAACAGTCAGAGAATGAGCTGTCTGTACACAACAGCTCTATGCACAGGGGCTCTCAGGATGATTTTGCTAGGCAACCCACACAGTGTGTGGGTTGATCAGCTGCCATTATTTTCCTAGGTCGTTTAAGGAATGCGGAAAACACTTTAAAAATCTCCACTTTACATAGTTTGGTGTAGTTTTACGTAATTTACCGATATTGTGTTGCGTGTGATCACCTCTGAAACTAAAGGCCATTTTTGAAAATGGCGGGGCTGAAAGAAAATCCTTAAGAAATATGCTAAACCGTCCTTTATCTGTGTTTCAACTTGTTACAAAAGTGTGACCCTGCCTAGTTATTTCAAGATACCTTCCAGAGATTGCAGCCTGTCTGGAGCTCTTGCATTGCGTCAGAGGGAGAGGGTGCCTGGTATGTTCCTGCCTCACTCGACCGTTCCAGGTGACGACATTGCTTCCCTGCACACAGACATCAATCCAAACAAATTATAAACTGGAACGAGAAGTGAGTAAAGCAGAAAAATGTTCTTGCAATTGGGGTTTTCATTACGTATTCCATAACAAGATAAGACGTTCATTTAACATGGTGGATTTAGCTTTGTTCAACTTGTTGATGTGTTTTAATTTAAAGACAAGGTGACAAGGTGAAAAAGAGTCTGGCTAATCTAGAGATAGTAGTCTACCCTAACTTCCTGGGGTGGCCAGGACTGAATTCCTCTATTTCAGGGAAAGTGCTGATAACTGCTGTTTGTTCTCTCCACCTAGTCGCCTGTAGACGCCTGAAATCTGTAGACACAAACAGGTTATCCAGAGACTGGTGAACTTGACTGTGCTTATTGGGGAGATTAATCCTTATATGTGACATATATGTTAAAAAAAAACAAATGACTAAATCATCTTTGTAGGTCACGCTCAGGAAGAATCAGAAACACAATTGCTGTTTTTCATTAACACAATATATTTCTTTGTCGCTGCAAATTTTTAAAATGATTACCACCAACTCCTGCAATGCTGTTGCAGTATCGGGTTTCTTGTGCACCATCTGTGTGCTGGTTTTTACGGACTTCTCTTGTGGTCTGTACTGTGTACAGGATGGTGTGGAATACAGCTTCACTGAGACTCCCCTGGTGGGAACCAGATCTCTCTCATTGAAAGAGCCATTTCACTCACAGCAACAGAAGGCCCTGTAGTCTAATACAAAAGGGCCTGACACTCCCTGGTGTCTTTTCTGTATGCTCCAATGTCAGTGAGTGGCTCCAGCTGGTAATGTATAAGAAGTGCTATCAATGTTTAAAAGGATGACATTTCTCTTAGCAGAACGTATAGCTGCAGTGGAAAGTTGGATTTCCACATTCGTCTGTTCACTAGTTTCGATCACAAGGTATTTTTGAATACCCCCTTATAAACAAGAAACGAATAAATAAAAGTAGGTCTGCTGGTCGTTTTTCATGCGTTACATATTTATTGCTTAACTAGTTGTGAAACTAAAATTCTGGATACCACACTTTACAACGGTGCTCGCTTTGCAGCTATGAAAAACCCCCAAGGTCTGCAACAATGTTTACTGTATGTGTCATCAGATGAAGCATCACAGTACACGCGTTTTCATGTGAAGCAAGTCGCATTTTAGGATAGTACAATGAAATGCCTATTTTAATCTGGGTAATTGTTCAAATGAAGGAGGTGTTAAGGAAAATAGACGCTACTGCGTCTTTAAGCAGAGCGGTTTTAAATGGGAGGTGTGCACGCTCTTCAGCTAATGCTGGAGGGGTGACATCACCATCGGCCAATAAACCGCAATTGCGAGTCTTCCCCTATTAATAAGATTTTCTGTGCTCATACAGCTTCCTAATACACTTAGGCGCAGATGGTTCTCGTCACGCGTTGCCCATTCAAGGTACAGTAAGCATCTGCCTAAGTTTATTTTTCTTATCATCATTTTCTAGGTGAGTCTAATGCTAAGTACAGTATGTTTGGGAGGTTTTATATTTCTGTAGCTGTCTGGAGGTTTGCGTCAAGTCATTCTGGCAGGTTTACATGCTCGTTGTGGGGAATGCTTTTAGTAGCGGACACAAGCCTAATGAACAATCTGCCGTCTGCGTTGCATCGCCTTTCCTTTCTTTATTTCTTATTCCGTGAATGGTTTGGCCTGGGATGCTATCGGTTGAAGAGGGTGTGTGGAGGCGAGACTGTCTGCGGGCGCTGCAGTGATGCAGATTTTCATCGCCGTGGAGATTCTCGTCTGTTATACTCTGCTGGTCTCGCTTTCTGGCTGCCCGCAGAGTTATGAAATGGCCATTTTCTTTTCACTCATAGATTTCTTTAGCCTATTACTTCATAATTGTGGAGTTACAACGTCAGTGATTAGAGAAACCGTGACCGGCTGCGCTGAACTGGCGGTGCTTCCCCGCGCACCATCTCCTTCCTTGTCCCGAATAGAAACTTTGAAACCAGCCGACAGAAAGTGCTGTGGTAACAAAAACGAAGCTATGGCAGAAAAAGAGTCTGTAATAATAAGAAAAGTTTTATTTTCTGTTTTAGTTTTTCATTTGATCCTTTAATTCCCTTCTGGGGGAATGGAGAATTATAAAATGGTTCAGGACAAATAAACGTGACATTTCAAGGTAGACTTCATTCTCAGTGGGTTTGACTTGGTTAACCTGCTCTGTGGTTCTTGTGAGCTTTTGATAATTATTTGACAATATGGAAGGAGTAGTTTTTAAAATGGCACATCCTGTTGAATGTTAAATAGTATTTGTGAGATTTGTGGATTTGAAATGAATGAGATCCAGCATGTCTTATGATGTACAGTAAATAGGAAGCCTATATTGCATCTATACATGATGCATCATTTTGTATTGTATGTATAGAATGTAAAATCATTTTTGCATCTGCACAAAATAAAACGATACTTTAGCACAGCAGTGTGCAGTGAAGGAAGAAGCATGGGGCTGTGGTACAAAGAAAGCCCAGGTATACATCATGAATTCTTTCTGTTATGAGAATAGCAGAGGAGACAACATGCTTTATGAACTGATTTGGACTAGGCCTATTTGAGCGATACACAGATCTCTTTGCCCTAGGTCCTCCAAAACACTTTGTGCTTAGCCTGTTGACTTGTTTGAAGACATACAAGTTCCTGATGGGGCCAGGCTAAGCAGTTTCTCAGCACATAATGTAGGTGTTTAATAAACAATGAAGGTTTGTACTTTGCAATAGCCCTTTAAGTGAATGGTAGCACATGGGCATTATTCTCTGTGCTCTTTGGCCCCTTTTAATTATGAATTATGAGAATTCAATACAACATTGTTTAACTTTGCTTTTTCACTGTCACATATTATTTGCCTAGTGATGATACTTGTCTCTACAGTTTGTATACAGAATAGGAACAGGCTGAAAACTTGCTGTAAAGGATAAAGACTCAACTAGCGACTAGGAACTCCAGAAATGTTTCCTGTTGTTGAAAGGATTTTGGGAAAATAGGTTAGTTCCATTCAGTGCATTTTTCTTAGATGTGGATGCCTACTAACAGTTATATCTCTAAGGCAGAGAGCTCTTATTTGAAGAGAGCAAATGCTTTTGACCATTTTCAGGTTAACACTGTGCCAAAGAGTAACTGTAAGACATTTAAAATAAATTAATAGTGGTTGTACAACTTCAACATTATTTCAAACAATGAAAAATATCATGAACGCTTAAGATAGGTTACCTTTATTGACGATCCTTCATCATGAATGTCGATGAACCAGACTGCTTCTTTTTCTCAGCAGCTGGAAGAATTTCTGTGGCTGTCGTGGGGCGTCGGTGAGAGTGGCGCGAGGATGAGGAGGCAGCGGCAGGCCCTGTCATGACCCTGCCCAGGCCATGCAGACGGGACTGGGGGGAACGCAGCACACCGACCCCCGGGCCCTGGTCTTCCCTCAGGCCCGAGTGTGTCTGGAGCACATCCGCAGCCAGACCAAACCCACCATGGCCAAGAGAGACTACCTGGTGGACGCCGCCAAGCAGATTCGGATGGCTCTTGACAGAGAGGTCAGCGAGGACTATGAGGCCGCCTTCAACTACTACAAGAATGGGGTGGACCTCTTGCTGAAGGGAGTACAAGGTACAGTAACAGCACAGAACATTGGACTTCTCAGAACCTGCGGAGAGCTGAAGAACTGTGCTGTTCAAGGGTTTCCTTCTCTTCTTTATCAAAGAACTTCCAAGACCACTTCTTTCACACTGAGATGCTATTGGTGCCCCTCTACATCTGCTATAGTAACAATAGTTTAAAAGAAACTATAAAGGCACAAGGGGGATTTTCAGCTAGTCTTTGCAAGTACAGTAATAATCTGCTGTTGTAGAAAAGATGCACATTGCTTTGTAATGCCCCTTCTCTCTCTGGCAGTGCTTTTACTTGTGCAGGAGCGAATGAAATAGAGACGGATCACAATAGGAGCAGGGGATAGTCTTTTGAAGCCCTCATTTCTGACTTTGCTTTATTTTCTCATGTCTCAAGTTAAAATTGCTACAAGATGCACCTCAGATAATGAAGTGGCGGGGGGGGCTTTTAAAAATCCTGTTGACACTAGCCTTTAAAAAAAGAAACCACATTTGTTAAAGTCTGGCTTGAACCCAGCCACTGGGAAGACTAAATGATCTATGTTGCTCAGTTTTTTTAAAAAAAAATGTTGCTAGTTTATTTTGCAGTACTTCCACATTCTGAATTATCTAGCAGAAGTAATGACTCTGAATAAAAAGAGGGAAGTGTTTTTATTTGCTTCAAAAGAAGAAAGAAGGTATTAAAAAGAAGAAATGAAGTGTATTGTGTCAGAATCTAGTCTGATCTGGTATTGTTTTTACTGTGGCCAGAGTTGAGTAACAAACGGTCAGTGAAAACATAGTTGGGCTGAGGCCAGAAACATTTCTTAACGTAATAAATGACAGGACACATTCCGGAATCACTTCTATGAGCTCTATCATTTTTGTCACTCATGGCAACTTGGAGAAGTGAATTTCTCAGACCGCTGCAGGTAAAAGATGTTGGATGACCCACAGACTATTGAAGGAGTCTGCTGGGGGGGGGGGATGTGTTTTTACTGGCTTGTCTTTGTTTTTATTGCAGTTGACCCAAACAAGGAGCGCAGGGAAGCAGTTAAACGGAAAACCACTCAGTACCTGAAAAGGGCTGAGGAGATCTTCAACTCCCACTTGCAAGGCAGCCTGGGAAGTGTATCCTCCAAGTCTGAGGTACAGCCCAAGGAGGGGCGGGGCCTGGTGACACACCCACAGAAGGGGTGTGTCCGCAGGCTAGAATAAGGAAGGAAAGGCATTGTCTCAGGCAGACTAGATGGATTTACACATGTCCATTTTTTGTCTCCACCCAGTTTCCTCCTCTTTGTGAAAATATGCTGGACATGTAAACCACAAACCTGTGTTGCCTGATCCTCTCCCAAACATTACATCAAAAATATCCTGCATGTTAAAAAATTGTAGTAGCTAGGTGTGTCAGGCAAGTCCTAGCAATGCATGATATGCTTTTCTCATCTGTCCATGGCACAAACATCACTGCCTTTTTGGTAAATCCTGAGTCACTTATCTGCTCCTCATACCCGTCTTCTCTGTCTCAGGCTCACTGTCAGATTTCAGTATAGCAATTGTAATAGCTCTTCATTTTACTTTTAGCGGAGAAGTAGAGTAACGCAAGTAAAGAGACTGTAAACTTTGTAAAGAACCTTTAGTTCTGGGAAGCTTCTCTGTTTATTTATTGAACATTTTCCAATTAAATGGTAGGGTATGTGGAACAAAGGTCAGTTAGCCTTATTCTAACTGAATTCTGGCTTATAGTCCCTTATAGCAGTGTGGCAAGTAGTTCCTCTTCCATCATCAAACCCCTTTCTTCTTGAATCCATAGGGTTACAGTAGCTTGAGATTCCGGCCAGTCAGAGTCCTCAGCTCACCTGTGGAGGACCTGAAGATGTGCAAGGTCATTGGGGTCATTGACAAGGTAAATGAATCAATCAAATTGGTCTTCAATATACTGCGCCTTTAAAATGTAAAATTCAGGTCTCTGATTACAGCAGTTTCAAATAACTTTGGTCTTGCAAAACTAGACCACAAGATAAACCTGTTTTGTTGGTGCTGTGTCTCTACAAAGCAGACGGTCTAGCTCATTGCACTTGTCAGGATCAGAATAACATTTTCACTTCTGTTGTATTCAGGTGAGACTTTCTTTTTAAGAATTGTGGTGAGGGATGGGGTTAGTTCACTTTAAGAATAGTAAGCAGAATATCAGCAGAAACCAAATGGAAACTAAGAAAGGTGTTAGCTGTAGGTGAAATTCCCCCTACCACCTTTCATCCACTTTACAGACTTGAGCCTTTATCTAGCGATTGCATGGACATTTGCCTTTAGTTCTTGGCTCTCTGTTGAAGAATGGAAGGCGTGTATAAAACTGACATTCTGAATACAATTTCCAGATAGCAGGTGATGCAGAACTGGATTTGATGTCATGTGAGAAAATGCACAGGAAACACCTGCTATCAAGGAGGGTTTTATTGTTGCCAGTTATGGTGAAACAAAAGAGGAAGCTGTAAATCTTTCTCATTCTCTTGTGCTAAATCACATGATATTCAGATATGTTCTGTAACAACCCTAAGCAACCCATCTTATCGTACATGGAGTTTATAATTAAAATTCATAGGTATAACACCAGTTCTTAGTTAATTGATATAAGCATTACAATCTTATGAATTGCTGATATGAAACAATTACAATATACATCTTGAAACTTGTATACATTTAATCTCTTTTGTACTGTAGGTCCTTACTGTCCATAATTCTATCACCAAGGAGACGTTTGTTGTTAAAGTAAGTATTAAATGCTTCTGTATTTTTTTATCTTATTTTGTTTACAGCTTGAACAATATGCCCAGATACCAGAGAGAACATACAGATACAGATGGTAACTTTGAATCAACCTCAATGATACCTAGACTGGTCACTGAGTATCTTCAGTAATCTTCAGCTAAAAGGTTGTACCTTACGTCAGAGGCAATAGAACCAGATGTGCTACCTATCTATTCAGAAAGCCAAGATTCTGTTTGCTGTTTGAAACAACATAATTTGGTGTTTTGATTTTATTTACCTATTTAGGATGCAAATTGTTATTATTTTATATGCATAGAACATAATGTCATTTTGAGGTTTCAATAGGAACTCTCGAACGTTAACACTAGATTTAATTCCATGTTGAGCTGAATTTGTCAATTTAATATTGTTCTGAGAAACTGAGCTAAATACAGTGAGAAGTTTTTTTATCTAATTTGTGCCTGTCACTCTGATGATTTACAAGGACAAAAGTAGAAGTTGTAATTTTTTGTTTTCCACAGAGCCTGCCAAAGTCCAGCTGGGATGGTCATGATCAGCAGACTATAATTCCGCAGGGAGTGCCTTTCATGGTGCAGCTACTGAGGTACTACGTCAGTGAAGATGCTGTGTTTCTGCATCTGGAGCACGTTCAAGGTGAGGTGACTCCCTGAAGTCCACCACTGTTGTGTCCGAGCAGGAACAAGGGGCTTCAAGAGCATCAAGCCAGGACTGCTACTAAGACCATTTGTTGAGATGTTTTCCATGCAGATGTTTTCTTACTAAGCCATTATTTACAGTACATAGATCGTGAGTAGAAGTGGATGTTCCTTGGTGGACGTGCAGCATGGCATACTGAGGACTAGTACATTTTCGTTAATAGCTTTAAACTATTTGTCACATTTCATTCTTATTATGAATATAATGACTGTTACAATTAAGAGCGGCCCATTTGTTAGTTAGTAACTAATTAATCCAAGGAAATCATCCAGCCAGTTCTTGAATGTAGGCAGGGTATTGATTTCCACAATATGGCTGGGTAGCTTGTTCCAAACTCCCATAACTATTTGTGTAAAAGTGTTCCTCCTGTTCTCTGCTCTAAATGCATGTCCACATAGTTTCTTAAAAAGATTCTTATTGCTGCCCCTTTTCCCAGGAGGAAGACTTTTCTCTAAGCTTCATAAACGCAGAAAGGACAGTGCTAAGGAGCACCCAGAGTGTTGCAGTCCCACACACAGGAAGATTAAGTTGAAAAACAGTTACACCTCTCCTACTTTGAGTCTGGACTATGGTGAAAGAGGCAGATGCACCACAAAGACTGCGTTCTTCACAGAGGACTCTTCACAGCCAGACAGCTCTGACACAGAATCTCCAGCCTCCTGGGAAGAAGCACATCACCAGCTGGAGACCTTTAACACACACTCCTACTCGGAGGACACTGGCTGTTTGCTCACATTCAGAAAAGACCAGGTCTGTCGTTGTGCAGATCCTCAGTGCTCAGATTCCTGGGGTTGTTCAGGATGCAACTCTGGAGAAATGCTGAGTGCTTCATCAGGTGACTTCCCACAGGAACCTCAGAGCCCATGTCCTCCTCATTGCGAATCTCAGGAAACCTCTGCTCTCCTGCCTGACTGCCCTTGTCAGTACACAAGAGAGAGTCCTAATAGCGCGTCTGATGTTTCACCAAAGACTATGATAAATGCTGATTCTGCTGCCGAAGCCAGTGTCGCCTGGTGTGCTGCTGCTCACTCTAAGGACCGTAAAAAGTCTGCACCTTGTTTTGCACTGAGTGTAGTTCCAGGAGGGAAGGGAGACATTGGAGTACCTCAAGCAAATGAATCTTCCGTGGAGGGTTCAGATTTAAAGACTGAATCTAGGGTGAAGGAGACTGTGAGTCAGGGCATTATTCTACAGTCGAAAGACATGGAGACTGTCCCCCCAAATCTGCAGTTTACTTCCTATGACCAAAGCCAAGACGATGGCACTCGGAAAGAGTGCTGTCGCGCTCCGGCCACTGAAGGTGCTTGTAAGCAATGTGGCAGAAAGAAGAGTGATGGAATACCCAGCCTGGAGCTCTTCCCTGTAGAGAGCAGAGGGGTCATGCGGCCAGGGTTGCAAAAAATGAAAGGGACTGGAGGGAGCAGTGAAGTCATTAAGGGAATGGAGGTGTCGCAGTCATTCAGATCTGCGTGCTCCTGTGCTTGTCCATTAAAGGGAGTGGCAGGACTAACCTCAGGGAATGCCCATAAACGCATGACTGGTCTAGCTCAAAGCCCAAATGCTGCCGACCAGAGTGACCTCCTTACTGCACTTAAGCCAGAGAGTTGTGGGGAGAATGACCCAACGCTGATGTCCAGCAGGAACATGGGACAGGGGGAGGAAGACGAAGGGTGGGAGCTACTGAACACAGTGACTGGGGATCTATCTCAGAACGAGGAGGCGGGACTGTCCAACTCGGGTGACTCCCAAGCTGTGTCGCAATGTTTCAGCAGCAGAAAAGACTGCCAGGGCTTGGTGCCCTCCTCTGATGTGCACATTGAGGTGGACGGCTGGTGTCTGCTGCCCAAGATGCCCTCCAGACAAGCCACTGACAAGCCCAGACAGGCCTGCTGGGGCCTCCCGGAGGATAAGGTGCGCTTGTGGGTGGCCCAGATTGTGCTGGCTCTGGAGAGCCTTCATCAGCAGGGCATCCTGTGCCGAGACCTCAACCCGAGGAACATCCTGTTAGACAGCACGGGTCAGTGAGTCTGGCGTGGTTTTCAATGCCCTGTGATATTCCCTCATATAGTCGCCCGTCACTGTGCTGAAATGTTTAAATAGGACTCTTAATTTTACTGTTGATCCACTGCCGGTAAAAGCGATTGTTTTTTTTTATGTGATGAAAACACAATTGTGACTGGCAGTTTAAGGGTGAAGGCGATTAAAATGAGAAATCAGTACAGGCTTAGAAACATCTGGGATTTTGTGGTAAGAGGAGCGTTCAAGTAGTACCTGAATCTCGAGGGCTTAAATGAATATCGGTTTAATCAAATCATTTAATTCCCATGTCATCCATGACGTAGAATTATGAAGCATCCTAACTTGTGTATGCCAGGGCTCCCACCTCAAAATTGACCTAAAAATCAGAAAACCCGACCTTGTTCTGGAGTATTAGTGTCGTGTAATTTTAAAAGAGCCAGCTCACCGGTGTGAAATTTTGTCTCTTGAACAGGAAAGGTCCGTCTGACCTATTTTGGCCAGTGGAGTGAAGTTCAGCCTCAGATGAGCACCAAAGCAGTGGAGTACATGTACTGTGCACCAGGTAAAGTAGACCTTTCTGAAGAGCCCCATGTGTTTTAAAGAGGAGCCTTTTGACAGATGCAGGCTAATTAAAAACCTTGATTGATCATTCACATAAAAGCAGCACCCTCTAGTGTTCACAGCTGTAGCTTACAGCATGGTTTAATTATTTTTAATGGAGGGAAGGGAGTTAAAAATCACTTTAATCACATTTCCATATAAAAAGTGTATTGAATATTCTGACAAAATAGCTCCACCAATGAAAACTACTTAATCAATTCCCTATATATATATTTATGCATCATAGAATTGCACAAATTCTTGAATGTCTAAAAACAGTTCAGTTTATACAGTAAGTCATGTAAAACCACAAGTTTAAATGTTTTTCGCTGGCAGAGGTGGGAGGTGTTTCGGAAGTTACAGAAGCCTGTGACTGGTGGAGTTTGGGGGCTTTGCTGTACGAACTTCTCACTGGAATGGTGACACATTTATTAACTTACTCCTTTTCCAAAACATCTGTTAACACTCATCTGTCTGTTTTAGTGGATGTTGAACCTCACAGTAGAACAAATAAAATTCAATTAAAAAAAACATGATTTTCTAATCAATAAAATACTGCCTTTTCTATCTAGTTCATTATTAATACTGTAATCAAGTTTATTTTAACAATTAATTACCTATTAATTGCTTGGGTGTAAATAATTTCCTTCCAAACTGACACACATTTAAAAACCGAAGTTCTGACTCAGAAGTAGTGTTGATGGACCTTCCCTTTCTTTGGACTCCTAGCAGTATATTTCCTTCTTCCTCTTCATATCCGTTCACGTCAAGCTCCGTTGTTCCAGCCTCAGTACCTTCCCAAGAGGCTCTGTGTTTACAAGCCCCTCTCTTCCGCCCCCAGCCCCTCCGGCAGTTCCACCCCTCTGGAGTCCTCCCTCACACCCAGCTCGTCATCCCCGACCACATCAGTATGGCGGCTGCCTCCCTGCTCACTGAGGTTAGGCCACTGCGATTGAGCAGCTCTGTAACCTGACCATTGAGATTGACAGCGCAGGTCTGTTTTCCAGCCTTTTAATCAGTCTTTTACAGACTACAGCAAGTACAGGAAAGGTGCAAAGTTCAAGATAGTTAAGATTTTGTGAAGTATTTCCGTAATTTATGTGATTATGGACGCATGCAGGCAGAAGCCTGCCTTGTGTGTTTGAACACC
Organism: Atractosteus spatula; assembly: GCF_055471065.1. NCBI lineage: Eukaryota > Metazoa > Chordata > Actinopteri > Semionotiformes > Lepisosteidae > Atractosteus > Atractosteus spatula. Next base: position 9,259,184 of record NC_142714.1, read on the forward strand.
GCTCTGTGGAGATCGTGAACTAACTCGTCTCTTGTCCTCGTCTCTCAGCTCCTGCAGTTCGATGCTGGTTACCGTTTGGGCTCTGGAGGAGGCGGAGTGAGCGATATCAAGTGTCACCCATTTTTTGGCACTGTTCCCTGGCATAAGCTGAGCAGTTAGGAGCCCGACGCCCTGATTGCAGAGCTAACTAGCACAACAGAGATGGAAGAAAAGGGGGCGAACCCAGACAGCCTCTGAGAGACAGAAACCAGTGAAGCCCTGACTGGCTTGTAAGAACCATCACTTGAACTAAAATGAACAGGTCCCAAGCTGAATGAGGGATGGGGAAAACATGAACTCACACCCAATCTTAAGACTATCATTTGAATGAGGATGTGCATGTAATATATAGGAACTGCAGGTTATGTATTAGTCAATATAGTGCTGCACTGACTTTCTCAACGTAGTTTGATGTCATACAATATGCAGATTTAGCGATGATTGTCTTTTTGGGTGCAGAGAATCGCCTAAATGGGCTGCACAGGAGAGGTGCTCAGCAAAGATGAGCTACAGTTCCTTTTTAAACCTATAAACGTATACCACAATTTTGCATTCGGAAAAGAAGTGATTGCAAGAAAAGGTTAACTGTGGTCTTTAAATAAAACCTCTCTAATGGGTGTGAACATTTAAACTTAACCCAAATTCCTGTCACGAGTCACAACTGTAACATTAACTAGATCATGGCCATGGCATTCTGGGATTTTTTCAGGAAACCATTTTGTCACAAGGACAGGTCATTGACTTTTCTCAGCATGCAGCAACAAAGAGATTAGGATGCCTTTAAAGAAGTTTAAACAAAGTTGTTTTTGTTCTTTCAGAGAACTGATGTTACAAAGTACCCGGCAGATCTTAACTATGAGCATTTGTATCACTGCATAAGTTATTAAAGCGAATGAAACTTTACTTATTAGCTGTCTTTTTTTTTAAGTTTTAAAGACGCAGTTTATAGGTTTCTTTAAATCCTCACCCCTAACTATGTACAGTACCTGGTGATTCTGACTAGAAAATTAACTCGAACTAATTTAGTATTTAAGTCTTCAAGCAACAATCAGAATGCCCTGCTGAGAAGGACCATGCTCATTATATACTGTTAGGGTGCTTTGCATATGAGACATGGTCATATAAGACTGGCCCTGAAGGCTATGGTTGTATTCCCACAATCTATGTGAAGCAGATGAAGCAAATAAGAAAGGTAAGAAGAATGATTCTTTAAAGTACACCTTGACAAATTCTTCCCAAATACATTATTGCCTTAGGATTGTCTTAAGAGTAAACGCCTAAGGAAAGTGCTTTTCTAACAAAAAAATATAAAATAAAACCTAACGATAATGCTTGAGATTAATATTTTAAGCTTTTACAAAATATTATTTGATTTTAAAAAATCAATGTTATCTTTAACCTCTCCCTGAAATCGGCTTTGTTGTGCTTCCGATTCACTTAATTGCAAATCTTATTTATATTCCTTCTGTTTGATGTCACAGCTGTTCACTTTCATCTGAAATGGGGAATAAAACAGTCATTCATTAATGAGTGCTTTTTATTCCTTTATATTTTCTATTTACTGTTGTCTTCTGTAAAAAAGAACAGGGACATGCAGTCACAAGAGGACAGTGGAGGCAGAAGAGAAATACCCTTTTGGACTGCTGAACTTGCCGTCAGTGGTATTTTTATAGGATCTACAAGCAAAAAAGGTTATTGAACAATACTTTAGTTACCACAGATAAAGGAGGACTGGTTATAATGTTATAAAAACTGCAATTCCAAGAATGTGAACAGCTACTGGAAATCTAATTTAGTTGTCCACAGCCATAGACCTGTAAGCAATCAACAAATTTAAGGGAACATTTGCACATTTTATTTTTATTACAGTATGAGCACTTCATTTATATTTACTCTGTAGCCATGGCAATGACAAAATTGGTGATGACCGTAAAACTTAATTAGATTTTACTGTGATTTCTCTACCTTTGTGCTTTGTGTAAAAGGTATAAGCAACAAATGTTCTACATTCTATAAATCTGTTAATCATTTTAGATTAATAAAAATCCTTAGAAACAGAAAAGCTCAGTGAAGATGCTGCTGAATGTTCCATTTTCTTTTAATTTAGAATCACCGATTATTTTTGTTGTGCTACATCGGTTTGGAATAGCCATTTGTGTGTTGTTCACTTCTGGGCCAAGTATTTCCACTCTTCCCTCTCCATGGCAGTGTTCAGACATTTGTGCGCCACCTAGTGGGGAATCCTGGTCACAGGTAGTAGCATGACATGAGCTCGAACCCATGATTGGAGAGCTCAATCTGCTCTGGGGATGGGCCAACAAAAGCCATGAGAAAAGTTAAACACCTTCGAAAGTTTTATACTACTTAACCACTGGTTATGACTGTATCTTTAAGCTCAGCTCAGGGCTTAAGGCTGTTTTCTGAAGCCTGTAGGATTTTGGAGGGCAGTTTTATCAATCATAGTACTGCACGTTTGTCCCTGGCTCGTGTGTGCTGAGGGTCCAGTTGTCCAAACATTTTTGTTCATTCAGATTTGTCCTCTATTGGTGTCACACCCAGTTTGTAATTTTCTGACAACTGGCAGTAGCTGGCAATAACTGCACTGACATACCTGGGGCACACTGCTCGGCTGACAGCAGAGCAGGCCCATTAGGCTTGCCTGCTGTACATAACTCATTCACAGAGTGTAACTCTGTTCATATTGGAAATGATGGAGGAAAGGGTTGCAGAGGATTGTGTATTATATTAATAACTAACCTTAAGGGATATTAAGGTTATTATTGAAGATCCAGTGAGTTGATTCCATCACTGACCATCCCATTACAGATTCTTAAAGTAGTATTTTGTATAAAAATGTTTGACTAATATGTGCATAAAAAGCAAATATTTAACAGTCATTTAACAGTCCTTACTGACTTGAGCATGGAAACAAAAACTACTGGCAATAAAGTATTTGCTTTTGCAGAAAATCAGAAGTGTTAATACTAAGGAACTTAAACTAGAGAGCATTTTTTGGTGATTTCATAACAGCCAGTTTTATGTTTTTGCAAAGGCAAAAACAATGATGGAATAATTTAGGGAAATCATCTCTCTGAAGTGGGTAACGTAAACAAATTGCCATCTCTTATAAACTGTCCATTTTTATTTGCTTAGCTTTCATCTATCAGAATACAAAGACTAAAAGGTTGACTATCTTGTTCAGAAGCCTGATTTGATATTCTCATCTTGTGCCAAGTTTTTAAAGAAAACTGCATTTGAAAAAACAAGGATACAGATATCTGCGCACCTTATAGAGCAGCGCATTAAAAATAATCTCTTTCTTGCTAATGGAATCTTGAGTGGCAATAAAAAAAACCCTGAATGTCATTGTTTGAGCTATTTATCTATATTATAGCTTCATCTATTCTTATGGTAATCTAATGTGCATGTTTTTTGTGTGTATAATGAATTCAGTGTTTTTCTCCAGATTGCATTGTTTGGGCATTTGTGTGGGCTCTGGCAATGAAACAAAGATGCCTATTAGAAGCTATTGTGCTTTGCGATTATTAAAGTAAACGAAGTATTAGAGGGTCCCCAATGCAGCTGTGTACACTTGACCCTCCATTATTAAAAGGTGGAGGCATAAGCAGTCTAAAGACTGTCAGAGGTGATCTCATTATTTGGATTCTTAAGTGTAGAGGCTAAATGAGCGCACAGCCCTTGGATGTGCACATGTGGTTTAAGCTTAGTGTTTGATACAATCTGTGCAAGACTCAATAACCGCATTTACATCGTTAAGGTTTCTAAAAAAAAATGTAAATACGATAAAAATTCCACATTTTACCTTACCTTCTTTTGCTGCTCTCTATCATATGGCTTTTAATTTAAAATGAAATATCCCTTCAAATTTGAAAATGGCTTTTTAAGGTAGTCTATTAGTATGCCAGTAAAACCTGAAATGTGGGCTGCTTGACTGGCACTCGAGAGAGAATAATGTTACTAGATGAATGGATGAAAAAGGAGAAATTGAAACTCTTTAAGGACTTTCCTATCTGGAAGTTGCAGGGGAAATGCTCTGTGATCGTACTGTAACAGCATGCCTAGTGTGAGCACTTGCCATTTCCGTCCTTCTATATTTGACTTTATAGTGCAGCTAAGGGTTTAAACACCCTCATAACCACATCCTCTTCGGTCTCGACTTAAGATGCAGGAATATAATTAATGTTTATTTTAAAACTTTAGAGATTTTACAAACAGTGGCATTCACGTGTCAAAACTGAATATCTTAAAACCTTTGTGATGGTTTAATACAGGGTAGTTATGATTTACCAAAATTTTGAGGTTCTTGTTTATCCCTTGCTTCTTTTACATTACCACAACAGTTTAGTGGTGACAGACTTAGATGTTTTTGACACTACAGAACATCTTATAAGGCAGACCTTATTTCCATTACCATTTATAGCAATGTTCCCGTTTCAGAAAAGAATCCTCTGTACTACTCAAATTTACACAAGCAAACATATAACATAAAATGAGTAGTTGTGCGGTCTTTTGAAAATTTAAAACAATTCTGTTGCTGATGCGTGTATCAGATAAGTAAAACATAGAACACAAAACATTTTAAAGTCAATATGTACCACCAAAACACTATAGGAGTTTTGTGTTTTAATGTTTAAAACCACTTTCCTTTCTATATGTTCGGTATACAGCAGACGTAAAATCAGTTCCCAAGGTTATCAATGGAGCAGACCTCTAGCTTCTGCGAAACATGTATGGCTACCTTATGCATTTCAGATATCAATGCCACCGATTCCTGAAAATGCTGCATCAAAGTATAAACAGCTGTCTTATACCATCACAGAACAACAGCAGGTGGATTTTCAGCTTACATTTTGTCATCACAGAAATCATTTTTTACACCTATTATTCAGTGCATTTTTTTTCTCCAAAAAGACAAACCTCCCAAGGTATCCATTTGTAACTTGTTGTACTACTTACATTACAACAAATTAACATCTAAGTATATTTGCATTTCTTAGTGTGAAAGGACGCAAGCATATTGCAAGAAAAATAAACACCTCTACATTATTTTACTGTCCGCACTAAAAGAAACCTGATCCATTGAAAACCCAGACTGTGATACATTAAGTAAAAATATTGTTTTACTCTTTGATCTCATGCAGAATTCCAAACCACCTTTCTCCTTCCAAGGGTAAACTACAAGATTACACCTTTTTCTTTTTTGTACAATATAATAATTAAACATGTAGTAATAACCATGGAGTATATAACCACTGCTTGTGTTAAGGGAGGCTGTCTTAAATAGAATTCCTGTGTTTTACTGGTTGAAGGTCACAGGTCACAGGTCAAGCAGGAGCACTCGGGGGTCCTCCACCACTGACTTGATTTTGCGCAAGAAAGTCACCGCCTCTCTTCCATCGATGAGACGGTGGTCATACGTCAGAGCGACATACATCATGGGCCGAATTTCAACCTAGAACGTGCAAACATTAATGTGATGAGCTCAGTTTCAAGAACACAAAAATGCTCAAAAATCTCCCGGCAACAAAAAACGTACAAAACGTTTTTAACAATAACACACCTTCCCTCCAATTGCGACAGGCCTGTCAAAAATTCCATGCATGCCCAGGATAGCGGACTGTGGAGGGTTAATGATGGGCGTTCCAAACAATGACCCAAAAACACCTCCATTGCTGATAGTGAAGGTCCCACCATCCATGTCTTCCACTGCCAATTCATTCTTGCGAGCCTAGAAACATCAAAACACAAGTTGTACTTTAACCAAAGAAGGTAACTGGGTGAAAAAATATATTCATGCAAAATTCAGACATTTTCTACTTTCTACTTTGTTAGACATTTTCTAGTACTGTTATCTGTCCTTTTGTCCCTAGAATGGGGAACAAAAAACTGCCAACACCTAAAAGAACTGTTTGGAATAGTGTCAGAAATACTTAGCTTCCTTAATGGGACCAATTTAATTGCCGCCTGCTATTAAACCACTATAAATATTACCCTATGTAAATGTGCTGTTAAGGTATACAGTTCCAACTGTCAGGAGATGCTTTTCCCCATCACTAGTTCTGCTACTTCTGAAACATACTACAGACTGAAAACAAAAATTAAATTAAAAGTTCTAATGGTTTCCTCATATGTTTATCACCTGCCATGTTAACAAATCATGAGAAATGCTTTAAAAATAGCAGTCACCTGCTTCTACTACCCTACACACACACACACACCATCAAAGCTAATGGCACTATATGTCCTGATATGGTTTAGGAAAAAAATGGCAAAATAAAAACAAATGCTATTAGTTTACTAACAAACAGAAAAATAGCCTAATAAAGAGGAAAATATTCATATTCAAACATTAATGAGCAAATTGGTCATTTACCAGGAAGGCCGGTAATTCAGAATTGAATAAGTGGGCTCTCATGGTCAGGTCTGGAGTGCATGTGCAATTCATCTGCAGGAACTCTACTCAGCTACTCTCAACCCCTTTCCTCCTAGGTGTCTGGCAGCAGCCTTTACCTCCAACTTGCCCAAAGACTGCAGGCTTCTGTCTATTTTAAGTGTGATCGGCAACTCAGAGGCCCACCGGTTAACATCATGAGACTGCATGAATTTACAATTCACTCGATTGTTGTACTTGCAGTTGCTAAGGAACAAGGTACCAAAACTAGAAAAAGTCCAGCTTTCCGTACGACTGGCTTGTGCCATCTGTGCATAGCTAAAATAAAATTAGCTGAAGATTCCAAGTCTAAAAGCAAGTTATTTTGTGCTTTATTTGACACACCTAGATTGAGCCCAGGAAATACAAAATCACATTATCTTCTGATTCCAGAACGGACATTTAGCTTGGCAAAAAGCAGTAACAGACGAAAATCATGATTATGAAGAGTGATTTTTTACAACATTATAAAAATCTCCACGATAACGATCATGGATTATTGATTGCCTTTGTCAAATTACACACTCCTTTATTTCAGCAGGAATAGAAAGACCATACCTTTTCTCCGAGCTCATTTATGGTTCTCTCAATGTCAGCAAAGTTCATAGTCTCAACTCCTCGGATCACTGGAACCACAAGCCCCTGACATCACAAAACACAATATTTCAAACTTTACAACACATCAACAGATCCAGATGACTGAAACCTTTGCCTTAAAGATCAAAAATGTCATGTCATTAGGTTCTGTAAAAAGGTTTTATAATTAACAAATATGTTTCAAACTAGGTCATCTGTATAATGAAATATATATAGTGAAGAATACCAACATTAATTTACCTTTGGTGTTGCCACAGCCACACTGATATCGACATAATCCCTGTATACAATTTCTTTGGTTGTATCATCAATGACTGAAAAAGAGAAATTAACAATTTCAATTTTATTACTGAATCCAAAAGTTATATTAAATTTTCTGCAGATTACATGTTCAAAATTTATTTCTAACTTTAAGACCATGGCATGCCGATTTTACTAAGTCTTGCATGTACAGACTGTACACAATGTCAAGTCTTTACCTGAATTTCTACTAGAAGCATTTACAAACTCAATTAAAAATAATATTTGAACACATTTCTATGTACTCACTTCTAACTATATATCAATACTTCTCTACTAACCTAAAGCTACATGTCACATTTAAAAAAAAACCACAAATGGCAAATTCTAGACAAATAAACCACAGGTATGATATACAGACACTTTTAGATACATGGAGGTTAGCTATGAAGATGAAACTTGTCAACCTGTTCTGTGGGCTCTCTAAATAGGACGGAGTAGCTAGGAGCAGTGCAAATGACGCTTTATGAAGGTTTATGTGGCTTATTCATTAAAAAAAACCTTGCATTTAGACTCTTCAGAAGTGAAAGCATAAAATTCAGTCAAACCTCTAAACCACAGGAACACTTGCCATGTATCAAACTAAAAATTCAAAATCTTAGACGAAATAAGAGGGTACTAAGAAAACAACGGTTTTAAATTTTTATTCAGCAGCATCCCAGAGCAGCTTGCTTTACAGTACACCTCAGGTACAACTGCAGACAAATCCATCTTACCAGCATTAACAGCAGGTTGATCAGCTAAAGCGTGTGCAGCCGCTTTCACAAATGCAGACATGAAACCAAGCTTATTGCCGTGTTTTTTCAGGAAAGAATCTTTGTGTTGTTTTCTCATTTCCTGGATGTTACTGTGGAGAAGAGGATTGTGAGACCCACCTGGAGGAACTCAAGGAGCTCATGAAAACAGTTCCAACAAAACCAGATGTTAGACCAGTAATAAACATCTGTAATCATTAATAAAGCTAGCACAAGTGAGGTTTTAAACCATAAACATTTCTATCAGAATTCACATTACATGAAACATGCATCATTCTGGCTATTGATATAGTAGAACTTTTTGATTTACAATAAATTAACCAAGCAAAGACCTTTGGACTAAACACTGCATTAAGATTATCGAATGCAGACTATTCCTGTTAAGTAGACATTCATTTTTCTTTGGTATGATAAAACAGACCCTTTTATCAGTGTTTATGCTGTTTTTAATTGTTTGTTTTCCTGTCTATAACCTTATTTAAATTCTAGGATTACTCCGCTAACGGCATTACCCCCTCCCAAGACACAAGCTCTCCGAGAAAGAAGAGAAGAAGCGATAAAAATCTTCACTTTTAAAAACCATCCAAATCTTATTGCCTTGTCATAAAAGCCTATTCTATTTCAGCCTCTCTTCCACTCATCACGTTATTCTCATGAGGGAGTTTTCAGATGTTCTGGCCTCCTAACCTGTCTCCTTCCTTAGTCTCCAGAATAACACAATCCTTGGGAGTCTTTCTGCATCCCATCAATAGGAATTCAATTATAACACATAGCAAACCCCAAATAGCTGTAAGATGACACCTTCATTAGCTTTTGAAAGAAATGGTCAAAGTGTTTTCTCCTACACAGGAAAAAAAATGTAACATTTCCACATAAATTAATAAAGCTTGTTTTACCAGTCTTATCTTTGTTTTACTGACATTATGTACAAATATTTACATTCAATGTTAAAGAAGGTATTAAATTTCACCGAGCTGTTCCTATTGATCTAAACTAAATCCATAAATACTTATTAAAGTATTGCTCCATATCTATTTATACCATAGTTTCTTAATGTCTTTCAAGCCATTAAATATTTGATCAGAAAAATGGAAAAGGGAATAAATTCAGATTTATTCCTTTCTGCTGCATTTAGCATTTGTGTAATCTTCAACACCCAAATTTCTCCATCAAACATCAACTTTAGAAAAGATTGGGTACTGTGATTAATATAGATTAATTTCACAGACATAAGAAAATAAGGGTTTTTCCTTGCTGCAGACAGCAAACTTCGCAAATAAGATACTGGGAGTTACTGAAAAAACAAAACTGAGTGTTATTTTTTAGTTCCTTCTGTCATATCTTTGATATATACGACTCATAATGTAAAGATAAGTGAATGGTCCCTTGAGAAGCCCTCTGTTTGCTGATATGTCTCACCTCATATCAATCTCATTAAAAGTGGTCAGCATGGCACAGGTGTTTTGTGCTTCCTTCAGCCTTTGAGCGATCCTCAATCGCATACGGTTCATTTTTACCTGTTTTTATAGAAGAAATAAAACACCTTACAATACCATTACAAACATAAAAAAGCAAATTCTGATAGTTCTTCTCTTGAGTTCTTCTCTTGAGCTTTCAAAGGTAGTAACATTATAAAACATCAATAGTTAAAACATTTTCAACACTTCTGATTATACTTAACATTTCCATGTCCTCTATCTAAAGATATCGAACCGCCTTTCGCGTCTTTAAAAATAGGTACCCCAAACTAAGTAACTTGATTTGAAGTGTCCAAACTGGCCAAAACGGATGTACATAAGACAGCTTTATATACACTGATCTATCTTAAAAGTTAAAAAACCAAACTAACCTCATGAGCACATTGAAATAAAGCAAAAATTAAATATGATGCCCCTCTACCAACTAATTTTCCAGGAAGTACAGGACAAGTCCTTCAAAACCAAGAAATCATTTTATAAACCTGAGGTACTGTGGTTAGTTTCTGAAAACTGCTTGTGGCAAACACACACATATCAAAGACAGCCATGCAAGCAAGGGCAGACTGGATCTGAAGAAAATCTAGATAAAGCAGCTCTCAACGGATACTACGGTTCAGTTTTTGCTTTGTTCTTATTTTTGTGATAGTTGTACCCCAAATTGAACCTATACAATACCTTCACAGAAAGCGGATTTAAGAAGAAATGTAGCTCAGTTTAAAAATGCCTAGCAAAGAAGAACAGAAAGCTCAACATTCTCAGTATAAAATACAAATCAGTACTTTTCTCTTTGCTAATAAAACTGTGAAAACTATTTCAATGTTTATGTAACACCTTTTCTAAGGCTACAAGGCTTTTTCAACTTCATGGATGATGCTATTGATTCAAAAACCTACAATGCCTTATGAAGTATGAAACATGAAAGAACTTAGGGTTATTAATTATGTAAGATTTTTAAGACTTAACCATCATTAAATAAAAACATTTAAAGCAATACTTTTATACATTCTTTGCAGTGTTCTTTCCTGTTTAGGGACGTGGCAATGGTTATAAATAAAAAAAGGCCACTCCCTAGTTAGGCTGACAGTTCTGCACAGGTGCTGCTTCTACTCATTTGTCTGACAACACTGCAGTAGATTCTTACCCTGTGCTCTGACCTGGACCCTTTTGCTGTGCTTTCTGCAGAGGCAAATGGAGTGGATGGTGCTGCTGTAGGTTTAATGGCACCAACTGGAATGCAAAGAAAACATTTTCTTGATTTCTTCAACATCATTTTCATGGACTGCTGAAAGATACTGTATACTAGTCCGATCAAATAGGTTTAGGTATGTTGGTATCATTTAGTATAAGCCTATTATAGTTGTGTTAATTGTAACAAAGCAGTGTTACAAGCATTAATGTAGAAAATATTTATATAACCATGCAGGTACATATACATGTGTATATAGCAAATACCACATATCACACTCTCTTGTATTTTTAATAGATGTATTAAATATTTACTGATTTTGATTGCTGTAAATACACAAAAAAAGCTGTACAATTATGATTTTCAAGACGTGATAGTTAATAAATATGCTTTGATATTCAATATATCAAAGCTTTGATTTCCTAAACAAAGTCTCCGTGAAGAATACATGCTGCTATGACTGAGCAGAGCAGAAGAAGTGTCTTACCAGGTTTCATGTCAATGGCCTGTCCTGGCACAGGGGGGACAGGGGGCATGCTGGTGGGGATTGGTCCCACAGAAGGAGGAGGGGGTGAAGGAGGAGGAGGTGCTGCTGTGACTGGAGCTTCTGCTTTTGGCTGTGGGGCATCAGCAGGCTTGGCTTTGGCAGCGCCAGCTGGTGAAACAAATTGTCAGTAATCTGTGATACAGTGCAATGCAACATTTTCTGCTTTATATGAAAAGACTAATTTCAGCTCAAACTTTTTTCCCCCACTCACTTTGAGTTTGTACATTTCCCTCCAAAGGGTAAGAGTATGTATGCTTAGCTCCCCAGAATAATATCACTTGAATCACACTTATCCACGTATATATTGAAATAAAGAGAACTCACGGATATTTACATTTCAAGGAAGCAAGCATGCAACACAAGACATAAACATATAATTACATCTGTGTCTGAAAGCTCACCTCCTTTTCTGAGTTTGAAGAGCGGGGTTCCACCTTCCACTCTGCCTCCATCTGGGACCAACAGAGCCTCAATCACTCCGGCTGCAGGGGAAGGGACCTGCACCGAGGTCTGAAAGACAAGTCTTCATGAAATAAAGTTAAGAAAAATACTGTAACCTTCACAGTACCCTTCACATCCTGCCAGCGTGTGCTTTCTGTATTAACATTTTAACAGTGCTAAAGTACATTTTAAAAACATGAAGAGAATATTCCCATGTTATCTTGTGGAAAACACCTGAACTCTGTTGATTTTAATATAAAGGTATTCACAAGCTTTTAATGCCACACACAATTATTATTGCCTTTCAATTTGCAAATTTATCTGACTATTAACATTTTGAGCCATTGGAGCCTGATAATTAAAATACTTTAATGTCCAATTCATAGTTCATCTTAGTTTCTACTCCATAGTGTGAATAACCATGTTTAAGTGTTAAGAGATGATGCACAAATAATCCACCTCATTCAAGTAGCTGTTTTCCTTATTTTAACTATTATAGCAACTGTAACAAGTTAGGCAGAGAACAAATGGCCATAAATGCTAATAATAAATGCAAACGATGTATGCTATTTGTAAAAAGACAGTGTGAGAAGGTTTTTTCTTTGAAAATGTTGATTTCCGTTAGTTCAGTATCAAAATTTAAAGGGGTACTGCAACGCTCTTGTTATATTTCAGGGTTAAAATGAGTGCATTTCAAACCACAATGAAAGACAAATGTACACAGTAAACACTGGTGTATAACCTCCAATTTATCTAAACAAAGACAAATTTCCAGTTACTGTATGAGAAGTGGAATATTCTGCTATTCAGAATGAGGCAACAAAACTTCTGGTGATGTGAAGCGGCCCTATTACATTGTAAACAAGCAAGTTTATAAATTCATCTCTTTTAATCCAATAAAAATATTGTTCTTGACGTTGAGATGGTTTTGCATACAAAAATACTACTTACGTGTTACTCTACATGCAGATCACATTTCAGTGGTGAAATTTCAGCTGCATGACCTGTACAATGACTGTACATCGCATTACATTAGTCATTACAGTAACTAGTGAGCAGGAAGGGCCGCTTCATGTCACAATTTGCATAAACTCCCACTCCTGGTGACAGAGAGACCAGGATTTTTGAACAGCAGTTCCCGAGATTTAATAACCGGTCTGAGAAATTGGAACTGCAGTTCTCCTTTAAAAGTTCACTACCTAAAACTTAACTTTTACAATTCAGTATCTGTCTTGAATACATCTTTTTCTGCAAAGGTGTGAGCCTAAGAATTGAATAAAAGCATGACTTATTATCATCGTTTCAAACACAGCATTACACTTACAAGTCAACATGTTATTTGGGCAGCAGTTCTTTGTTTAAAAAAGGCCATATTCTCTCACTTTAACGTGAGTCATTAGTGAGTTATATTAACCAATACCGACAAAAACAGCAATTCAGGGTGAGACTTATATAAAAAGTGATGTGTAGTTAAATCCTTTATAAGGTTTATACCTTATCAGTCTCTATTTCACACACCACCTCATCCTCTGCAACCTCATCCCCAACAGCTAAAAGACAAAATGAATAGTTACATTTTGTGCAGGGACAAACTTTCAAAAATAAACAGTAGATCAATATCATAATGGAATCAAAACACCTAACTACATGCAATCAAGAAAGAATGGCAAATATGATGAATTATACAAAAGATATGTTTACTGTATTGATCCAAACCTGCATATATCCATAATTAATATCAATAGTGATAAAAACATTTCTGAAAAATGTATACTAATATGGATACACCAAAACTGTAAATCTAGTAATAAATGACAATACTGTTCTGCGATATATAGAACTGCAGTCAAATATGCAAGAATTACTACAGAATAAAAAAGAAATTAATACAGTATTCCAAATTCCAAAACTTTAATGGAAAAAAAAACAATACCTTTCTCCCACCTTACATCACCCTCTGTGACAGACTCCGCAAATGCAGGAGTATTTACTGTGACAACTTCATTTTCTGTTAAAACAAAAAAGAATGTGAACATACTTTACTGGAGGCAATTTAAAAAACAAACTGAAGACAAATTTTAAATTTTAAATGGAACCAAGGCAGGTGAATACTTACTGCAGACTGCTGAAGTCTTAAAGTACCTAATATGGAAGACACTAGATCTCCTGCCACATTCCCTGAAAGAAATGTGATTATTCAGGCAGCTTTAATAGTAAAAAAGCAGAATTACTGTACGATTAACATTTTTCTTTATCAGCAGCTAATTTCATACCGATTCTCTTTACAACTGAGAATTACTCTTCTCTAGAGCATTAAAACTCTTCTTACTAGAGCATTAAAACTCTAGTAATGCAAATGTACGTCTGTTAAAATGTTTTACTAACTATTCAGTTCCATCATATTGGTTAAATGAATCAACAATTAATTCAATTCAAAACTCTTATGGGAATATTGACAATGTATTGGTATTTGTGTAAAAGAATGATAGTAACACTGATGTCCTGAATGTTAAAAGTAAAATTATGTCTGAGGTTTCTTTAACCATAAAAAGACCCAATTTCACCTTGGTTAAAAGACTTTAAATGCAAACCCACAGGTGTTTAAAATAAATAGAACAAGTGCACTTTACAGGATGTTGAACATTTATAATCATGAACTCATTTTTTCTTATTAATGAAACAACTCGGAAATCGTACTGCTTGGAAGCAATATAACTCCAGACAATTTCACAGACGTTTTTTTGAGCTGTTCAACTTAACTTGAGGACTTGGAGATTAATAAAGACACATACGCAAGTATACTGTATGGGTGACAAAAGGAGATTCCAAAAAAACAGAACACTTACAGACGGCTCTTCTCATAAGCTAGGTGATGACAAGCTGAAAGGCCTAAACAGATAAAGGATAACATTAACAGTCTGATGACAATACTCCATTATTTAAATAGAGTAATCCTATTAATATCTTACTGTATATTTAAGTGGTCCTTTGTAAAGAGTACTTAACCTCTCAAAAGCCCTTTATTTAATCAGGGTACTCAATAAGCATTATCATCTCCAGTAGAATTGTTTATGAATCATTCATGGGGAATTTGACCAATTTTATGGATATTCATAAGACATAAAATCTTTGTGTACGACCGACAACAGAACTAAATTATGCTAAATCAGTGAAAATAAAAGGCAAAATCCTTACCTGAAATGGCCCTCCTCCCTAAGACACTGTTACCCTGTTGAAAGAAAAGAAAAACAGGAAATGCTTTTATTCACAAAATAAGTTTTAAAATAAGCACACATTTTGTATTTTGGACCTGTATCAAGTTTGTAAATTGCCATTCTTCAATTAATAGGATATGACCAATTCTATGAATTCTGATTCCAGAATACATGAAAATACAAGATAATGAGATAAGAAAAATAGGTTAAAGGACTGTCTATGCAGTTCACGTACGTGTGGCAACACCGGTTTAATTATATATTATATAACTGGCGACTCCAGTTTAATTAAATATACCTGCGGATACAAGTAACCTGTCACGAGACGCAATAAAGCTGAAAATAATATTTTTCTTTAGCATAGCAGATAAAATAGACTGTAGGAATCCCTCACAAAAATATACAGTTCAGCAAAACATTTTATAATTACTTCAGTGTTTCGAGTCTGAAGACGATCTTTCTTTTCAGGAGGAAGAAATTCAAAGGCCAACTGAAAACTACTTGACTGGAACTTACTGTACCTATTGTAATTGTGTTACAAAAAACTTATGTAAAGAACAAAGAGAAGCCTAACCATACTTTATAATGACCCCCCTCCTCCCTGACTCCCCTTACATCTCTTCTGCGACAAAAGAATCAGAATGTCCAGCAGGCTCAGACCCTCAGGTTCACACAAGAGTAAGATAACAATAAAAGGACAACCTCTTCATCAGCACATTTTATGCTGAGAACAGGAATATAGAAAGAACTGGATGCCTTGACTACTGTTTCACAAAGGGGCAAGGTACAAGAATTATGCAATCTTTCTATTCTGAGAAATGTTTTCAGACCATAAATACCATTACTGATGGCACATCTTTCCAGAAATTCAGGAAAGAAAAAAACATCAAAGATTTTTCATTTCTTAAAGTAAAAAGATCTTCATCTGATCTTTGTGCAAGCAATGTGGTGTGGTTTTAGTGGGTTTTATATTGACTCATATTTGTAGTGAAATAATGCACATACAGTCACATACATAACTTTTCTGTAAATGATCTTGAAGGCACTGTCCAACAAAACATTTTCAGACTGTGGAGTCAAGCTAATTTTTCTCCATTAGTAATACTGTCTTGGCATTCCACTGATTTTGTAAACCAGCTTTCTTACAGTTCTCTGCAGCCAAAAACCACTTGTGAGTGGTCTGCTCTGCTCTATATGTTCATTCTCCAGGTTTAAAAAAAAATCAAATGGCTTTGAGCCAAATATTATTCTTAAAATATACACCACATGGAAATTATACAGTAAACTACTTCAGTATGTTTGGGAACTTTCTCAATTTACAATTGTATTTTAGGGAAATGTATTTGAAAACTGACATTTTGCAAAGGAAGAAAACAAATAAGCCCTAGTACCCAAGTAACCTGAAGTACTGCATTCACTCCTCAAGCTATTTTTAAAAGTATGCAGCTGCAGTGTGATCATTAAGGTTCCTGGGTGACTGGGAATGAATCTTATTGACCCCCAGTTTTATAACATAACA
Source organism: Atractosteus spatula (assembly GCF_055471065.1). Lineage (NCBI taxonomy): Eukaryota > Metazoa > Chordata > Actinopteri > Semionotiformes > Lepisosteidae > Atractosteus > Atractosteus spatula. The sequence goes on from NC_142714.1 coordinate 9,275,712, forward strand.
CACAAATAAAGGTTAACACAAAACATTCAATAACAACAGCAGCTTACATAATGATTAAAAAATATAAGTGGAAACAAAGTTCTAGTAAACCATACCATATTTGCAAGATTTTAATAACTGCACATATCAAATGGTTATTTACTTTAAAATGTTTTATTTCTTATTGAAAATTCAAATACTCCTATCAGGTACCCAAACAAGGCACAGTGTTTTACTTTGAACTTTTTTGGAGTTTTGATCATCTCTTCAGTCATGGACTACAAAATAAATGCACCCCTTAGTGTGAAATAACTTCCTCCATTCTGATTGGAATGTATTTAAGATACATATTACACATACACCCGGTAGTTCATTAAAATATGATACGTACATTTACGAATAGAACTCATGTGATTTTAACGCGTGATATTCTTTTAAACTTGCCTAAGTTTGTAAGAAAACATTGGCTGAATTTAGCAACACCACACAACACTGGGGAATTCTAAAGGACATCAATACTTCGTCATGCGCTGCCTTATGCAAAGCAGGAGTTCAAACACAGATTATCACAGACATGGCCCTACAGGGTAGACCTGCTGTCTTTGAAATGGGGTGAAATTTCAAGACATTTGGATGCTCTGCCCCACCTTAACCGCCAACCGCCTGACCGTGAACCTAACTGAATAGATTAGTTATTACACATGATCAATACCTGCAAAATCACACCCCGTTAAACCCGCTTTGGTTACTGTTTTCTACGGTTTCAGAACCTGTTTATCTACTTGTCCCAAGCGCCCGTATTCAATTCTAAAAGAGAGACCGCTCAACACACCACAGACCACCTTGGGCTGTTCGAAATGGGCTGTGCCTTCGTTCTCTTCTGCAGTTAATAATATTCAGTCAAGGGGCAACATGTGAGCTGCAGGCCAGGCTTGTTCTATTACGTTGATCAATTCACAACAACCGGGCAGAATAAAAACGGGGAAAAAATAAAGCACTACACAGTGGCAATTTGCAAACGCTACATGCACAAATGTAACTCCGCAAATGTTGTTTTTTTTAATGGAACAACCTATCAATGACCTCATTTCTGAGCAGAAGTTTTTCCCAAAGTGTCTCCAATGACGCCGTAGAATACAAAGATTATACGGCCAGATTTCATTATTATTTAAGTCGCTCCCTCACCCTCAGGGTGCTTATTCTCAGTGTTTTACAAAGGAGCCGCTCTGCGATCCCGGGAACGGAGTGTCACTCTGTCCTTGGGGTGTCGTGAGGCCTATCCCCGGCCTACATCCTACTCCACCGCCTCACTGCCAAACCCCAGGCTCTCGCATTCAGCCTCAGCGAACTAACGGCGGGTTGCTTTTTCCAAGAGCCTACCTGGCTGAGAGCGGAGAGGGAGCGGCCAAGAGTCCGGGAGAAACACCGGGAGTGGGAAAGCATGACGACTAAGGACAGCGGTAGCAGTACCGGGGAAAACCAACAGCAGACAACCCGACCGAGAAGCTGTCACAGACCCACAGGGCGGAAACAACCTGGGATAAACCAACGCGAACAGTGACGGGGGAGGGGAGGTTGGAATTGTTGGGGCAAACCAACACCGAACAGGGATTAGGAACGTCCAAAAGGAGTAAAACATGTAAAAAAAAATACATACATGAATTTGGGAAGTACACGTTGTCTCTTTTAAGTAACCTCGCATTTGTTAAACATACAGGGATAAACGACTAGGAATGCCGTTGACTTATTTAGCAATGGTTTAGCATCTCCTCTCGGATTTCCCCACAGATGCTACTACAAATATTTTTATTGTTTTATATTGCTTTACAATACAACAGAAAAACTCGTGCTTACTGGAATAAACACTACGCGTGGGGTTCAAACTGGAGTGATGGGATTTTATTGATAATTATCCTTAGTTAATTCATTCACACATAATTCATTAATTATTACAACTCTAAATGTGTAGAATGGCTAGGTCACCTCGAGTTTTCAACAGAAACTTGTCGTTTTATTTCTGGGCTATAATAGCATGGACTGAGAATCAAGCTGTGACACCCGTGTCGTTGCGTCTCAGAAGCTGACAGCGAGTCAAATAGTGCAGTTGTACTGTATCAGAAAGCATAGCTATCTGTTCTGCTTTACTTTTAAAAGGGATATGTTAGAAGGAATGTTATTATCTGCACGGCATGTCAGATATGTGATTGTGAATGTGATTGTAACGAACATTACCGCTACTTTTAAATTCCCTGCTATGTTACGCTCCTGCAGCGCCGCTCTCGTCTCATTAACATAGCTGAACTCCGATTTGCCTGAGGTGACCACACCTCCGCTAGCCCCTTGTGTCATGGACCGGCCTTTGAGGCTCCAGCTCTCGGGATTGTTTTAACCTTTCTCGCAGGCATAGGGAGTAGCATCTTCTCAGCGGGGCTGCAGGTAAGACAACCTCAGAAACCCTCCTCGATCTCAAGTGTCGTTCCTTTATGGAACAGAATAACACGCCTTTTGTTTTTTTTAAGAGAACATAACTGCAACGTTCCCGATTTTTTTTTCTCAAGTTTATTCATTTTCCTACTATTGAGTTGAACTTTCACCGCATTACTGAAAAATGGCAATGAAAAATATTTAATTGTGGGGGGGGGAAAAAAAACTCCTAGTCATTTCAGGTTGAAGCAAATAATATGCCTTTGCAAGTTTAGAGAAATATATGTCTGCAACATTTTGTAGCTTAATCTTCTGGACAAGAAGTACACTGTATTAAAGTGATTATTTCTCCGTCTTTAAATAGACTTTAGATGTTTAGATGTTGTCGATATTATTAATAAGTGTAGTCAACTAGCAATTTGTTGTAATTAAGGAAGGACACCGACTGCTTTTAATAATCTGTCAGAATGCAGAACATGAAATGCATTTACTGGATAATAATCAATTTGTTTGAATGTGTTGCAAATAACTTATGTCCTGTTTGTATTACACCTCTATCAATGTAATGATTTGCTATAGACTTGGTATTTATTTTTTGGTCACCGTATGGCAAGATTGATTTTAAGAACAGTTATGGGAAAGTACTTATAGATTAAATATAATTATGCAAACCTATGTTTTTAAATAGGTTGTATTAACAAACTCCTAGGACGTGTTATTTATATGCATTTACATCTTGTGATATAGCATTTCACATCATATCTTGTGAAAAAAGGAAGATGGAGCATTTTTTCCATGGTACAATGTAACAGATCTTGAATAGGATTTTATATTTTATACTTCAGAATACATTTTCTAAATGTATTGATACTCAACTCCTTGGTTACGAATTCTATACGTCTTAATATTTAACCATAATGAGACTAAACACTGAAAAAACGGAAGTACCCTGAGTATGCTTCACTCTGTCATACATGATAAGGATAAGAACGTTTTTATTTGAATTAGTCAAATGATTTGTTGTAGTATATAGTTTTTACAGTTAAGATATGTCCAATGTCTTAGATAAAAGAGAAATAACAAGGAAGGGACTTAGTTTTTTGTGCTTGTTTTTAAGTGTGCTTAATACTGTAAATGCCATTTTAACGGTAAGAGAAGCTTTGATTTATTGTTGGGAAGTGAAGTTACTAATTAACTACTGTACCTCATTTCCTCTTTTATTCAGCTAAGTGGAATAACTTGCCCAATTCTGAAACCTAGCACACTTGTGACCTGTTCTCATTACATGGAAAATAATTGTTGAGTAAAACATAAAACAATCTGCGTTCAAACAGGAGCAACACGATTTTAATCAAGACGTGTTGATTGAAATCAACAATAAGACCAAAGCTGGATTCCTTAATGCAAATTAATGTTACAAAAAATATTTTAGAGAAACGCATTCACCTGTTGGTTAATTTTAACACAAATTTGTCCAAGTCTGAACATACTATTATTACGTTTAAATATGGTTACATTTTTACAAGCAAAGCTGCCATTATACATACACTATATTATAATTTTTAACTTAAATTGAGGATTAATATTGCATTAAAAATTAATATGGGCATTTTAGGTACATAAAGTTAGTATGTCTGACAATATTGTTAGGTCTGCTATACTATCCCAAGAATGTTATTTCAAGAACACAACACAAATACAATTCCTCAAACAATACAAAGAATTCAACTGAACAAAATTTCTCAGTTGAACCAAATATCTCATAAAAATACATCCTGTGTAACAAATGTGGCTGTTTTTACAAGTTTCATCAACAGATGTTTTTTTTAGTATGTAAACAACTTTCTCAAACTATCTAAATAAAACTGCCATCTGAGATGCTTTTTCTCTTTAATATGTCATTTCAGAATATTTCAGAAGCGGATATAAAATCAGTGATTGTGACACAAATGAAATAAATTAAATTCTTTAAATGTATGAGATTCTGAAAACTGTGTTCTGAGAAAGGCACTGTACAGGATATGTAAAATGCTAATGAAGTTTACATGGAGATCAGCAGTAATATTCTAAACAAAACCATCATTCCTTTAATAGTTGGGATAAGGTGTATAATCTCTGACAATGAGAATCTAGAGACAGATTACAGTATATAGTAAGCATGATGATAAAGTTTTTATTATCCAAAGCAATTAATGTATTCAAGGCTGATATGATGGTTTAATAATATGTCTGTCTTTCTTTTTGTTACACTTTTCATTAACAGACAGAATGCTTGCTAAACGTTTCTTTGGTCTATTTATTTGCATTTATTTTTACAGAAAAATAGGATTTTCTGTCACCTCAGTTCACAATTTGTATGTGGTTTACCAGCTTGTTGACTACGTCTGAGTCATGCAGAAAAGGTTTATTTTTAAGATTAAGTGATACAAAAGCTTCAGAATTGTTTTTTGATTCATTAAAATGTTCCTGAAGAATTCAGTAGCTGGCTAGGTGCTGATAGAGAATGCTTTTTTAATAGGAATTATATTTGCAGGCAAGGAATATTGAAGGCTGCAACGTATGTGAATTGTACCTGTTTTGTAACACATTAATGTGCAGTATTTTAGTATCTACCTGTACTTGTAATAAATGAACAACAACGACAATAACACTATTCTCGTAGCGATACATTCTCCTTTGTTCTGTGTGGTTCTTACTTTTACTGATTGTAAGACTGTCTATTAGCCTATTTTGGGATTTTGGATCTACTGATAAATTGTAATTATCTCTTCGGGGCTACAAATATGTTAAGGTTTTGCAATACGTTTTACCTGTGCAAATGCATGATTTACAACCCATGTTTGAAAGGGAATGGCAACATGTTGCTATAATAAAGGACAATATGAGGAATCAGGGGTTATGCTTTAATTTACTGAGGTTAATTTTCATGGACTGACTCAGACTCTGTTACTGGTTATTTATCTACCTTTCCAATTTTGTAGCAAAACATTCCCAATGTCCTTCATGTATGACTTACAATCGTGTAACAGTTAAGGCTTTTGTCTATGTAAACAAATATTAGTGTTAAACATAAACTGTTGTTTCAGAGTTGTGTAGAGATTTATTCTGAACACTTCATGCATTTAAGTTATTATTTACGTTAAGGAAAGTACATGTTACATTGTGCTGTGCTGTTATAATAGTATCCTTACATCTTTTATTAGTCTGTAGTTAAGTCTTTTATTTTTTATCACTGACTTTCAACTGTTTTAGCTTCTCAAGTAATAAAAAGATTAAAAGAGTGTTTTATATATTTTATAAAAATAAATCTTAATCATCTGTTTGGTCTTTAGGAGACCTTATTCTCTCTTTTTGTCCCATAATTAAAGATCTTTTAGGGTGTTTTTAATCTTTTTTAACATGCAAGATAAAGGACGCTCTTTTGCAGTTTAATGATGCCCAATCTCTGCATTTTTTAAATTTGCCTTTATAGTGAGAAGCAAGGGTCCTTCGCCAGAAACCTTGCAAGAAGGTTTTTGAATGAGATTAGCCTAAAACTAAAGATCGAAACCAAGCACTGCAGAATGAGGGATATTGTTGCATTGTTGGACTCATCGTTGTATTAGATATGGTTTGTGTTGTGGTCTGAGCTGTGCTCAAATGTTCATGGTTTTTGGTACAATAAGGCTGAACAAACAGGAATGTCAATGTATTGCTGCTGAGCGTCTCTTGTACGTTAATGTAGAGCATATGTCATCTTTACATAATGTCTGAGGAATCCAGAAAAGATGTGGTTGCCTTCTATTTTATTGATAGAGAGACAAATCATATATCAGACCTTATCAGACACTTATTTTCTTGAAAGAAAATATCATACAATTGTGGCAGCAGATAGATGTATAGAGTTGATTTTCATATGATGCTGGAATTCATTTTTCACTGTTTCAGTATTCAACTCTATAAATTTTGACTCACTAGAACTTCCAATTAAGAGACAATGGCTATGGTGGAATACTTTCACGGTATCTATTTTTTAGCATTTTAATGATCTTTGGGAGAGTGACTTAAAAATCAATCTTTAAGACACATTTGTATGTGGAAATTTTATTTTGGACATGGGTGGCTATTGAAAACACTTTTACATTAAGTTTTTTAATGCTTGTCTTTATTTCAGATATCCTCAACATCGGGCTTGATAACATTTCAGATTTATTGATTCGGGCATCTCTTCATTAAATTCTGTTCTTTTTGAATAACGATTGCCTCCCTAAACATGAACCTCAGCATCTCAGATCCAAGCATGCATTCCTCCAGCGCAAACTATCTGGAGGAGGACAAAGGGGAAATCCTCCATTCGTCCTTCAGAAAAAATCTGTATGACGGCTCTCTGAATATGTACTCGAACGGATCCATCATTTCTCAGCTTTTGCGTAAAACCATTCAGAGTAAGAGAGCTCTGGAGGAGGGTGTGTTCTTCTTGCCTGCCACTGCGGTCTCCAGCTGCACCATGGGAGATTCCGCCCAGGAGGACAGAAGCAGCAGCTCATCCAAAGACAGCGCCCTAGAGCCACTTTCCCCAGGTAGCCACACTTCTACCATAGCCAGCCCCGAGGGTGACCGGCCACTGAATGAGCACCACCAAGCCAAGCGGGCCAGGGTGGAGAACATCATCAGAGGCATGGCAGGATCTCCTAACGCAAAGACGCCTGGAGAAGGAGACAGGAATGAAACTGCTGGGGACCTAAGGGAGACCTACCGGGAAAACAAAAGGAAGCAGAGGCTCCCCCAGCACCAGAACCACAGCCTCAGTGGTGGAGCCAGCAGACCCAGCAGTAAGGATGAAGAGTGCCATAAGCTGAAAGAGCAGCTGCAGGCCATGCAAAGACACCTGAGGCAGCTCCAGGAGAAGTTCTTCCAAGTTTATAATGTGAGTGAGCTGGAGCATGAAGACCGGGTGGAGACATACCCAGCTGGCTTCGTACTGCATGGCGGTGAGGACCGTAATGCAGACCTTCTGGAGAACCTTGACTGTGAACTCCTCGCGGACCTCGACAGCGACGTGGAGAAAAAGTTTGACGCTATTAAAGTCAGGCAGAAAGAGACACTGCAAACTGAAAATAACCTCCCAACCTTACATAAAGAGAGCAAGAATCTGTCAGAGGCTTTGAAATCTGAGTTATCCAGGGCTGTGAACAAGAGCGTAGACTCAGTTCTTAAAAAGTTCACTTCTACATTGGTGAGCCCAACATCTCAAATAAACTTTGAGCAGACTTCGGTGCAAGATAATAGAGGACCTGAGAACAAGACCATCATCGTGGCTGCTCAGGAATATTCACACACAGATGACTCAATGAAACCTAGATCTCCTGACTATTATGAGAGTGCGGAGGTGCAAATTCCTGAAGACCAAACAGAGGCTTTGTCACTGGTGGTACGTAAGCCAACTCTAAGCCACCCAACATCTGTAAACCAAGTCCTGAAAAGGCCATTTCACTTACATCAACCTTTACAGTTTAACTATAACACCGCTTTACATGAAAATCAAATCCTTGAACATCTCCTGAAATATGGACCTCATAGCAGTTTTGGAAGCCTGCCCTGTATGACCCCAGCAATGGACAGGTCTTCACCAGATTCAGTAGACATGCCTTGGGATGTCATCAAGGTGAGGTCCAAAGTAGGTCCCAGTCATATGACTCACCAGTCCCGTTCTCCGAACCTGGGGCAGGTACCCGTGGACAGCCTGTGCCTTCCTCATGTCAAAATGGAATGTGGGGATCTGCATAACATGGCAGACCGGAACTCTTACATGTCACTAAATATATCCTTTAAAAAAAGTGATTCTTACTGTTAAGGGTAAGGTACAAGTAGAGAAAGATGAAATATTTTAAGCCTTAGATAAAATAAGACTTTGGTTTCACATAGTTTGCTCCACTTTAGTGAACTCTTTGTGCAGGGACTCCATAAGCCACATCCACATACAGTAATGTAGGGGGATCATGTTATCACCATATGGCTGCCTTTCACTTCATATAATAGCCAGTCTTCAAAATAAAATGAGAGCACTTTCATGAATGTACCGTGTATCATTCAAGTGTAATGCAAAATCCAAAGACCTGCACATACAGTAGTGTCTACAGTCATTGTAAATTATACTAAAAACAAATTCTCAGAACTTATATGGGTTTGCTTTCAGGTGGTTGAAGTATACCTTAATAATCTTTCTTTCTGCAAGTTTACTATTATTCCCATCTACTGCCTTTGAAAACAAAGGTAAACCAACAAATGCCAATTTTCCTTTCTTCCCTTTCCAGCAGAACAATGACTCGGTGAGCCTCACTGTAGCATTAAGAGTTCCAGTAGCACAGACTTCAAGGAGAATTTTCCCTTTGATCTTGGTAACCCCAAAGAAAATTACAGCATCTTCTTTAATCTGGGCAGAGTAATGACTTTAAGTCTGGAAAAAGACAAATAAAAAGGAATACAGGGCTTTGATAAGAAATTGCTAGGAACAAAAGGCAATTTTCAAAGGCAGAAAAAGCAGTGTTTTTATTCAGGAAATTCTCTGAGCTTTTTTTTATTGTACTTGAAATATTCTTCAAAAATCCACAATATGTATGTGTTCACCTTGTTACAACAACTTAAGATGAACCCAAAATAAACATTTTGGTTTTCATTTACTGGACAAAACCTCCCGTTTTTCAGTGTTTGAGATTCACGAAGGCTATAAACATCCTTACAAGAAATGTTTTTCTTCTTTAGTGTCAGCTGGCTGCTGTTTAATCAGCGCCTCATAAATCTTTTGGTGACATGCACTTCTCCATTTTTCCAAATGCACCTTTGCCTTAAATAACGTAAGGCGTTTTATTAGTTAAATTACTTTGTTGTGTTATTCTCTGGGCTTGTTTGCTTGAGGTAATTTTTATAAGAACAAATCAATTGAAAATTAGTGTCACATGAAATTCCCAAAGGTGCAATTGTTAAGTAACTTTTAATAAGGAAAGCTTTGTCTTGGAGGGCAGAGGCAAGAGAATGAGAATCCTCTCTCCCGTTCTCTCCCCACAAGCGCTTTCTGCCTTTGTTTCTGTGACCCAGAAATGAAACTCTGGTTAGTCTCTCTAGAAGTAGTGAAAGGACCAAGGTTTTTATAGTCTCATTAGACAAATAATGGCAAGTGCAGAGTTGGAAAACAAATACAAGGATATTTCTTGTTTTTTCTCCCTGTTATCCTTGCATTAAAATGCTTTTGAGCTTCTGAAGAAAGTGTTGCCTTCATTAACACTGTCCCCCATCTGTGAAACAATAGGCAAACTCAGAGAGGAATGAGGCCATGAGAGCAGCATCAGAACATGACACAAAAACCTTTTAATAGCTGTCATGTGTTCCTTTTCACAAACAATAATGGAGGTTAATTAAAAGACATCTATTTACATATTAAGTAAACAGAAAAAATCAGCTCGGGCTCTTTAAAGCACATTTCATTTGCTCTTCGCTTTCCACTCATTTCTTCCCTCCCCCCATTGTTATCAGTTTTAAAATTCATTTACTGATACATCATTGTAAACATACGACAGATTTAATAATAAGGCAGATTTTTAAAATATTGAAATGAAAATTGTTAATGAAAATGATCTTTAACTCTCATTTTGGGAAAACATTCCTTTTTGTTTTGCTGTGGGTTTAAACAGTACTGTTGCTGAGTGTAAGTATTGTCAATTCTATTATACAGTATAAATTTGTGTGTGCGTGTGTTAAGGCCAGACGGTGAAGTCATGAGAGAGGTTACCAGCTATTGTGGGCAGAAGTCAAATAATCACAGAAATGACTGGCACTGCAGTGGGCTAGAAAATTGGTCAGATCCTGCAGAAACAAACACTATAGTCTGTTCCATTTTACACCAGCAGCCATAACAACAACAAAAAACTTGCTCAGTCAATGTGCGAGAGAGAAGTACAGTACTGGGTGGGAGTTTACTGTTCTTATTTATATTTACCTGTCATGAATGAAAATGTCTACCACTGCATTACAGCATGAGGAATTTAAGCAACAGTTATAGCATAATCTAAGCTCCTCTAATCACATCTTATGGCAAGTCCTATCTATTATAATTATTAATATTAAGATGATGATGTCCAAATTGCTGCAGACATCGCCCTAGCCTTGCTCACTGGGGGTTCAGGCCCGGAAATCTGTAAAGCTGCTTTGTGACAATGTCCATTGTAAAAAGCGCTATACAAATAAAACTGAAATGAATTGAAATTGAAAGTGCCTAGCCAGAAGCTCAAGTTAGATAAGATAGTGTATAAACAAGCCTTCTGTCCATGGTAGCCTGGCTTTGGCATTTACCATCACATACAGAGCATGTACATGTATGAATTTATATATCTCAGGCATACAGAAAGGGAAAGGATCCTATTGCCCATTCTTGCAAGGTGAACTGAGACTGGCAGGCATACCCTTTTATCAGTAGCTCAACACTGTAGCAATTGAGCTCCCCAAATGAACTTACCAGTACAAATCAATGTTTTTCTGCCTTCCGTTGCGAACCTATGAAAACTGTCACCTTTCACACATCCAGATGTTGTTTTTTAATGCACTGACAAATGATAGCTTGCAATTACCCTTAACAGACATCACGCTAAAATACTGATAAAAATCCTTAATGTCATTGATTGAGGTAAACTTACTAACATACACCTTTAGTGTGAGATATCATTGTAGACTCCTTATTTGGCACAGTCTTTGTGTAATGTAATAGAGCAGGAACAGCAGAATCTTCTGTATAAGAAAGTAATGACGAAAGTGGATTAAAACAGCTGAAATAAAGTCTGCTAGTTGTTCTTTGGTCAACTAGGTCCTTTTTTCCTTTATTTCAGCTGAAATGTCTCATTTATTTTTTCCGGACAGTAATCAGATCACAAACATTGAAAATATTTTAAAACAGAGATGTATTGAATGGTTTTAAGGCACTATTTCTTAACTATAAGGCACATTCAGGAAGGCCTAACACCCAATCACCTGAAGAAGGCAAAGTTAATGTTCTTCTATACCCGGTACCCCAGCTCCAACGTCTTAAAAACATTCTTTCCAGATGTCAAGGTAAGCAAAGTAAGAAATTCCTTTTTTTTACTTTTACTTTTTGGAAGTTTTGATCTTTCTTCATCTTTTTACTCAAAGCATCATAACACTTCTCGCTAATGTCTTCAGTGTTTTGATAAGGCCATGCGTTTTATTGCTTATGCTTCGTGTGAAATATGCACCAAAGTGTAAAGAGCTTTTTTTATGTGTACATTACACATATGTTGGAAAGTATTAAAATATTAACAAATTATATGTTGAAAAGTTGGTAGCAGTAAAAAAGTCAACTTGTTTTTCATTTACCTAGCCATATCTTGCCAATTTATCAAACTGGTAGTCTCTGAAAAGGAACTGTAGATATTTTTTATACAAAACAGATACATCAGTGTTGCACCTACAGTAGAACTGTAGAATGCCCAATGCCGGGATAATTTAAGTATATTTAACTATATAAAAAATGGTTCTCCGGAAGGACCTAGAGCAGAAGAAAGACTGATGTAAATAACATTACTTTCTCCTTGCGCTCTGCCCTTCCTGAAGTGGGCTCAGCTGACGAGCTGCATAGTGCTGACCCTTGAGGTCAAAAGTAAGTCCATCTCTCCTCCCGGCCCATGACCCTGTCAATGGGAAGCCATACTGAATGACAGGTAGCTAATCCCGATGTCTGAATCCATTGGATCAAACTGAGTCACTGAGAAGGAAGGTTCCTACTGGTCTTGCACTGCAGATGCTCACTGACAGGAGGAAAAAAAAAGGCTTTGATGACCATGTGGCAAAAAAAAATAAATTTGGCCCCTTTGGCTTCACGCATTATCTTCTTGGATAAAAAGATAAAATAGCATGACTAATGACAAGACAAAGGTGAAGAACACGCTGCTTCGGAACACTTTTTAATCTTCAAGAAAAGTTGACAAAACAGTACAAATTGCAAATATGGAGTACACAAACCCAGTAAGAAAAGGACAATACAAACAATGCATCTAGATAGCATGTGTGCTAAAATGACTAATCTGGCAATTGTAAAACTTTTAATTTAAAAAACTGCATGGGCAAAACTTGTTTTTAAAAATGATAAACTACTTTCCTCATCTTCAAGACATGCATATTTAAAGGGTTCAAACAATATGTAGCATCATTAAAAATAAAAGGCAGAGAGAGTCAATGACTGATATCTACCATATAAAAAAACCTTCAAGAAAAAGAGTTATGGACTGACCTCCAGCACAGGAAAATGAACTTACTGCTTCTTCTCTCTTCCAGTTCAATCGCTGCATCACCTCTCAGCTGATCAAGTGGTTCAGCAACTTCCGTGAGTTCTATTACATTCAGATGGAGAAGTTTGCTCGCCAAGCCATTTTGGATGGAGTAACGAATGTGAAAGATCTGTCAGTTACAAGGGACTCTGAACTGTTTCGAGCCCTCAACATGCACTATAACAAAGCAAATGACTTCCAGGTTTGTAGAATCTCCCATCCGTTCATGTGTTTTCACCTGGAATGTATTATTGTGCAAGAAGAGGTATTTTGTCAGTATGGAGCCAGATATTTTATTTTACCAAAGCTTTGTTTCTGCCAAAAGTTAGATTTTCTGAAGACTAAAATGCTTATAACTCAAATTTATAACCAAATGAGAACAGCACCTTTGCAAGGGTTCATTTTATCAACAACAGTGCAAAATATATAGTTTAGATTGCATACGTTTAGTTTATTAATAATTCAAATAAAAAACGTAAACATAATACCCAACTTGTATGCAGCCCATACTAAACATTACAGCACAGTAATGGATTCTGATCTTCATCCATAGGTGATCATTATTATCTTGTGAAAATATATACAGTTGCATTTACCAACCTGAAAGCTGCTAAATAGTTGGATGTATGATCTGTTTGTTTTGGCCACTGGTGAACATGTATCTCCCATTGGTCACGTATGAGAATGTCCTGGGACTGACCCTCATGGCGCAGTCCACCTGAGGCTGAGTGGTCTTTAAGCCCATTATCTAAACTTTAGTGCAGTATATTATAAAACTGTGGGAAGAGGAAGCCACAGAATCACACTAAAACAACTCAGGATTAGAGGAACAGCACGCCTGAACGAGGCTCCCGATGACTACTGACGCGGAACGCTGAGAAAGATTCTATGAATTCCGAGGATGAAGAGAGTTTGGTGGGAAAGGGCCGAGACAGTTTTCTTTACCTTTAAATCAAGACATTCCTTTCCCAGGGAGGGTTTTTGTTAGGCACTAAAGGGAAAAAATAACTCATCTCAGCAACAGCCAGTTAAATACTCTGCTTGAAATAATGTTATTTATTTTGCATTGTTTGAACATTTTCTTGGGGCATCTCGTTCTGTGACCAGTGTTGAATCTGCTGAAGTGGTATTCAAGTTCCCATTAACATGCCGTTTTTCCACAAAACAAAACATAATTTACCTATACTTACTTGTAAAATGTAAATGTTTAATATGTTTTGATGAAAAAAAACATCCTTGAGTGTCAGTCCGTACAGTAGTAAAGATAAGAGAGAAACGTTCCTGTAAATTCTCACCATAATATGGAAAAATATCAACCATTTCATAAAGACTGCTTTATAAAGTATGGACAGTATAGCAGACTTAACATGAATACATTCAAATTTCATTTTCATTTGTAAATACTACTTTCACCAGAACTATTTTCCTTAAGTACTGTAGGTTTAACACTATCAACTGCGTAACCAAAGGTTGGAACCATTTGTGTTAAATGAGAAAAATAATGTTACAAATCTGTGAAAGGAAAACTACAAGATCAGTTATTCAGTGAATAAATCTGTACATTTGAGCTTTAGCTACCATCAAGCTTTCTTGCCACATTAGAAGTTGTTACCTTGTGCTGATTATTTTAAGAATGAATAAAAAAACAAAGTGACAGCAACTGTGTAATAACAGATTCAAGTTAATAAGTTATAAAAGCACAAGCACTCCAAAAGGGAGTTTCATTTATGTTTAAAAATATGTAATAAGAATGGAGACATTAAAAAGCGCAAACATTTCCGTCCTTGGTGATAAATGACCATGCAGAATGAATTTTACTCATAATTTATGAAAATTCTTCCTTAAGCCCTTAGTTAAGCCTCCTTACCGACACACAATGCAAAGAAGAATTTTGTGATTGATATGAAAGTGCCTCGCCAATACATGAGGTTTTTACTGCAAAAGCTACATTTAGGTATTATAAACTCATTGAATTTTATCCTGTATTAATAAAAAAAGCACCAGATTTTTCCATCCATCCATGTTCTAACACATTTATCTAATACAGGGTTGTGTGGGAGCCATTGGAAAGCAATGGGCACAATAGAGGGTACACAGAGAGAGACACCCATTCACACTGCAGGAGTTTTCCTTTAATGATAATTAAAGAGTATTTATGTAAAATTTCACATTAAGCTGAACGTGATTTATTTATTTTTGTTTGGGAATATTTACATATTCTAAACAGGTTAATTCAATTCACAACTCTCTTTTCCTCTCTTCCCACAGGTTCCCGATAGATTTCTTGAAGTCGCAGAAATTACACTGCAAGAATTTTTCAATGCTATTTCACTTTCAAAAGATTCAGACCCCTCCTGGAAGAAAGCGATCTACAAAGTCATCTGTAAGTTGGACAGCGAGGTGCCTGAGGAGTTTAAATCTTCAGCCTGCCTGTAAGAAGTCACCTACAGATGGGCACAGTTGAATACGGTGGCATCAGGACATTTTGTATGATCACCCACATTATTAAAGTAATAATCAGACCAATGTCAATGGAGATGTAAATCAGTCATCTTTTTTTTTTGTCAAATTAACTGGAAACGTTTTTCACCTTTTTTACCTGTTTTTCAGGGTGACTTTTAAATGGTAAAAAAAAATATAAGCATGATTTAATGTGTTGTGGATTTCAAAAGATTTTCCACAGGAATTGGTTAAACATATCCTGGAATTAAGCACAAATTAGTAAGAAAAAAATATCCTCAATTCTAAGAAGGGACAAAAAAACATTGCAAAAAAAAAAGAAAACTATCGCCTTATTCAATACAGAGAAAATGAAAAATGATTTGAGCCAATTACAGTACTTAGTTATGCAGCTCTAATATTCAATTGTTCAATTATTCAAAAAGAATGTCGTATATACCCTTGAAAAACTACATGGACAAACTATATATTAATTGTTGTATATCCTTTCATTTTTTTATCGGTATATCTAAATCAAATGTACTTGGTTACTGATCATCACAAAAAATCATGTTATGCCTGATGTTTGCTTTTCACTTACAGTATATAAAATAGGAATTAACAGTAATTGAGCCTATGTATTTTAAAATAAAGATTTCTTATTTTCCTTGTTAATAGAAGAATGTGACTGGTGTGAAAATTAGTAAGGATATCTTGTGTACACAAATTGGTTTGGAAAACGCTTGCATGTTCATTTGCTAATGTCATTTTGACATCACAAATTTAAATCATTACAACTTTAGTTTCTAACCAGTTATCATAATCTGTACAGACAAGTATCATGAATATCTTTATATCCAGTCATGAAAATCCTTTTTTTCCCTGTTTTATTTTAATAGTAATAGTAGTTGATTAGACAACGTAATCCAGAAAATAAAGTTATATTTAAGCAGATTGTTGACCTGCATTGTTAGTACTCTTACTTGTATTTTTTTATGAGACTGTCATGTTTGTTTTGTTTAAAAAATCAATACAATTTTTAATGTTAAAATTGTAGACGTGTACGAAGCATCAGGGTGAACTTGCTGCAGCCTTGTTTATAATTGGATGAAGGCACCAAGCTGTGCCTTACAAATCACAGGATTCCTAAGTGAATTAATGAATCCTAGTCCTTCAGGTACCACTACTGCTTTTTTAATGATCCTAATGAGTGTTAAGATGAAGGAAGCCATGTATGAGGGACATAATTATACAGTAATCTTAATCTGGAAGACCAATAACACAATTCAACTGCAGTTAAATGAAGCTACCAAAAATAAATTCTACCGGCTGCTTGCTTGTTAAACACTGATTGTATCCTGCATAACATTCTCTCATTTCTAATTAAACTAATTTAAGAAGCGAGAAAGAATAATTAAGGAAATGCAAGGCTACTGTTGTGGCAGTGCCTAGAGAAATGTCAAGGAAGTTTAAATTCCTTCTAGTCTTCTGATCTTCAATTTAAATTTAAATTTAAAAGGAATCAGATTTGAGCGTGTTTCTAGCCTGCTTAACACAAAATGGCTGTAGATGATTTCATATATTTTAATATTGAATTTTAATCATTTCAATAATTCCTACAGCATTTGACGCACACCAGAGTGGCTCTGCAAAGCAGGTAAGCATGTATAAGGATGTGTTCATGAAGAGAGAAACACCTGTGGGCAGTACAAAACTAAAACAAAGGCCAGAATGATGATTTAACCCACTGAAAAACAAAATTGTGGCTAACAGCTTCCGTTTAGCTTGTACAGTAACAGATCAGTAACCAGGCTTGTCTGGAAATTCGAGAATGAGTAATTGGACTTCAGCTTATCATGTAAACAGGGGCAGTTTATAGCACATACTCGTTCATTTTATTCCTGTTCTTTTGATCAATGTCTTTCCACATGCTTATCTCCTACAATCAATATCTTCTTGATTGTACTCTGTACATTTCCCCATTGTTCTTTTCATTTGTTACATCATGTTTTCAGAAGAGGAATGGCTTCTGAAGATTTCTCAGAACCGACTGTGGAGAAGTGTGATGGGGAAGAAAAGCACCCAACAGTGTCTGAAACAAACTGATACACAGCAATTCACATCCCCATTTCATTTCTTCACAACAGGCCAAGAGGAATCTGCTCAGGAAGATCTCCTTCGATTTGTATGCCTCAAAAAATAAACATCTTACAGGTTCCATGACGACAACAGGCAGCCCGGTGACATTACAACTTTCCTGTAAGGTCATGCCGATGTGCAAAAGATTGGGCTGAGCATCAGACACAAAAGGTTTAAAAAATGTCACATCAAAACTCAATGTTGTTTCTCAGGATTACGTAGCCCATTTTCAGATACACAAAAACATTTTCCAGAAGAAAAATCTCCCTAAATAAAAGAATTGAAGAGAAGGAATGGAAAGTGACACACTCAGACGCAAACGCAACAGAAGTGAATTAATGAATAGAAATGGTCTCTTCAACATATTAATTATATTTATATGTAAAAATTGAATAACTAGTGTAAGCATACACTTGTCTAAAACTTTATTTTGTAAATCTACAACTTTATTAACCACAGTGACAAAAGGTGGATCATTTTGTAGAAATAACAAATTAGTTTTAAAAAAGATTCTGAAATGGTTAATTAGGTTTAAGTTAGGCTAAAGGAAAAATATGAAAGACCTGTATTTAACAATTTATAATTGTGCACTCCTAATATAAATTTGCATTGCATCTACCAAACATGGTAATACATGGATAAAGATGTTTCCAGTGTTATATTATAAAGTGTTGATTACCTAGAATTGTTAACATTCTCTTATCATTAGAATTATCACTGCCAAAGATAGGGATCATTTTCTGCAGGCTCTTGCACAGTATTGTGGCTATTTTATAAATCTTTAACAAAGGGTTTTTCAACATTATAACAAAATTATTCCATTGATGTTATTAAGTGAAGTGGAGCCAATTAAACATTTTCTCCCCAATCATTTAACAAAAAAATGACCAGAATAGCTGTATTTTTATGTATAGATCTCATTGACATCAGAAAAGGCAAGACAAATATGTTTTGCTTATAAAGCTTTCCCAAAACTATCCATGTTATCCATATGCATACTGCAAGCAAAGACCTGAACAGAGCATACTGAAGGCTTAAGCAAATTATGAGGTTACTAAAACAGGCTTAAGGAATGTAATCTTTTCAACCAGCCTCAGTACAAGACACTAGAAAGTATAACTATAAACTGGTTAAAAGACAATTTTGCACTAGTACTAATCAAATCTCTTACTTAAATAGCTATTAATTCATGGAATGCTTTATCAGGATTTATAGTGGAGGCAGCGTGGGATTAACACTGTGATATATTTCCATACTGTATATCACACACATTTTCATATATCACAAATATATTATTTAAATTTGTAGACGTTTTATTTGAACCTCATACGTTTTACTTACCCAGTTATGAATTCCACCAGTGAACCCCTATAAAACAAAGTATAGTTAAAAATAATTCAAGCATATTTTTCAAACTGAAGATAAAAACTGCACATATTCCAGTGCGTTGAAGTAATGGGATATATACATTAATGATCTAAAGCAAACTGTACAGTCACTGCAAATATAATCAATATACATTTTCCTGATCAATCCCCACCTCTTATACCTTTCACACAGTAAAAGCTATTGGGTTTTTTTAATTGCCCCCAAAATAAATTTTATACTGTTTTCAAGGAGTGGTAACCAATCCGTAGGAAGTCATGTAGCGCAGAAGAAAACAATGCCACATGTGTAAACGCATTCAAAAGCATATTTCTTATAATTATCTCATATAGCGCAAGGAAGGAGCCTGACAGAGAAAAAATGTGAAAACTAATGCAATCTCACCATTTTCTTTAAATAAAATTGTGCTGATGTCAATATAATAACTGTCAACTTTGAAATGGGTTTGCAGTTCCAACATTTGTCAAGGTTAAAAGAAAAACGGAGTGGATTGAAAGTTAACCTCTTCAGTACACACAAATGGAAATCGGTGTCTTAGAATGTCAAGCATTTTTGACTTGTTATACATCAAAATGACTATTAATTCATCAGCTTGATCCAAACAGGGATTTGTATTTTGGCATTTGGAACTTAATTCCACAAAGTTCCATGCCATATAGAAGCAATTCCTTTTAAATACTTCACATCTGTCTAATGCAGGAACTCAAAAACTTTAAAAAAAAAACTAATTTTCAAGTTTTTATTAGAAAACATTTTGAAATCTTGAACCACAGGTACGAAATAAGGTAATGTATTTACTTTATAGTCAGATTAAAATTACACACACACACTCCCACCATTAAAATTCTCAAAACCTTATCATATTTTAGTTCTTGAATAACACTGTCATTAGAGATTTTCTTAAACTGCAGGAAGAAAAAAAAAATAAGACCACATAACTGTGAGGCCCATATGATCATTCACATGAGCCACATGAAGATGTTGTTTTTGGATTTTTTTATTGTTTATTTTTTAATGGTAAAATAACCAACAGTGCTCACAGGTTAGATACAGTACATACAAAGTATAAAAACTGCAAAGACAGCTAACAATTTAAAGAAACCAATAGGATCTTTAGTCCAGACTGTGAGTCTAATTACAGAGTGCTCATTTACCCTGCAAAAAGGATTCACTATAAAAAGAACATTTGCAACATTATCTTTTTTAAAATGAAGAACCACTGAAGGAGTATCCAGGAGTATGTAGAAATGATGCTTTCACAGCTCAGAGCCGCTTCACATTCAAGATAACACCAGGTAACAACCTACAGGAATACAAAACGCTTGATTGAAATACGAGCTGTACCATTGCACATAGACTAAAAATGCTCTTCAAAATTGAACAATAGATACACGGGAAAAAATGTTTTTACATCAAATGTACAATTCTAGCGTGAAAAGGACTGGGACTTTCCTTCCTGGAAAACTAAATGCAAATAATAAACACAAAAAAAACTCCTGAAATCGGGACTATCGGGAATGTGTTGATTTTAAAAAGTCAAATTTACTTTTGCCTGTGGCCGAGGTAATTAAGTTCCTTTAAAGTAAATGCTATTTAAATATGTTATCAGTTTTAGGAATATCGACTTATTGGAACCGTGAAATATACAGTTGTGGCTCTCTGCCCTCTACACAGGGCATTTAACATTTTATGTTAGCATGTTACTGTTTACATGCTTTACAAGCAAGCAAACAGTTAAAATGTGCATTATAAATAATAAATGTATTATAAATAAATCACGTTTAGCATACATTTCAGAAATTTCACCAATACTCCTTTCATGTGGTGTGTTTCTTAATCCATACTGTCATCATGTTCTTAATGAATTATCAATCACCATACTGTTTGTGTAAAATGCTTCTTTCTTATCAAACTACACTGACAGTTTACTGAAATTTAACCGTATCAAAGTGTACACTTTCTTCAGACTGCACTGCATTTTAATATTAAGCTCCGACAGCGGTTGTTCTAACACTACTGAAAATATCACCTGAAAAGTAACAACTCACCTGTTCCCGAACGATTTGCTTGGAAAACGTTCTGTTAAAAATACTTTGTGCGATTGAGTGCTCTCTGAGCAAGCTGTCCGCTTTCGTCCGTTATTTTCTCCCAATCTGTCTGTCCAACCACAAAACCAATAGCGCGCTTCCTATCAGCATCTTTTTTCTCTTCAAGATCTGCCCACCTCACCTACAGCAGAGTGGGGGAAAAACAAAACGGAAGTCATACAGATGAATCCAATATTTCACATACACCAAAGACTGGAAGAAAGGAAGGGTTTTATTCATGTTTTACTTTATACTGTAGAACTCTTTCAAAATACTGGAACGCAACAACAAACCTGATCCTTCAAGCAGAAGTATCCAGAATATCAACTGTAAATCATCAGAACACATAACTCTTTGTTTTAACTGCCGAAAAATTTGATTTACACATGTTGACAATTATACAACATGAGATAACACCATCTCCTGTCTGAACCTTTGAAATAAACTCTATAAATCAAATCAAGTCATACTGAGCACTTTAACAGGTCTGCTGCATAAATTTCGTAACAGGGGCCAGTGATGAGGAACCTTTAAAAAACAAGCATGTCAGCTCCACTATCTTCTATCTTGATTAGTGATGTCTGAAAGAAATGCGTCACCCTTTTCTTTCCTGGCTCCGACATGCGGGTGGCGTAGTCATCTGGGAGCTGCAGGTAGTCCTCCATGTCTGTCATGCGGCCCCAGTCCCGCTTCCTTTTCGTGCTGCTCACCAGCCCGTCCAGCTTGTCTGCGAAAATAAAGTGCCTCCCTTGGTCACACGCCATTCCAACCTCCCGCCAAGCCCATACGGAGCCGCGGCCGAGCCCCGGCACAGCCCGTGGTAAACGGTGGGCTCTCAAGGAACAAAAAAAGCACTTACTCTGGAGAAGCTCGTCCCTTTGGCTGCGGCAACGTTTGGGAAAACTACCTTCCCCGCGGGTTTTAATTTATCGGGGCCCTTTGCGAAGTTGCTGTTAAGGAGTCCCAAGGTGTAACCGAAATGACGGCAGGGTAATGAATAAATGATAACCCTCCGGAAAACACCAGCCGAAACAAATGCAAAAGACGCAGGAAGCACGACATCTCGGGATTGAAAACAAAATCTCAGTATGTCCAATTTCATTTTATCCTCTCCATTGCAACATGGTGCATCGCATCTGACGAAACGTGGGTGACTGCCGGTTTTATAATCGATGTTGAACATTGCAATGCTTTTGTAAAAACCACAAGAGGTAACCCAGTTACATTTTCAGACATTTTTTAAATAGACTCGGTTTAAAACTAAATTACTGTTAAAGTGAACATTGTGATCTTTTTGAAAAACAAAAAAAGTACAATATGCCATTATCTGAAACCAAGCAGAAAATAATTGGTCTTGCTGTGCCACACATTCAGTAGTTATATATATATAGCATACAGTATTCAAATTAAAATTTCCATGGCTTTGAAAACATTTGACATGCATTAAGGAGGACAGTTTTAAAAATGGTAAAGATTTCATAATTCATATTTCAGCGGGGGAAAGCCATAAATGTGTTTTCAACAAGTTTTCTAATAAAAACAAAAAGCTCTTATGTGTTTAAATTTTCAGTGTTATTTTAAGTCATTTTATAATATTTATGCTGCTTGGGCAGCTTGAAAACCGTCAATATGGCTTGCTGGCTGAAGTAAACCAGTTTTGTTAACCAGTTAATTAATGCAAACACTTCTTCTCACTAAAGATCCCAAACTAGACAGAAAAAAATGAAAAAAGTATATTTCAAAGTTGGAAAGATTCAAATAGTTACAAAAACAACAACGTATTTGCACAATCATTATGCAAAGACTAGGATAGTCTCCAAATAAGCAAAAGAAATAAGTTTTCTCCCGGTAAAGGGCATGTGGTCAGTGAAGGCAAGTCAGTGACATATTAAGTGTTTGTGGCGGAAGACCAGACAGTTAATCTACAGGTTTATGAACAACATCAGCAGTCCTATAGGGAGGCATGATCCTCCTCCAATTCTGATCTCACTGAAGGGCACTGCAGTAATCCTACAAGTCCACCACCAATGAAATGCTTCAAAAAATTTTTAAAAGTCTGTTTTCTCTGCCTCTAATGAACAGTGTAGCACATTCATGCACATCAGCTGCTGACCTTATCACCCGGAGTCGTGACAATAATCATTCCTGCTTTCACAGATCTGAGCTTCTCTCATTGTTATATTGCAGTTGCAGCTTTGTGAGCTGGAAGTTTAAATCTGACTTACTACCCGTCTTTCGGACACTGTTTTTACTTCCTACTTGCATCAACAATAGTTCACACCTTTTCCTTTTTTTATTCAGATATTCCCTGAAATTGAGTCTTGTACTTATAAGAGACTGGTATCTCCTGTCATCACACCTTAAAAATTAAGGTTAGAAAATGTCCCTGACTCTCAAGTACTTAACTCATATCCTCTTTCTAATTTGCCTTTTTCCTGCAAAAAGACTGGAACGGGCAGTGCCCGCTCAATTACAGTCTCATCTGGTATCTAATGAACTCTCCCAACCTTTCTAGTTGAAAAGGAGATTGTAGACAAAGACACAATACTGAAACAGCCCTTATTAAAGCAGTGCATGCTTTGCTGACTTCTAACATCAGATCACTTAAAATTAATCACCTGCTAGGCTCGAGTGCCATTTCTGAAACTGTCCATCACGATATCCTACTGAAGCACATGGAAAAGTATTAAGAGAGAACTGGCACTTGACTTTGTAAGCCTCGCTCCTACCTGGTCAATAAATACTAATTTGTAAATCTGGGCTTTTTTAAAACTGATGATGTTGTTTACTCTCTGAGTTCCCCAGGGCTCTGAGCTGGGATCTCCACTATTTAGTATTTACAAGTAGTTTCTTGGTCATTCACCATATTCATCTCTGAACAGGTATGGATCTATTATTAATACTACATTTTTTTCATCACTTCATAACAACAACTTCATTTGATCTAATCTAAAGGAAACATTTTAATACGTCGTCCTAATTTTATCATTTATAGTAATATATTATTACATCAGGTGGGTAGCTGCGTCATTACAATTTTAGATAAGTTTATTTGCAAATATCATCTAATGCGTGACTTCTGAGAATAATAAACTATTCTGGACGCTATGAGAATTTGGTAATATGCCAATATGCAAAACATTGCTACCTCTGAACCAATGGTACCGAAAGTACAATTTCTCTGCGTCTTCCAATAAATATTTTCAAAAACATTGGCAAAGAAATTCACTTGGACCTTCAAAATACACAATTCAGCAATTCTCTAAAGCATGGATCGGCAAAATCATCAAATACATTTCAAATATTAATAAATGAGAACATTTAAAAAAATACGAAACATAAGATACCACTGAATACTGCTAAGAAATTAATATTCTGAAACTACAAACACCAATGCCATTTATAGTGTAATTGAAGCAGTCCGACTAGGACTCAACAGGTGGTGTCATTGTACTGAACAGCAAATAGTGTTTATGGAGAGAAAAGAAATGCACTACAGATTACAATAAACGTTGAGCTGAAACATACAAAATATAATCAGACCCAGGGCACAGCAATTGCATGATGGAATACTATCCCAACTGAAGTCAGGATGGCCAAGTTCGTGGGTGTTTTTAAATCACACTTCAAAATGTACTTGTTTTTGTCATTTCTACAGTTGTACATTTGTTTTATATATATTTTATATAAGTAGTTTATGTTAGGATTTAACGAATGTTACATTTTATCATCTTTGAAATTTTAAATATGAAAGATGTTTTATAACATTAAGTTCAGTATCGTGATCTTCTTGGTGTTAAACCTGAAATTGGTTAGAATTCATACTGTTTACAGATAGTTTGTACATTTTTATGAACAGAGTTTATTCACAAAAATGTACAAACGGAGGACGGAACAGAGAAGTATGAGATAGGGAAGTATATAGTTAAAGTTATAGTTAAAATCAGTCAAAACAAAGCCTGACCATTTTTTTATTTCTTACAGATTACTTTAAAACTCCTTGTTTTCTAGAGGATAAAATATAGCAGATTCATCAGCAACAGCACACTCAACACATATTCCCATAGTCAGAAGGAGCAAAAATGATTTTCACCTTAGGTTTAAAGTGTTTGAAACACTACTTATCAACGTTGCCTAGATGAAAGTTAATTGTGCTACTTCTGTGAGGACTATGATGCACAGTGGACCCCACTGCACATAGTACAGCTCCTTTTAGATTAACTTCTTGTCCAGAACCACACATTTTTTACATACTTTTTAATTTATATCCCTTATCTACAAAATGAACAATGCAAAAGTGTTTGGCATTGTTTTTTTTTTGTATAAAAAGGATATAAAAGAAATGCTTGCCAGCTTTACACAATATTTAAAAACAAATGAATTTGTAAGAATGAGGTTACTTCCACGGTATGGCGCAAAATGAAACATAAGAATATTGTTCCTTCAAAACGGCAAAGCCTGAGTTTTGTGTTACCATACAGTTGTTTCATTTTATGTATTGGAATTGGCAGAGATATATCAACCACGTATTCGGTTGGATACCCAAACTAAAAACAGCAGGGTGAAAAACAAGATATACCTACCAAGTTTTGCCCCAGAGGTGTCCATCTCCCATTTGCTTTTTGGAATGTAACCCTATATTATATACAGAGAGAGACTCCAACAGTTAGAATTCGGCACAGAGAGGAAACAGGAGGTGCCAAAGCTTAAAAATAGACAAGAGTTAATAAGATATTTTCAGCAAGGAACATATTAATCAATTCAACCTGCCTGTGAACAAGAAGAACATTTTATAGATGTTAGCATGCAGCCAATTCAATGGCACTGGGGAAAAAACAAAGCTATGGGAGCATGCGCCATGTGAACCCCACAGCAAGACTTTCACGGTTAAGAGTGGAATCCCACACAGAGCTTCCTGATTTTCTGCTTGAACCTGCATATCCATAAATAACACACACAAAAGCTTGTCTGCACCTGGAAATGTCTGTTTTAGATACATCTTTTCATGCATGGAATATCGATTTAATGGCCTTAAAAAAATAAACTTTCATCCTACACTTTTGGGATATACAGCAGTAACCCACAATAAAACAGCAGGTAGGAAAGAGCTAAACTATGTTGTTAGGACCACTACAAAAATGAACAGTGAATCCCAAATAAGATACAGAATGTTTTGAGTTATAATGTTTAATGTATAAATTTATAATTTATAATGTATTACATAATAGTGATACAGAAACATAACAGATTCACTTACCTACCAAAACTAACGATAAATTAAATCAATGTTTTTTATACAAACGGTTAGAGAGCAGCTCATACGTTACCTCTGATTATAATAATTTTAATTATTTGAACTCGATTTAATGGATTTAGAAAACAAATATATGTCCAAATCTTTTCCCGTCTGTAACATGACAGTTTTTTAACGCATTTGTGGCTGAAGTAATCGAGGTAATGGTTGGGAGGGATAAATGAGAAACATTATTAAATGAATGTGATGCTGGAAGAAATACTGACCAACATCTCACAGAAGTGACTGGCGCCATAACAGTGAGAAAACCAGGTTCTCTGTGCTCATCTAAAGGCAGTGATTAGCTTAAAGCATTTTAAGTGGACAGGTATATCCCTTCTCCCCATATGACATCACAGCAACTGTAAATGACTGTAAATGTAAATGATGTACAATATTTTACAAATGTGTAAGTACCTCATTAGGAAACGCCAACTGCAAACTATCTTGGGCAGATAGTACACTTACAGTAGAAGTGATAATAGCTTATGGGTATCATTAAGAGTCACATTTTAATGGAAGGTTCCTGTACTTACTGCTTTTCAAGGGCTGTGAATACTTTAAAGTATATTAAAATACCGTATCTATATAAAATTCCAAAATTTCATGTACACAGTGCTCTTCCAAACTTCCGAAAAGTTATCCATAACCAATAACGTAATAAAAACATTACAATAATTAAAAAATTAGCAAGTATTGCAATATCTAGGTTTTATGTATGATTTTTATTAAAATAACAGCATGTGTGAGGTATTCTTTTTATCCAGATCTATTTACCTTTTAATAGGCAAAGACATACAAAACTTCTTTAATTAAAAATAGTAAAAAAAGCACCCTAATTTCAGTGAATCTGAAAATCAGATATATCTGATTCTATATAATCTGAAATTATAGATCTGAATCTATAAAGGTCCTGTTTTAAAGTTATATGTGCACTCAAGAGTAAGAGTAACTGGTAATGATGGCCGAAGAGACAATGAGGAGATATAATGAAATCTTAAGTCGTACAGTGTTTTCTGCCATTATGTTTCTGATCCTCTTCACCCACCATTTTCAGGCCATCAGTGTGCACGCTTACGTGGATCACAGCGCCACGAAAGAAGCCTTTGAAGCTCTTAAGTGCCCGTCAAAAACCAGAACAGAACCATGTGCCATCCTTGAGCTAGGGTGGAAACAGCATTAACCTCAGCTGCTTCAGAACAGCGATGTATTTCAAGATGTGCGTGAGTACCCTCAGGCAATTACTTAACCTATCCACCGCTGTAGGCCTAATGAGAAGAACATAAAGGAGAGAGAGAGAACGAGTTGGAAATGTAGGCCACTTACTTAGATGGAAAGTGCATTTTACCATGCTGGTGGGATATTTTGGTTAATTTCAAAACAATAAGTAAAAGAAAAATTTTAAGGAAAACAACATCCTTCTCTGCTGTTCTTTTACGTATGAAGACTTAACTGTTCTTTATTGGTTATACATTAGCCTAATAGGATGACATGTGGCAACCCATTTTCAGTTTGGCTTTCTGTGAAATGTTCTTATGATATTAAAGATTTGAGTAAACGAGGAAAAATCTCGTTCTTAACAACACTGATCCTAAGACTTCTCTTTTATCATCAGTCTTTTAAAATAAAAAAAAACATTGACAACAAAAATATTTTAAAAAACGCAACACTCCCAAGACACTCCACAAGCCCAGAGGACAATTTCATTCCCAAAAGCTAAAATATTTAAGCTGTAGTTCTTTGCATAACCACCAAGGTATAGGATATGAAAGCAAAGACAATTTGCCTGATATTGTTGGAGATATTAGGACTGAAAACCAAACCGAGGAGAAAGCAGATGTTTAGACATTTCAAATTGTTTCAGCAAACGTCACTGTCGATTCAGAAAACTACATGCAGCCCATGATTCCTTACAAACTGCATAAGGCAAATTTAGAGCCGACAAGAAAGATCTTCACGAACTGCACATCAAAGTTTTCAACACTAGATTTTGGTCATGTAACAGTGCATCTACTCCATTACCTTACTAATATATATAAAACATAATCCCCGATCGATACTGTAGTATTTTTAGACAAACATACTGTAAAATGTTCATTCAAATATGTAAACAATTTCTATGCATGGTTAAACACCTTATTACATTTCTCAAGTTTATGAATTTTATAAATGAGATTATAACCACAATATGGGGGAAAAAGTGATTTAGTAATTGAATGTTTTTGTATTAATTTGCTTTCCTGATTGGTTAAATTTACAGCACATGTAACATACGGTAATGAATGGTAATAAATATGACTATTTTTCAAGTAGATGCCCCTCCTCCCTAGACAAACATTCATAAAGAACTGCAGGTTACATTTTTTAATATTAATTTACAGAAGCAGAGCAGAAAAGCTACACTGTCAAAATTGGCATGTTTCTATAGAGGGCTTTGAAAAGCATAATTAGTAAAAGAAGTGCAATAGTTGTTTTTCCAAAAAAATACTTTAAAGTGCTTAAGATTTATTTTAATTTATTGTTGTTTGTGTGCAATAAGGTAAATGTGTTAAAGGCCATGGTAAATAGCAGGTCTGAGTAGAATATGTGCCATTTTCATTTCTTTCTAATGCCTTTATTATAGTTGTCCTGATTATGTTTTAACATTTTATTACCTAACAACATACATTTAATGTAATTAAATATCCATATTTATTCTGCAGTATCGTGTATTAGATTTTATGGAAAGAATCATTTAAAATACTTATTATTAAACAACTTAATAATCATGGCTGCTTTACTTTTTATGGTTTTGCAATGAATAATGGTTTGAAAACTTCCATGTTTAAACCCTGTGTATCAATTGACAACATCACTATGAAATTTAGCTGACTAAATAAAATCAAGACTTATCTGGGTGTAAGAAAAGTCATATGCTGCAGTAAACCTGATTTCAAGCTATACCTGTGCACTGCTTCTTGTCTTAAAATGTTCAAAGCATTTGAACAAAAGTTTCCTAATATGGAGGATGTACTTGAGCATGTTTTCGTTGCAACTTTTCTAGTTCGGGTTTTTATAAAAATCTTACGACACACATTACACAACATTCAATATGTTTCAAGAATCCTGCATCTTGCAGGCAGCAAAAATAAGTTGTCCTTTAGAAATACCATGAATTATTCTTACAAAAAAGGGCTTTAGTATTATGTTCCTTAATTCCTACTTGAAATATAGATATGAAAAAATACTTCAACTGGCTGCACACAAATATAAACTTGTAAAGCTGTGAAAATACATGCAGAAGCTCTGTAATCCTACCAGATCCGCTTCCTCTTCTTCTGCTGCCTCTCTCTTGGCTTCTACTTTCTGCTCTTCTTCTGCTGGGTCAAAATCCTCCATCTCAACCTGTAATAAACAGAAGGGCAAAGAAAGAAGAAACTTAGAATCAGTCAAGCAGCGGTTTAGCAGCTTTCAGGCAGCATGTGCTCCATGGAGATAGCTGTGAAGCTTCCTGTAGCACAATGATTTTAAATGTATACAACAGATTTAAAACTTTTCTTAAAGCAAATGAAAGAAATTAGAGCACATTGATGATTAAGTTATTGTATCACTTACGTCCTCTATAGCAGCATCTTGCAATAAGGACCTTATGTCGAGCCTCACCATGTGACGAGGGGCTGACTCCCAGTTAGTGGCCATCTGTTGCAGATACACAAATATTTCACACATTACAAAATCCAAATATTAATACTTCATCCATCATCCCAGAGTTTTATTAAATAAAAAATCTAGGTATGAAATTACATCATTTTCAATAAGAAAATTTTACCCATCTTCTTCAGCCTTTTCCCTATTCAATGATGTGCATGTATGTAAAACATCATCTCTGTACTTCTTAAGCACTTCTTGCATGACAACAAAGGAAAACCTCTGCAAAACCGACCTTTGCAATATCCTTTAGCTTGCGTCCATGAATGTTCCTCTTGGCACATGTCTGGTTATCTGCAGAGATTTCAGCTAAGTACACCTGTCAAGGAAATACACAATGATACTTATTTTTTTAATCAACAAAGCATTGATTTGTCTTCCTGAAGCCATTCAATCAGCTTCTTAATTTAATTGAAATTAAAAAACTTAAGGCACATGAAAAGAAATAAGCACCCAGAAGTTAATTGATAGGTTTTGCCTGTTTGCATGACATCACCAAATGACTCACCTCAAAACCTTTAGTCTTGGCTGCACTCCAGAACTGATCGAAGTATTTAACTCTATCATTAATAGCATCAATAATGATGAAGGGGAAGAATCCATCATCCAGGGTTTTACGGAAGGTTTTGAGCATACTGTTGCGATAGGTATCTTCCATCTCTGGCTCATATTCATATTCCAAAACCTAGTGGTAAAATGAATCCTCACAGTTAACTTGGGAGGATCAGGGCATTCATTCATTATCAAATATTTAATACAGTAACACTGCCATGTAAAAGTATTCACCCTCTTCCAATGACGTTAGATTTTGTTGCATTACAAATGATGTAGAGAGTTTTATAAAAGTTATTAATGTTATTAATCAAGTCTTAAATGCTCAAACTGAAACTCAAGCTGGGTAAAAATCTAAATCTTAACAAATAGCTGCATTCAACAAAACAGGAAATCATTGTAAGTTTTGGAATAGCTGTGCATGGCACACAACAACATTTGACATTCTGAAGAAAACACATCTAAGATTAAAGTCTATATTCAAATAAATGGCACGTACATCTGACTGAGCAAGCTCCTGAAAATGGACAAAATAGTAGAAACTAAAACACACACATACCTTTTGTTTGACACGCTTTCCTGTATCAGGATCCTTCTCAACTTTTTCCACCTCCGTCATAAAATAATCGTCAAGCCCCAGAACTCGAGGAGGCGCCCCGCCAAATTCCACCTCCTTGTCCTGTACAAAGATTTTTGTCAGCTCAAAATTAAATTGCAATACTGCTGTATTAAAATGTGTTGTACTAGAATGGTGCTTTAAAAAGAGGATTTCTTTGAAATGTGAAAAGAGTAAAGCAGGAGAAGACTGAAGATAATTATTGGCAATAATCTGGCTGTAAAGCTCACTAAAAAGCCTGGAAAGCTGCCACAAGCTTACCCGGATAAGTTTTGCTACATGCGTTTTTCCACTCCCAGGCAGTCCTCTCATAATGACGACAATCTGTAAATAATAGCCAATGTTTTTAAAGTTACTGAACATTTTAAATGTCTACAATGTATAACTGATATGATATAAACTCTTCCTTCTTCAACATACCCTTTCCGGGCGGCTCTCTCTGCCTGGTGGTTTGAGGATGTCATCCACATTTTTGGTTTCGGGTTTCTTTTCGACTCGTGGCGGAGCAGGAGGGTGAGGAGGCAAAGGTGGAGCAGGCAACCTCTCTTCAGGGTAACTCCTCCTGTCACCTGAGATGAGCAAGGGAAAAACAGACACGCTTAATGTCAGCAGGCATGAAATCTAGAGATCGAGCGGAGGCGCAACAAATCAGGAAGAACAATGTCAGCATCTTACTCCCAAATGCAGGAGCGCTGTGGTCAAAGAGAGGGCGATCAGGGATGCGCTCGTAGGGTAGTCGGTCATATCCAGGCCTGCCAAAGTGCTCTTTAACATCTCTGTCTCTGCTGCTCCTGCCCTCGCGCTCTCTGTCTCTGCCGTCCCTGCCCTCCCTGTCCCGGTCTCTGAAGCCACCTGACCGAGAGGATGGGCCTGGTGGCAGCCTGCAAGTAATTCATCATATAAACATGAAGCCTTATATCTGTTTTGGTGGATTCAGTAATGTGGTAATCTTGTAAAGAACTGCTAAATACACAGAACAATGGGGCTTTCCAAGTTTGCAAATGAAAAGTGTAAAATAATCATTTTCGTACACACACTTTAGATCTTAAAGCAAGTTGGTGAAATTGATCATTTTGCTTGACAAACTCAAAACAACCAATTAACACAGAAAGATCAAATTACACTGCACACTTTTTACTCCTATCAAAATACTACAAAAACAACAGCATTTTTAGACAAGCTGGTTTCATCTTGAGCTGTAACTTTTACAGAAAGGACAAGCAACTCATCACATAATTCTACAAACAGATGTTTATACATGCATTAAACCACACCAAGTCCATTATTAGATTGTCAAAATCCTCAACTTGATGACAGAAATGAAACGTTTGTAGATATGAGCATTCTCCAGAGCCCCATAATTTGACATGTCAATACCTCTCGTCTCTGGGGTATCGTTCTCTCTCGTATCGCTCCCTGTCGTAGTCCATAGGAGGCTTCTCACGATACATATCCCTCTCTCGTTCCCTTTCCCTCTCCCTTCCATACTCCCGCCGCTCCAAATACGGATCAACTCGCCTCTCATAATATGGATCTCTGTCATATGGGACAAGTGGTTCTATAAAGCAAAGACAGAATTGAAAAACATTAAGAGTTAGGTAAAGGGTCTAAAACCAGGAAATTTTTACCAAATTGACATTTACCAATGCAAAAACACTGTTTTTGAATATAAAAATAAACTTAACTTACCCCCCCAGCCCCCCGCACTGTCACTGATGGAAGTAAATATCAAACAGCTGTAGTCTCCAAGCATTGAGATTTCCCTGAGCAAACCTGAATATTATTTCATACCTTTACATGCAAAATAATTCAATTCTTCGGCTGCTGTTGTGAGCACAATGCCTAGATTGAGGCATTTTTAATTGGCAACAATGAACATAAATACATTGCTCTCTAGGTAGATGAGGAGACCATCCTGACTGACATTGTGAATGCAAATGTGGTCTTTATTAGTCTCACAGGACCACAGTAACTCCTGTAGGTCAAAAAGCTAATGTACTTTATCTATGTACTAAATAAAATCATATGTAACCCTTATAACTAGAAATAACGGGTGGTGCACATACCTTTTTCATAAGGTCTCTCTGTAGGTACTGGATCGGGTCTTAGGATGATCCTTTCACCATACGAGATCTGCTCAACTTTTGACACAGGAT
This sequence comes from Atractosteus spatula, assembly GCF_055471065.1. Lineage (NCBI taxonomy): Eukaryota > Metazoa > Chordata > Actinopteri > Semionotiformes > Lepisosteidae > Atractosteus > Atractosteus spatula. The sequence continues at coordinate 9,308,780 of NC_142714.1, forward strand.
CTGAAACTGAGGGAATTAAACTTAATCGTGACATATTCCATACCATCCTATCTTTTAAAGACATAAATATTTTGTATTACATAACCACAAAGGAAGACTAGTATGGCACAGTAACCTCTTTTAACTCTTGCTCTGCTTAATGCAAATGCATCCATGGGGGAGAAATTAAAAAAAGAACCAGCAGGTACAGCATATTTCCTTTCTTTACACTGTGGGCCACTTTCCATTTTGCTTACCATGTCCATGTCCATAATCCACAGTCTTGGGAAGCACAACAGGTTTGCCAAGCATGGGGGCTGCCAGTGGTGTAGTGTCTGAAATGACGCTCTGTGACATCACAAAGCTTGGATCTGTGGCTTGCGTGGCGCTTCTGGTGTCCCAGGCGCTATGTAAACTATCACCACCCCAGGCCTGAGCTTCAGGTGGCACTGCTGGAGCTGCAGCTGCAGAAGCCAGGCTAGCACTGGGCAGCAGGTTTCCTGTCTTGGGATAAAAATAACAATACAGTTATAAACGTGACAATTAGGAAATGTAGGAAAAAAAATGTTGTGTAGGAGCTTTTGGGGTATATTAAAAGTTAAAATGTCTTCCTCTAAATAGCTATAACTACTGTAACTGTACTGTAACAACTTGAGGGGACTAAAATGGATATGAGACAATCCACTATCTAGATCCACGATTCAAAAATCCAGAAAGTTAATTTACCTTGAAAGCCCCTGTCACTGCAGGGGGGATCTCCAATCCCAAAATCCCTGCTGAAGCCACCTCTGGCTGAAGTACTTTCTCAGTTCCTTCAGGTTTGAAAAACTCATTTAGAGCATTTTTCTTCTCCTGTAGTTCCCTGTACAAGAACAAAAAAATCCAAGTCAGAATTTACCACCTTAACTATGAATGTTTATCAAGCATATTGCTAAGCAAATACATAAAACACCTTGGATAGTTACAATACAAGGATCCTATTAAAATCTGATTAAAAAAAAACAACTTAAAAGGTGATTTTTGTTAACAATATGACCATCCTGGAGTATCATAACTGAAAATCTAGTAGTCATATCTAGACCTCACCTTATCATCTTGAGCTCCTGAGCAGCTTTCAGAATAATCTCATGCTGTCTTTGCGAAAGAGCCAGAATGCCCTTTCCAGTTCCAGAGGAGTCTTCAAGAGGATTTTCTGGGGGATTACTAGGCTGAGTAGGGAGCCCAGGAGGAGGCAAATCCATGGAAGTCTCCAAATGGCCTTCAAATGGAGGTCTGCGGTCATCAATCTCTGGTGGGAACGTCCTGTCAGGCAGAGGTTCCCTCTTCCACTCTGCTGGGTACTGCTGCTCCTCCCCTCTGTAGGCAGGTTCCTCTGGGTACTCCCGCACCCTCAGCTCTCCCCTGTCTTGCGCTCCTCTATCGTATAAATAGTCCCGGTTTCTGTCCTGAGGCCACCTGTCCTCTCTAAAGGGCTCTGGCGGTGCCCGTGGAGGACATGGAGGGTAATCCCAGCCACGATCTTTTACTTCCCACTCATTTCTTGGACGATAGTAATTCTGGTCCGTGTCTTGCTCAAAATTCCGGCTGTGGTAATCTGGGTGAGGCCTTCCATATCTGTCAGGCTCTGGCACAAACTCTTGCTCATACTCCCCGAAGTACTCTCCACGTCCCATATCTCTGTCTACAGCGTCATGGGAAGGTGGGGGGCGACGAGTGTCTCTTTCCATGATTTCATGACTTAACGGTGGTCGTCTGGAGTCCCTCTCCAGTATTTCATGAGGGAGAGGAGGGTGTCTGGGTTCCCTATCATGGGGCGCATGGGGCCATCTAGGCTCTCTGTCCAAGACCTCATGATGAAAATGGGGTCCCCTGTGCTCCCTGTCCATAATGTCACGGCCAACAGGGGGGCGCCTAGAATCACCTTCTATGTCTTGGTGGACTGGGGGTCCTCTGGGATCCCTTTCCAGGACATCATGGTGTGGGGGGGGTCCCCTGGTATCTCTTTCTGTGACATCATGGTGGAGAGGGGGGCCTCTAGGATCCCGATCCAAGGCTTCAGGAGGAATAGGGGGGCGCCTTGGACCCCGGGCAACATACTCATGAGGAAAAGGAGGGGGACACCTAGGTTCTCTAACATCATGAGGAAATGGGGAATTATGCCGGAACTGTGGCCTCTCTTCCCTCCAGTATGGGTCGCCATCTTCCCAGTAGTTGGGTTCTGGCTCCTCCCAGTGCCTCTCTCTCCCAGGACCATCCAGGGGCTCTCTTTCTAAGGGGGGGCCTCGCCTTCCATGATCCTCGTAAAAATCTTTATGGTAATGTTCCTCACCCTCTCTGCCCCATATTTCATCCGGGGGTGGAGGTAACCTGCTGTCCAGCCCCCCCCGCCTGTCTACAGAAGGATCCTGCCAATCATAGCCCTCCTCCTCCTGGCTTCTCTCCCTGTTCTCGCAGAAAGGTGGTCTGTAATCGTAAGGCTTGTGCTCAAAGCCCTCTGTCCGCTGATTGGGAGGGAAACCGGAACTACTACCAAAACCTGGACCTCCAGTTTGCCCTCGGCCCCATCCTCGGCCTCTTCCCTGACCTCGCCCCCTTCCCCGGCCCATAGGTGTCTGAGCTTTATGATTATCTGCAGACGAAAAGGACTGAGGTGGTTTAGGGGGTTCTGGTTTTGAGGGAATCTGTTCAGGAAGCTGAGGTTGGGAGTCAGTATTTCCTTCATTCTTGGTTTTCATTTCTCCCTGATTAAAAGAGTTTTTATGGGAGGCAGCCTGCTTTTGAGGATCAGCAGAAGCTGCCGATACAGCGGTCTTGGCTGTCTCTGACGTCTGCTGCTGTTTGTTTGCCATCTCTCCACTAGACTCATTTGGCTTACTTAAAGGTGCTGCCCTGTTCAATGTGGTCTGTGGAATTGGATCACTTTGGACAAAAAATCCAGATTCTGTGTCAAGGAAATCATCCGTTAGCGTTTCCCTCGTTGACATGTCTCCAGCACCAACTTGAGTAACTACTGTTGGTTTACAATGCTCATGCTGACCTTCAGGCTGGGAATCTTTGGCGCTAGAAGAACTCACGTCTTGACTTCCCTGTGGTTTAATTTCTGGGGCTTTCGGAGGCTCGGCCTTGGCCAATACATCAAACCTAGAAGGCTGCTGAAATCCAGGGGGCCTTTCAAACCGAGATGGTGGGCTTGGCCTCGGAGGCTGTTCAAATCTTGTTGGTGCTCCAAACCGTGTTGGCTGGGTGCTTCTGGGGGGCTGATCAAACCTCTTTGGCTGCTCTGCTCTGGGAGGAGGCTCAAATCGAGGTGGGGCATTAAATCTCTGCTGCTGCTCAAATCTAGGAACACCATGCCCTCTAGGACCATCAAACCTGTAAGAAACAGAAATATAAATCATTCTGATCCCCCTCCCAGTAACTCACAATGATCTTGCAAAATGCAATACGGCAGGTATACATGTACTTATTTACCCATTATCACAAGCTTTCTTATGCCTGGCAAGAGGCATATCATCCCAAAACCTATACAGGAAGAATACCAATTGGGATGCCAGCTAATTACAAGGATCATAAACATGTACAATACAGCGACACCAATGAAATGAGGAAACCCACCAGAAGTTGTGGAGAATATGCAAATATCACACAAGCTGCCCCAATTTTAAATCAAAACTAAAAAAACCAAGAGCTTTGAGGGAGCAGTGCTAGCAACCAAACAGACGACTGTGCCACCACTGTAAAGGCTAATAACAAAATCTTCCAATTTGCTATTAGTTTTGACACATTTCTTGATGATGCTACAGTTAAATGATTTCATGATAAATAATCATGTGAATATCTAACAGATTTCAAACTTCGTTTTACATGACCTTACATATTTTTGATGAAAAATTCCAAATTAAGAAAAAAATGGTGAATGTATAGTACATTGCACTTTCAGGAGAGGAAGAACAGCCTTACCTTGGACCTCTAGGGCCTTCAAAACGGGACGGTGCACTGGGAGTGGGCAGCAGCCCAGATGGTCTCACTCCTGGGCCAGACAGTCCAGCAGAAGTGTAAACAGCTGAGTGAGCAGATGCAGGAGGACTCGATTTCCCTGGAGCTGAGGAAGATGGCGGCTGGGTTTCTGAAGTTGTTGTTGTAGTTGTTGGGGGCGATATGTGATTTGGAGTGGAAAGACCTTGAGCACTTTGCTGTACTGAAGAAGGTGTCCCTGTGGGAGGGTGAAGACCCTGCTGTGGGGGTCCCTGAAGCAATGGAGCCTTCTGTATTGAGGGCCCCTGGGGAGGGGGTCCCAGCGGAGGAGGAACCCCCTGGGGCGGGGGTCCTGGTGGATGGGGAACGCCCTGGGGTGGGGGTCCTGGTGGATGGGGAACGCCCTGGGGCGGGGGTCCTGGCGGACGGGGAACGCCCTGGGGCGGGGGTCCTGGCGGACGGGGAACGCCCTGGGGCGGGGGTCCCTGTGGAGGGGGAATCCCCTGTGGAGGGGGCCTCTGCGGAGGGGGAACCCCCTGGGGAGGGGGTCCTGGTGGACGGGGAACACCCTGGGGAGGGGGTCCTGGCGGACGAGGAATGCCCTGAGGCGGGGGTCCCTGTGGAGGAGGAACCCCCTGAGGCGGGGGTCCCGGCGGATGGGGAACCCCCTGGGGCGGGGGTCCTGGTGGACGAGGAATGCCCTGAGGCGGGGGTCCCTGTGGAGGAGGAACCCCCTGAGGCGGGGGTCCCGGCGGATGGGGAACAGGCAGGCCACTCTGTGGCGAAGGTCCTGGGGCAGGTGGAATACCCTGGGGCCGGGGTCCCGGTACAGGAGGAACTGAGGCAGAGGAAGGCTGTACCTCTGAAGGGACTGGAGGAGCAGGGGTTAAAGTTGGAGGTGGTGGCATCTGAGCTTCTGAAGTGGTCCGGTGGTACTGTCCATATTGTGGCATCCCCATCATCGCCCCTATATAAGGGGTGGTGGCATATTGGTGCTGCATTGTCCGAAGGGTCGTCACCCTTTCTTGCAGGTGGGAAGAAGTGGATTTCATCTGCTCCTGCCACTGTTTCCACTGGCATTCATAATCCTGCAACTGATCCTTGTGCGGGTAGGACTGAAACTGCTCCTGCCACATTTTGAACTGCCGGTCCCACTCCTGGTAAAGTGGAACAAACTGCTGCTGCTGCAGCTCATAGTGCCTTAGTTGCATATCGATGGGCATCTTCTACAGTAACAGAAAAACATAAGTCAGGTCAGCTCACCAAAGCACAAGATGTGTCCATGATAATGAAATGTGATAATGAAAACACGACTAAAGACATATGTAGATTATTACCGTCTCATGTAACTGTTAAGAGAACATGTTCATCTTGCCAGTATCATGACTGCAACACTTATATTATATTACATTACATTGAACTATAGAGTTATTAATCACTGATAATAAATCCTAATTTATTTCAAAGTACATCACATGAAACAACACTCTGATAAAAACCAATGGATGAATTACACTGGAAAAAAGGCTCTTAGCGCCGTCACTGTTAATTTTTAGAGCACGTCACCTGCAGATGTGCCGGCTGCTGCATGAACTGCTGGTACTGCTGCAGGATGTGCTGCAGCTGTGTGTGCTGCTGCATGAGGGCCTGATACTGGTAGCCCGCTCTCTGCTGCTGGGTCTGCTGCCACTGAGCTGCCGCAGCCTGGAGCTGCTGCAGGCGAACCTCTTCCTCCGGGTCTTCCGCCCTAGTGATCACGGTGGGCTGAAAGTGCAAACCGGAGAAGTGTGAGGGGAAAAGAAATACGAGTGCAAACGAGGGCTCTCCACTCTGCTCCTATGGGTCTGAGTTCCAACAGATCTTCTAAGCCTCCTTAAGATAAAAGGAGCTCTTCACCTGACGTGAAACTGATCCAAATAAGGCTTAACTGGACCACTTGTTATCCCTCTTCCAATTTTCTCTTCCAAGAGACAAAAGTGACCCTGTGTTAGGAAACGTCGCTCTACAACAAAAAAAAAGCCACCCAGGCGCGGAGACAAGAAAAATAATAAAAGTTCAACATGACTTGGTTCATAAAGCCTTTAATATTTAATATTAAGAGAACACTCTCATAGGAGACAAGACTGAAAATGAATTTCAGCTGCATGTGTTTTTGGCACTCCAAGAGCCGCCTGGGTGAACAGGTCTGCTCTACCTTTGAGTCCTCTGGTGGAGGAGGTGGAGGGGGCTGCTCTTTGGGAGGTGGCGGAGGAGGCTCATTTTTGGGGGGCTCCACAGGTGGAGGGGGAGTTTTTGTGGTCTGTTTGTTGGCCGGGGTGCGAAATTCCTCCTGCGGCTTCTTCTCTTTAGTTTTTTCATGTTTTAACTTCTGTAAATTCTGGAGGTGCTGTTTGTACCAGTACTGCTGTTGCTCCTAAATAAAAAAAAAACAACAACTTAAACGTTAAAATGAACAGCCCCCTTTTCCTAATCTTTATGGAATGTGGTAAATGAACACAGAGCTAAACAGAATGTGCAATTACATGTTCCCGAGATATAATAAACTGAGCATGCATAATAAAATTACACACAACGTGGAACCGCTTTTTCAGTTTTGCTTTTTAATCTATATGTACAGTTTCATGCTTGCAAAACAGGTCAGCTGAAGGCTGTTTTCGCTCTGGAGGAAACTGAAGTGCAGAAGGACAATTTTCTTCATTATCTGCTTTTTTTATTTTTTGCTGCTTTATTTCCGTACATAAAACCACCAAAAGGAAAACTTGCCTATAGGGCATCCACACTACAAAGAATACTCAGCTGTACTAAGTATTAAGTGCTCCTAGTTATTTGCGGTCTTAATCCGATATTCCACATGTATGCCATTGAAAAAACGTAATATTTTGCAAACAGCTTCTCACTTTTGTTTCAAACACTACGTACAACAAACAGTAAATGACAACACTTAATGCTGGCATGCTAGTTTTAACAGCAAAAGACTGAAGTTATTCGACTACATCAGGCCAGTGTCTAAGAACCGTAATCAACACTGAACAATCGATACAGCTGGCATTGATACACAACTGCTTACGTAGTTGTGTGTATTCCTTAAAGCTTAAAGGTTTATTCCATGCTGACAAGAGAAGAAAGGAAACACAACGTTTCGGCTGTGGAGCCCTCTTCGGGCGTGGTTGTGTGTATTCAACAACCTATGTGATGATCCTTCACGGACAACCACAACAAGCAAAGACAAGGACAGACGAACTCACCTGTAACGTCATTGAAGACAAGTCTGCTTTCTCTTCCTCCGGCTTGGTGGCATCGCTTTCCTTTTTGTCCGTCGCTCTCGCGTTTGTACTCCCTTGCTGCGGTGCACTTTTACTGGCGTTGCTGTGAGAAGGCACTGGGGGGCTGGGGTCGGTTGTGTGGTGAGGCTGCTGTGCGGCTGTCGGGGGACCCCTCTGGTGCTGCTGCTGGTAAGTGGCCGGCGCAGACCCCCCAGGACCCGGAGGCGCAAAGGCCGGTGCACTTCCACGCCAAGACCCCGATCCGCCGGATCCACCGGACCCGCCGGATCCGCCACTGTACGGCCCACTGTTGTGGTGCAGCACTGATTGGAGCTGTTTTTGATGGAGCTGCTGCAGTTGCTGCATCTGTTGTAAATGCTGCTCCCGCAGACTCGAGAAGTTAGAGGCCGGACCAGAGGCATAGCTTCCCGGCGCCCCGTATGGCCCATAGCTTCCCCCTGGGGGCGGTGGACCCCTCACAGGCGGCGGTTTCATACCGTAATGTGGAGGAGGAGGAGGATGTTGATGTCCACCGCCATACTTTCCCCAAGACGGATACATTCTTGGTTGGTGTAGGCCCCTAGACACTCATGTAAAGCGGGACCAAACACACGTTTCTTTTCTTATTAAAAAAAAAATCTTAAGCTGGTTTAAATCAGCAAGCTATGAAGTTGAACCGCTTGCTACCCTCTCTAATTCAAAGCGTCCATCGTTTTGATAACATCAATTATAAATCCTCTTCCTTTTTCTCGATATTTTGGAAAGAACGAAGTGTGCACGTAAACGTCACGACATCCCCCCACTGCGTCTTTGCGTAATCCAACTGTATAGCGTGAATCTCCGGCGCGACGTCCGCCCCGCCTCCGTTTTAAATAAACTTTATTGACACACAGGATGGGTTTAGAAACCAGAACCGCTATCAAACCGTCAAGTGTGTGGCGTTTCAGTCATATCCAAACGCAGGGATACTTCAAACACCCAAGTCTTTTGAAAATAAACGTTAAAATAAAATCTGATAATTAAATTGCATATTCATAAAACGCAACAAATAAGCAAATTGTTAAAGTTTCACTTTCTTCATTCTAAGAATGAAACCAAAGTCGTTACCTTTTACGTGGGAGTGAACAAATCACTCGACTTGGGAACAGACAGCTGTAACGGACGTGAACAGACGGGATTGTATTCAAATATAACCCTTCCACTGGTGTTATTTTAATAATTTAATCCATATCAAATTCTATGTATATGTAAATTGACAATATAAATAACTAAAAACATTTTATTTGTAACGGCCTTAATGCAGAAGCCGTCAATATAAAAACAAACGAAATGACCGGTCCCATTCCAAGTAATAAGACGCTATTTTATTTCCACTTTCTGAACTAAATTATCCACGACATCGACTGTAATCAACTAGTCAAGGAATGTCACCCTAAAATTGTTTAATACACAAGTTCTCATTTAGAAAATTGTGTGCAATTCTGGTCATCACAACACTCACATAAAAGATACTCTTGTCCTGAAGTTAGCCCAGATACATTCCCTGGGTCAAAGGAATACCTTACACTGACAGGTAAACACAAGTATACCTTTTTTAATCTTGCAGATATGGAGATTGAATAAGTATTCACAATGCTCAAAGGCAATGACAAAGTCAACCCAATGGACTCATTCGGAATCTACAGTGAAACATGAACCGGAGGACACAAGTGGGAAGTGCTTTTAAATCTAAGGACTGGAACCCTTTATACAAAGAGCTGTGGGAGTCTGGCAGCTCGACTCTGGCATGTTGTTGAAGCAGATATGCCTCATTATTCCAAGAAAAGGCTGGATGAGAACTTCAGGTCAGTTTGTCAATAGGAAAACAAATAAGATGCACCAAATGGTCCCCTCTCATTTGCAAACTTAGTGTTCCTAAATAGTAGTCAAAAGCCACATAAAAAACATTTTTTAAATAGAGCACACATGAAACATAGAAAGTGAGGCATCATTACTATTATAAACAGAAATTGTTTATTTTCAATTTCATTATGGAAAAGTACAACTCTAGTTTTTATTAGGCATCTTATCATGAAATACTAGTGTTTATTGGTTGTAAAAATACTACTGTAAGCATTAGATATCCAGTGCTCCATTTCAGGCACCAGTTAATGGTAGCATTAGCCGAATCTAAAAAAATAGTACAGCAGCACATGCACAGACTGCAAAAAAGGGAAAGAGAGTATTTTAAAGTTACTAATAAGAAATATTAATTCCAATGAAAATATAATGAACAAGATAAACTCTTGTTCTCTTCCTTGTATGGATGCTACAGCAAAGCTGTTATTAGAGGCAAATTTTTACACATTCAGCCATTAGATAGGCCTTTAAAGAAAAAAATCAAAGCGAAAAATAAATTTAATCACAAGAGTACCAACAGTTTTTTTTCTTTTATTTAAATTCATATATTACATGCTGTTTTGTTTCGCAACCAATCATCCAAATGACAGTGAAGTCTTCTACAGTGAGTGATCTTGATTAGCCTCATTGAAGCCTGACATCCAAGAGACTGGGGGAGTTAGACTGTGGTATTGAATTAGATACTTGTAGTCCATCGTGCAAAAAAGGCATCTATCCTAAAAGAAGCATCTGTCTGAGCTGGCCGCATTCTTCCATACACTTACAGCTACAATCGTGGAGCACCATAGTCATCAGGCATTCTTTCAATATTGTACCTACATAAAAGAAAAATTACCGTTACTTAAAAAAACAACATCATGTAACACTCTCACTGTGAGTTACTACTGCAGATTTCCATTTAAAAGCTTCAAGAGAAAAAAGCAGTGGGTATTAGTGATTTCTGCTCCAACGCTGTTATAATCGAATGCTTCAGAAGCAGGTGTTCTTAAACTTTAAGACATCATTTACTGAGAAAGAAGCTGGATTTAAGTTTGTCATAAAGCAACACTAAATGACATAAAAGTAACATGATGTGACAATTCTGAAAATGATCAGATAGCACTTAATGTGAGAGTTTATCAAGTTGTTCCCAGAGCACAGCAAGATAAACGTAGTCAAATATTTTGGTGGATATATGCACCCATGGTACATTAATAATTTATTTATATTAAAGGGTTTAACTTGAACTGGACTTCAATAAGATGGTAATAATAGGTATATATGCAAGTTTTGTGATTTTGATATGAAACCTGCTTAAATTCTTAGATTTCAAGTACAATTTGATGAGAGGTCTGCAGTATTTGATATTTCCAAGACTACTGCACGGAAAATGATATTAAAAGCCATGATAGTTCCAAACTTTAAACATAAGACAATGGAACGCCTGACTCTCTGATTGGTGAATTAATGATTATGACATACTGTAGTAGTCACAAGCATGTCTACTAAGGACAGAGCATTTGTAGGAGTTTCCATTTTGATCGTGTTCCAACGATTTATTGAACACATTGTCACATATAAACACCATTACACTCCCGAATTGAAACAAACCAGAATGCTGGGAAAGCTTAAAGAATCAACCCTACCAAAACAACTCTCCTGGAACATTCTGTGGAAAAGTGGCAGGTATATTTTGGAGCCTTTTGGCTATAATGTTTCCAATTTCTAAGAGATTAATTGATTAAAGTCATTCTTTTATCAGAGATTAACTAAGAGATTAGCTAAGAGATTAGCTGGGTGATTTAAGCTTTGTCACAGACAAAGAGTTAACAATCTGCCCAAAAATGTGAAGGAAGTTCCTATAGTCAGGAAAACTCTTACCTATGTTTAGAAATATACATGATAGGGACTCCTGGGATTTTTCTGATTCTCCTCTTCAATTCTCGGTCCACAGTTGCAACAATGTAACACTTATGCTGTGAAAAAAGTTATTTTAAAGATTTAAAAAATGTTCAATCTTAAAAAAAATTGCCCAGAAAGGGTTAATTATCAAGTGGAATTGAATCACCATAATTAATTCAACAATCCCATTGTATTGATTGATCTTTCCAAAAAGAAAAAAACCTGGGTTATATAGCAGTGAGCAGGACTGGCCCACATTTTATTGTTCTCTTTAGAAACAAACACCACTTTCCAAAGCTTCTTTCCAGGTGAAGTGAGATGGACAGAATTCTCACAATAAAAAAGTGCAAGTTTGTCATTACTAAGATCAGTACACCAAGACACATCATCTTGTTCGCCCTGGCCCCCACTTTGCAGCAGTGCCACAGTTAGAAAGCAGAAAGCTGAAAACAAACAGTGAAATGGAAAACAAATTTACAAATTGTTCCATTAATATGACTGGACGTTAATACTTCAAGTGAAAGACAGAATTGTGAAACTGTTTCTCATCCCTATATTTTGTAAATAAACACAATCTGACTTCAGCTGAGAGCACACTGATTTTTGTGGAAGACGAAACCTAAACCTTGTTCAGAGATCATTAACAGGGTTCAAGAAGATATAGTCCATGCTTACCTGTGTGACCCTCTGAACCAAACAGTCATCAGCATACGTTCCTTTGTGTGTACAGGGTAACCTCTCAAACCGAGGATCTTTGGCAATCCTGCAGTGAAATATGTCTAATTTTAGCCTTCATCCAAACCCTGGTCTCATTAACCATGAGGGAATATCATCTTAACCGTGGCCTTCACCATAACAATACGTCATAACCACAGTCTTCACCACAGCATTAAACACACAGTAAAAGTACTGGGAACAAGACTCAAATCTTGCACATTTATTATTACGGGATTAGTTACATTTTATAATACAATATATAATGTATTATATATATTATATAATAATAAAAGTAACTACTCGAAGCGCTTTTTGCAAGGAAAACAAATGAAAGAAAATAGATAAAGACAGAAGATAAAATTAGCACACATAAACACAAGCGATAAAAAATTGCAGAAGATATGAGGAGCAGACACAGACAGCAATTAAATAAAAGCCTTCCTGAAGAAGGTTTTGAGTCTAGATTTGAACGCGCTCATGATAAGTGCATCTCCGATATTCTTGGGGATATTCCAGTGCTTTGAGAAATAACATTAGACGGCCCCATCACCCACAGAGCAGAAACAACCTTAATTGACAAACAGGAGACCAGAATCAGACAAACGAATTTTGCATGGTGGGGAGTAGGAAGATAATGGGGCAGAGCGGAGGCTCTGTGGCTCAGGATCTGCGCCTGTGGCTGGAAGGTTGCCGGTTCAAATCCTGCGGCCGACAGAGGAATCCGACTCCGTTGGACCCCTGAGCAAGGCCCTTAACCCCAGCTGCTCCAGAGGCGCTGTACAATGGCTGGCGCTGCGCTCTGACCCCAAGCTTCTCTCCCTGTTTCTGTGTCTGTGTGTCTCATGGAGAGCAAGCTGGGGTATGCGAAAAGACGAATTCCTAATGCAAGAAATTGTATATGGCCAATAAAGTGATCTTATCTTAATAAGTCAGACAGGTACTAAAGTGCCAAGCCATGTAGAAACTTATAGGAGAGCAAGAGGATTTTGAAATCAACATGAAACCTCATAGGAAGCCAGTTACAGAGCATCCATACAGTGAACAGTTTTGCAACTTTGTAAGAAAGTGAATAAAAAAACTGTGTTTTTATTACTTCTCACAAACCAATGATTATCTGAACCATCCATGATATTCAGTCTTCAATAAACATCCACACAAACATGTATGTTGCAGCATTACGAAATGTTGAACAAAAGGATAGAATCACAGTATGTCGGTCAAGTAGACTTTGCTGAACTGGACAATAAGCAACAAGAAGAAACAGCTAAAACCATGAAGCAGGTACAGGCTGCTGTCCAACTTTCCAAGAGTAAAGCATTTTTTTCACAAGATCATTTAGTAATTTTACTGAAAACAGTACCTGAGAGCAACTCTGTACTTCTGTCCCAGTTTTTCAATCTCTGCTATCACACAATCAGTGACACAGGGAATGCCTACACCCAAAAAAGACAGTATTAACACAATCGGCCTATAACAGAAAAAGTCATGTAAATTAAAAAGATGGCATTAACAGGAATATACAGTTTTTGCTTCGATATCCGACTGAACTTAATAAGGCTCTCTAAATGAGATACTTACATTTAGCATACAAACAATCCATCATCGATTGCACAATGTCAAGTTTGGCTTTAATGGAGAAGTTAATGAAATTAGTGTCCACCAGGATGTGGTAAGGAGGACCCAGCTGTGTGTTGTATTGAAAGAAAAGGCAGGAGGGATACTTGGTACTGTAGAAATATGGACAAAGAAAATAATATAAGTTAGCAAAGCTGCTTTGTGTGCTGAACCATACAGTGATAGTTCAGAGTCGACTGAATGCACTAACAATACAGAGCTCTGTGATGCAGAGAGTAACAGTTAAGTAAAGTGTCTAGGCTAAAAACAGTTTATTAAACAAAATTATTTTTATATTTATTTAAATCCATCCATACATTTTCTAACCACTTCTTCCAATTCTGGGTTGTGGGGCGGCTGCAGTCTATCCTGGCAAGGAACGGGCACTAGGCAGGATACACCCTGGATGGGATGTTAGTCCATCACAGGGCTCACACAGACACAAACACGCACACGGCAGGGACAGTTCTCCCAGAAGCCAATTAACCTACTAGTATTTGGACTGTGGGAGGAAACCTGAGCAACATTTAAGTATGAAATAGAATACATCTTTTTAAAATATATACATGTGATTTTTTGGGGCACTTTATAATGAACAGTGATATCTTCCTATAGACTGCACAGTTTGACTTGAACCTGTTTCATTAAGGAGAAACATTAATGCATTTACTTTCCACAGACTGATTTAGTTAGTAAACTATGGGAACCCCTGATCATAGCACGAGTGTAAATCAGAGACATTAAAAAGTAATACTCATTTTCCTTCCCGCATTTTTTATATTTTTCATTTTTAGTAAACATTCTTGACTTCTGTCAACACTTCGGTGTTTTCTGACTGTGATTTAAATCACAATAAAATCTAATCTTCATCTTATTTTAGAATTTTACTTACACTTCTCTTTCCTTTATTGCAGATGGGTCTTCTTTCTTCTTCTGTTGTGTTTTAGCTCGGTCTTCTGGTTTTCTTTAAAAGAATGTATTCAGAGATTTCTCAATATTGGTCTTTAAATTCAAGTACAAAGTGACAGATACTTTTTGTACGGGTGAGAATGTTTTAATTATGGAGTGTTTTTTGGACCTAAAATAACATTTAGTTTATCAGTAGGCCTATTAAGACTTACTGCCAGTTAAGTCTTTTGTAGAAATAATGCGAAGTACTACTTCTTTCATAATCGGAATTAGTATTTTGAACAGAATGACACATAGTAGTTACAACAGTATATTAAACTGCCGTATTTCATTCCTCTCGATGAAACTGACTTTGTCTACATCTTCAGCTTACACTTTATGTGACTGAATTTCCAGTATTTATAAATTCACTCTAATATGAATAATTTACCTAAAATAGACTATAAATATTCCACCACAAACTTACAGCCTTTGATCCTTCAAGCTTATCATCCTTTTCATCACCGCATATTTCTTTGCTTTCTTCTGTTTCCCCTACAAATCGATAAAAATAATGTTTTTTCACAATACAAAAATAGATACCGTAAAGAAAATTAACTTTTATCCTAAGTTTTCAAAGAAATGCCCCAATTCTCTATAACTTCCTAAAAAACTTGATTTTCCTAAGAGTACAGTTTAGCAATAACTCTAACACAACATCGAAATCACTTCTATTTACCAGGTAATAAGATCTCAAGAAGCTCAATATAAACGAAACGTTTAAAATTCCACTTTTAGTAAATTATTATTAAACATTAATAATGAAGTATAATAAACGATGAGAATTATGCAACAATGCATTTAAACGATTTTTCAATAATTATAGCAAGTATAGTCTATAATTCTATTATATTACATGATTTCGTTAACACAAAAAGACAAGACTTGATTTGTACTTTTGTACGAAGTCGAGTTATTTTTACAACTTAAAAATGAGGATTTAACACATATAGGCAACTTTGACCTTTAATTCAAGACAAGAAACGCATGAATTACAACATAAGTCCTGTGTTTTCTATTTACACAGCAAACTGTAAATAACTTACCATGATTAAAAACAATTTATTTCCTCCCTCCTCTAACCTCGTGTTTCTTCGTTTCTGGAAACGTCACCAGCAATCGCCCCAGTCTATACGTCATTTTTCTGCGCCTTGTTTCCTACGTGCGTTGCGTCTCTTCCGGAGGTGCTTAGGTAAATACTCTCAAGGTAGGGAAGAAGTGTGTAGTTGACTTGGGGGGGGGGATTGTGAATATTATGAAAATCTATTGCATTGTCTGTGACATCATGTTAGTGGTTCTTTTTTACCTTAATTGATACCAGATCTATAGAGGTCAGTGACATTAGCTTTATTTAGTATGCTGGCAGGATACTAACAGCAATCTAGGGATAAGTACTGTGCGTCTTGCTACGGGTTTCTTGATATTGTAGGTGGGTGCATTGCTATATATATAATATATACATTTTTTTCAAATGTTTAATTTGTTTGTGTATCGTATTAGCGTGTTCTTTAGAATGACAAATTAGGATGTTTGTCTCCAGGTCACAAATGTATTCAGTTATTCAAGATCTGTAGCAAAATAATAAGTTAAACCTTTGATACATTAGTTTTTTTTTGGATCGAAATCTGAGGAAATTACTGTGGGACTTGCTTATTTTTCTTTTGTAGTCCAGCAGTGTAGTCTGTTGTGCATGCGTTGTCTCAGAGTTTCATTTTCCCCATAGTTTTAATGCTATAATATGCATACAATAATGTTAGATTGTCCCTTTTGACGTTCTCGAGAGAACATTGAATACCAAATAAAAGCACGTTGTTAGGCAATCGATTTCTCTTTATGTTTCTTGGAATTTAGCCTATTGACCACTGTTTTTTTAGGAACATACCACCAGAATTTAAGAACTCCCTTTTGTCTACGACCTTTGGTAAAGTTTAGTATGTTGAAGAAACCAGTCTTCGGTATCTCTTCTTACAAATAAATCCGTTACTGTAGCTAGCCAAACATTTTCCGCTCCACTAAAACAATACTTTGGAATCCATTACAGCACAAATTTGTATAAAAAGCAGGGGATATTTTTTTCATGTTTCCTTTATAATAGGTAAATATCTGTTATATGATAAGCTTGAAGTCAGACAGTTCTTATGATGTTTTAGTTGGAAATTAGCTTAAGCTGTTCAATTCTGAATCAGATCAGGAAGATTTCATTTATAAGAGTTCAGCTTTTGATGACTCTTTCGTGCTCATTAAACATTGTAATTAGAAACTTTTTTTCTGCTAAATTAATTTGGATGGATAACACTAGCTTTGTATCTCTTTAAAATCAGGAAGAATGTAGTGTGCAATGTTGAGTGTTGCATGGATTTTCAGGTAGCTTGGATCACTGATTTTTGTATTAGCCTTTACTATTTAAGCGTTGTTTTTGATCCAAAAGGCTTTCTTCTTCGAGATCCATTTCAGATGTTCAGGCAGTTTTTAAATACCTGCTTGGAGTATGGGGAAGCAAATCTGTTTGTCTTTTCTGAAATTGATACCATATGTATAATTTATTTTTTCCCTTTTAGGCCTATTTTTTTCAATACTGTCAGGGTTACACATTCATTTTTCATTAAACCAGATTACATATCGTCTCCAATCACCCAGCACTCTTCTCTTGCAATGTCTATTAATATTGATGCTCACACTGTGATATCAGTGCAACATTGGCTGTATCTCCATGTGTAATGGTTAACATACTAGATTCCACAGAAGCAGATGGGTATTTTTTTTAAGAATTTATTTACAATTACATCAAATCATCAAGGTGTATGTATAAAAACATTCTTCAAGTTTAGGGATATCTGTGTATATTATCCATGTTTCAATTTTGTTTCAGGTTTCCAGAAGAAGGAAAGCTGATGGAGTGCTTGAATTAATCTGTGATTTCGTGAGTGACCTTGACCGTTGTGGTGGTAGATTGTCGTGGCAATCCTGTGCAAAGGGGCTGCATTTTTCTGTTCCTCGAAACGCTCTTTACTATGAAAATCGGCTTCCCAGTGTTAAATCTGGCTCCTTAACAAACAAAAAAGCCAAGTCCGAGTTAAAGATGGTCTGATGGACCGACGCTTCTTGCTGACTTTTGCCTTTTGTTCGATTCTGTGGGTTCTTTTCTGGGAAATCAGGTGGAAGAAAGCAAAAGAAAATCAGATTGAAGAATGGCTCCATGGCAACAGCCTTTCCGAATACAAAGACATATTTGAAGGTTAGTTGAAAAGATTTGATTTAATCAGCATCTCCATTGTAGTGTAAACCTCCATTACAATTGCTGTAGTTCACTGAAACAGTTCTGAGTGCTTTTGTAGTCAGGAATGCATTTACTGTTCGTGCTGAGCAAAGGAAGATTAGACATTATTGAACAGTTTTAATTTCCCTTTACGAATACAGATATCTAGGAGCAAATCAGAAGCAAGTGTATGCATTTAAACCAGCCCAAAATTCTGTTTCACTGCGTCCATTGAACCTTTTGACTGCTTCACACATTCTCAGTATTAGCATTCTATTTGTATTTCGTGCTGTGTGGACGTAATTTGTGCTTATTGTTGTGTGTTGGTGTCCAGTATAACGGCTGAATGACCTGAGAGAGTTACTATGTGTCTTGGTGTAGATGTGCAGTCCCTTGAAGAGCTGACCTTAAGTTTGCTGTCTCGACTGGAGGAAGTTTTGCAGGAGACACGGTACTGGCAGGAAATTGAGGAGTCTCGGAACCAGCTGCTCCGTGACTTTGCCTTTCAGGAGTGGCTGTGCTCTCAAGGTCTAGAGCACTACTACCACACGTGAGCCTGTTTATTTTTATAGACACTGAAACTGACAACAGCAAGGAGAAGTAAACTTATGTGCAATCTGATACCATGTGTTATTCTATCTGCTGCAGCATGGTGCTACAGTTGCTATAGTAATTTTAGCTCTTATCACTTAACAATGATTGACATAGTCAGCATTATATTAGAGTGCTTGTTTGGTCTTGTTAAAGGATAATATTTGAAATGACATTCAAAGGTCACATAATGTCAATAAAGAAAACAAACTCATGTTAATATAGCTTGAACTGACCATGCCTGGGACTCCCCAGGTAGCAGTAAGGTTGGGGTTAGTCACCCAGGGCTCTTGCATCTATTTAGCAAATAGCGGCTTCTGTGCCCTCATGGCTGCCAATGGGATTGCAGTGATGTCAGGGAGACTGCCGGTCCTCCAGTTGGCATCAGCTCTCCTGTAGGGCACCGTGGAACTTGACACTTGTCTTGATGGGTAAATGGCCCAGAAGCCATTGCTTGTTCTCTCTGCATGGTACAGGAACTGTTGCTGTGTGTTGAGAAGTTAAACAATCAGTTGGCAGTTCCAGACTGGGTGGATGTTAAGTAACAGATACGAACAAAGTAATGGTATAAACTAGGTCTAAAGCAGGAATGCACTCTAATGTGTCAAGAGATTTTTTTTGTTCTCTGCGAGACAGAGAAGTCAAAGTAGTCTGCCTTGCTCACTCCACATGAAATTGTGTAAATTAGTAGAGCCTCATTGATTTTGTTTGATTTTTGGTTGCTTGAAATAAACTGTATCAGAAGGCCTAGTTAGCATGCTTGTGGATAATTCACAAAATCTAAATATATCAATATGCACAATTGACAACTGGGCCTAATAACAATAGTAACAGATGTTAATATGTTTATTGAAAGCTGTAATTCTCCCACTTCCACAGGAGGGCAGTATTGATGTGTTTATGGTGTTATTAAGAAATTTGACATTCTCAGTTGAACTAAAGCTATGAAATTCAGAGCCAGGAGCATTACACTTTCATAGTGCTTTCCATTTAATTGCCTTGACTTCATTAAAACCAGCCTTTCATCAAACATTCTTTCACTTTTATTGAAAGGTAAGCACTCAAAACTAGCTGTACTGCTTTTGTAATCTATTTTGCGGTACCTGGAGACTTATTTATTAAGAGCCAGCAATGTGTAAGAAACACTGGTGGTTCTTATTATGTTTAATTTGAACTTTACACCAATATTCCTTCTTGTGCTGGCTGGCCAAATTCGAGAAACTGACCTGAGAAGACAAGTAGAACGTTTGCACATCTTAACTGTAAATCAAGGAGAGGTTCCTCCTTGATGATAGTTTGATAGTTGTAAGGGAACCGTTTTTCTTTCTATAAAGAAAAACTGCTTGCTATAAGTTTTTATTAGCTGTTAATGCATCCATATTTAATATTCAAACCTACTCTGCTGCCGAAAAGGAAGTGATAGTCAGAGGAGGAAGTATTTTTTTTTTCTTTTTGGTATCTTAATACTTTTCAGAAAGCTCTCTGAAAAGCAATAGTACTACAGTGTGTGACCTGTGAAATGGATTGAATGCTATGAAGCTTACTTGTGTTTCGAAATGTTTGGTTCCTTTTTTCGTTTTGAAGATTAAAGTCCTTGGGCTGCTCGAGCTTGGATGACTTAGCTGAGTTTGACAGTCAGCTGCAGCTCTCACTCGCTGCCTGGGGATACTATTACGAAGATTACATCAAGCTGTCCACAGGTGTGAAGGTCCTCCAGGCCTCTCGGGGGCGCCGGGACCAAGACTACGAGACAAGGCTGGTGCACAGCCTGGCTGAACGCAGGTTGAATGAGAAGTGGTCTATAGGTGGGTTTCCAGGAGTAAAAAATACAGAGTCTTGCTTATTTGCTTATTTGCACCATATTCCGTAATGACCACATTGCCTAAAGGCAAGCAAGGTGAAAAGAGTATATTGTTTTCAACAGCAGTGATGCTGTAAGATAAATAGAAATGCTGGTACGGTATCTTATACAGTGAAAAGATATCTTACCAAGCTTCATTAGCTTCATCCTACAATTAGAGGTTTTTACAATATAGTGTAAGTCTTGTATTCTGCCTATGATTGTACAATAAGACATTAACATCTTTAAGCCAAGTCCAAGAGCTTTCATCGAAGGTATAGTGCTATTTACTGGAAAAGCTTGATTTTCTTATACAGAGCGCTTTTTGTAGTGCAGCACCACCGACCGCTATCTGCACTGTCATCTCTCAGTGAGAAATCCTGTTTTTCAGGCCTTACAGTGCAATTTAGAAGTGGTTCCTCACTTCTAGCACATAAGCAATTTGACATGTTTTAATTATGTAGTTGAATTTATATTGGAGGAACATCGCATTAAAATCGGTGTTCTCAATGACATCTGCTGAAGTAAAACAAAGTATGCTCAACAATTTTACTTCTTACCATGGAAACAATGTGTATAGTAGTGTATTCAAATGACATTTTAGGATTTCTGTTCGTGTCCATTACCTATTGTTCTTTTTTTTCAGCTGGTGCTCTGATTTTCGGCTGTACTGTTGCACTGTGCTTTCTGATAAGGGACCTCATGTTTTACGTGATTGGTGAGTCAGCGAGGAGATCTGGGCGTTGTGAATCCCACTTCTTTGAGAAAACCACTCTGGGGCTGGGTTTGCTGAAGACAATCTGTTTTTCCTTCTCAGGTGGAATTACAGTTTCCATCATCGCATTTGTCTTCACAATAAAGTTCCTGTGCGAGCTTGCGGCTCGAGTCGTCAGTTTCCTTCAGAATGAGGACCGCGGCAGGAGAGGAGACCGTAGCATTTACGATTATGTCCGTGGCAACTACCTCGACCCTAGGTCATGCAAGGTGTCGTGGGACTGGAAGGACCCTCAGGAAGTGGGCCACACTATGACCTTCAGAGTTCAAGTACGGCCCATCCTTCATCTGATGTTCAAATTTCTATGAGAAGGAACTTTCCATGGTGTCATCTTAACTGGTTATCTCTGTGCAGGGACTCCAGGCTACTGTTTCATTCAAGGAATGTAAAAGTGCACATTTATTGTACACATGCTGTGTTTTTAATCCTTCTCTTCAAGAATTTATTTCTAAAACTATTTTTAAAGGCTTAAAAATGTATGCAGTCTACGCCTATGTAGGGATGGTAGGATTCACAGTGCAGTGCATCGAAGGTTTGAAATGAGTTTTAATTTGTGAAGAAATCAGGCCATTTCTAGAAGAACAGTGAATTACGGAAGTGTTATAGAGGTTTTTATAGTCTGGGTACAGCCAAAGACACCTCATGTTATTACCATGAATGAGTGTTTTATCAGTGGTGATTACAACATATAAAAACACTTCCAGTTCTGGCACATTGGCTGTTTCTGATAATGTTATCCCTGCCTTGCAGACACTCCTGAGGTGTAACGTAGAACGGTTATTTCTGACATATCACATTCAGCAGGCATCTGTTTGAACTGCACTCAAGCCAGCTCAGGAGTAATGATCCCAGGCCAGAATCAGATTTCTACACCTGACTAAGCACTCCTGGGTTTGGGTGGGCTTCAGCTAACCAAGGTGCTCTTAGCTTTTGTCACCCATTCTGCTCCTGCGGTGGAGGATTGTCACTGCAAAACCAAGTCATAATTGACTGCTAATTCCGAATTGGGTGATTGTAAAAACAGCATAGAGCTAGTGATTTCTTTTTTACAAAAAGAGATGTCGAGTAACATTTATTCTGTTTTTTTTCCCCCGTATTTTCCAGTTATTTTATAAAAATGGGCAGCCGTATCCGGCGAACAGGCTGGTGGGCTTGAGAGTGCACATCTCTCACATCGAACTGGCGCTGGACATTCCTGTCACACAGGAGGTGCTTCAGGAGCCCAACTCCAACGTGGTCAAAGTGGCCTTCACGGTCAGGAAAGCCGGCCGCTATGAGATAACCGTCAAGCTTGGGGGCCTGGACGTTGCCTATAGTCCCTACTACAAAATCTTTCAGCCAGGTATGTCTTTTCCATTGTGCTGTATTTAACGCACACTTCCATTCTTCTATGATTTTATCCAGTTCTCTTTGCTTCACCTTTCAAGGCTAACTACTTGAAAACTATTTGTTTTGTTTGTTAAATCTGAAAACCAGATTAGAAAATGTCAGCATCCATTGTGTTTCTGTATTTCAGGCACAGTAGTACCCTCAAAAACGAAGATTGCCTCCCACTTTTCCACTTTGGTGTTGACAAATGGGCAGCAACACACTTTACAGATTGAGCCTCGGGATGAATATGGCAATCCCACCAGTAATTCGGTCTCTTTGATTGATGAAGATAACTACAGCGTACGGATCCATCCGGTAAGGTGCCAGCAAATTGTTCCTAACACTGGCACATAGCAATAACTAAAATGCCGACAGCAGCCAGTGTTCAGTAATTACTCTGAACTACAGTATGTAAAACATGTATTAATGAATGTTACACCCACTGTTGAGGGAAGGATACAAGTGATTGAAGTAAAACGTTCATTCACTTTGAACTGACTTCATGATAAGTAAGCATCAGTTAACCTCATATGGGTTTTTGTATTTTTTACTAGCTTGTCTTAGAAAAGCAGAATGTTACCACGGATTGAAAATCATCTTTAAGAGCACTAGTTTCAATCCCTAATTTGTCCAGTGCATGCCACCCCCATTTTATTCTGCTTCTTGCTAGCTTGGTACTCAAGATGAAGAATGCTCTGAAGATTACTACTGCAAGTCAGTGTCATCTAACAAGGAACTTTGCCAAGTTCTCTTGAGACTGACCATCAGGAAAAAGGGATGTTTTCGAACCTGCATCTCTTACCAGAATCAGCCTATTAGCAATGGAGAGTTTGATGTAATTGTACTGAGTGGTGAGTAAAATACTCTTTTTGGAAATAGCCCAGATGCTACAGGAGAGGTTCAGGTAGTCTTAACAAGGCCTGGACTTCCTGCTGTGTTTTGTCTAACTAGCAAGGTGTACTGAAGCTGTTTTCAGGCTAGCACTTGAACCCCAGTCCTGACCCAGTGTCACAGGTGTCAACTGAGCAGTTCCACTCTCTAGTTTCAACAATCAAGGTTGACCCAAGACCACAGACAGAGCAAAGCAAAAACTTTGCTCTGTCTGTGGACAACGAAGGAGAAGTTTTTGCATGACCATGCTTAGGATAGACATTTCGATTTTTCCTTTCTTAAAGCCCCATCGTGCTTTTAGCCTCACTAACTCAGGGTCAGCCCCACACAGCCAAACTCTGATGAATCCACTTACAACGCAGGTGGGCTCAATAGGAGAACTTTTCTCCCGGGTCCCAGATATAATGAGCAGATCCTGACTCAAGTCCAAAAGTCCAGAGAAGCTGTTTGAGTAGTGAGTCGTATTTTTAGATTATTTAGGTTAAGTGAACAGTTATCAGAATATTAAATTTGACAGGAGTCACGGCAGTTGTTACACACGGATACCTTAAGAGCGCTATTCACCGGTTCACTTCGGCAGGACAGAAATGTTTAGAAATGCTTCTGCCTCGTGGCAGTAGGACATGGCTTACTGACCCATGACCCTGTCTCCCCACCAACCTCCACCCCCACGACCCCGAACAGAAAACGAAAAGAACTGCGTGGAGAAGAATGTTTCCACCCCGGGGGTCAGCATCTATTTCGAGGCGTATCTGTACAGCACAGGGAATTATGCCAATGCCTCGTGGCAGCTGCCTGCCTCCTCACTGCTGGCGCCTCAGAGGCGGCCCTCCACCGCCAACGAGGACGAAGAGGAAGACAGGGACTCCCCGTCCGAGGGGCAGCCGGAGAAAGTGAAGAAACCAAAAAAGGTGTACTGTTACATATCACCAAAGGTAGGGCTCTTGTTGATGGGGGGCACTCCAGGAAGAACGTAGGATCTGTTTTAATGTAAGATGGGGCTTCTGCAGTGTTGTGTGGGTTCTCATTGTTGGGCTGCATTAAAGTTCACAATCAAGCTGGCTTTTAAAAGCCACACATTCCTTAGATTACGAACCTGGAGATCCCTAACAGGGATCCCTAATCCCTTCTTTTTTTTGTATTTAACTCTGCTGACAAAAATAGTTAGCAAAAATACCCCGCTATATAATGTGTGGCAAGAAAAGAGAATGAGGGGTTGAATGGAACAGATGAGACAAGAACTAACTCCTTTTATGATTTTGTTTTGTGTTTCTGTCAGAAGGTCCCTCTCTGTTTATAGTTCATAGCATCAGCATTTGTGTAAATTTTCATAATCCCCATATTTAAGTTGTAATTATACAGTATTTTCAGAATTGCCAAAGAACATCATTATTTTGAAGTCCCTTGTAACTGTAAATAGATGGAATATGTCTGCTGGACTCTCATCTCTTACTTTAGAAATGCATACCCTTTGATACTGTAAAGCTCATTGGAGTGTTCAGGCAAGCTATACTTTCTAAGCAAAAAAAATATGAACACGTGCTATTTTTTCTAAGGTTTATATGAGGATATAACTACTCTAAGATCGGTTAACATTATCCTTGTTGTTTATTTTAAGCAACTCTCTGTGAAGGAGTTTTACCTGAAAATCATTCCGTGGCGCCTTTATACCTTCAGAGTATGCCCAGGAACAAAGGTAGGTGGCAGCTTAACGTTGGAATTCCAATATGAATTGGAAGTAACTATGGTGCTAGTGGAAGGAGTCAAATTGGGCAGCTCTGAGAGCAATAGCTCTTATGTGTATTCTGCACAGCAGGGACTGCTTGCCCAGCTGTCACGTGTCCTGTCACAGACTGCTTGGCTCAGATGTTGGGGATCCAAATGTACTGCCTTGGACAGGGGTTTCTCATCACTGCAGAACTCTGCCTGTCTGCATGGCACTACATTGATGAAGTCCTGGGACCTCAGTTGCTGACCTCCCTGCTGTCTCATCCTGACACGGCAGCACGCCTCCACATGCTGCTTGTGTAATGACGGCTTGCTTGCCTGATGAGAATGTGACAGTTCGTGAATTACCTGCTCAGCTGACGTGAGCCCCATTGAATGTTTTTAGAATGATCCAAAACAAAGTTTGGCATTTGTGGGTCACAGAGACCAGGCACATGTTTGCCCAGGCTGTCCTGGAACCTGCTGCAAAGCATCTGTCACAGATAAACAGCACATGGCTCTTTGGGTAGTGGTCACATACAGTACACTGCTGACCTGTGTCTTTAACAATAGAGCCCTGGTTGATCAACCCTGTTTATTGCTATTTACCTATGTCATGACTTTTCAATAGAATGTCATTGGACTTGCTCAAAAATGATTGTTAATTTTCAAGCACCTTTTATTAATTTGATATTTGTTATAATTAAGTTTCCTTTGGTAGTATATCACCTGTTCAGCACATTTGCTTTGAAGGAACATTGAAAACTAATTTTCAGACTCAAGATTCATTAAGTATTATTTACATATCCACTTGAAAATACAAATAGGTCTGTTACTACTATACTATTAGTGCCATAATAAATATTTCCGTACTCACTTGGGCTACCCATGTTAAAATTTAGTTTCTAAAAATATATTATCCCTAATTGTGTTGATGTTTGTGTTTTGATTTACTGAAACCTTATAACTCTATTCTGCCAATTCTCATGCATGAATATTATCCTGTAAAGGACGTCTTTGAATAATGCAAAACATCTTTTCCTAACAGTTCTCGTACCATGGTCCAGACCCCATTCACAAATATTTGACGTTGGTGGTGGATGATGGGATACAGCCACCAATAGAACTGAGCTGTAAAGACAGGAACATAATGGCTGCAACTTTTATCCGCTTTCTGCACAAAAATATTGGTGAGTTTAATGGGCTATTATTCCATTAACTGAATACTGGCACCGTCAAACATAGCAGAGAAAAACTCCATGAGAGAGGTTAATCAGCTCTGTGATAAAATATTGAGGAACATTGTTATCAGAACCTTTCCTGTCTGCACAAGTCTGGAGGAAAAAGATTGCCCTACTTTCCCCAGCAAATAAAATAAAGTTTAAAGCGGAATTATTTATGTTTTCTGTTTATTAAGGAAAAACAGCAATTATTTTCTGACCTCTAGTCAGATGAACTAAAAGTTGAGCGCTGTGTTTCTCTGGATTTGTGTGCACGTTAAACAGGAGGCTCGGAAACATTCCAGGACAAAGTGAGCTTCTTTCAGCGGGAGCTGAGGCACTTGCACTCAAAAAGACCTCGTACAAAGACCTGCCTGAAGATCAGCCGCCACTCTATCCTTGACTCGGTGAGGTGGCAATGCACCCCTACTGCAGTGAAGACAGTTGGAGGAGCCTCTCCACAAAACATCTTTTCATCATACAGTTCTGTACAAAATACTCCTATGCTTTTAAAAAGGAAATTTTGGAACTGAATAGAAAATATTGTACTGTAGCCCAGATTATTTCAAGATTATTTCATTACCCATTTGCAAACAGCAAATCCCACACTTACTGGCAAGTATGGATTCCTAGACTCTCAATGCTTTTCTCTGATTAAAAAAAACTCAATAGCAAGTGCTCATTGTATAATTTGTTGGAGAGCTGAAGCTTTGATTGAATTTGGTACTGTGTAATGACCTTAACTCTATGGTCAGATCTCTAACCCTTAGCAATAACCCCCAAAACAAAAGCAAAACCCTCAAATGTTCTGGTTTGTTTTGTTAATCTTTTCTTCTCGCAAAAACTTAATTAAATGGTGTTATTCCTCAGTCCCTGAAGGCCACACGGAACTTCTCAGTGTCTGACTGGAGCAAGAACCTTGAGGTGGTGTTCCAGGATGAAGAAGGTGAGCTATTTCGGCATTTTGAAACAATTATAACTTACAGGCTGGGTAACTTTAGCATTGTTGTGGTTTTCTTAGTCGTGTTGCTGCAGATTACAAAAGCATGCAAAACAAAATCAGGAACATAAAAACGATTATAAATAAGAGGATGCCATTTGGTCCAAATGTCTCATTTGGTAGTATTTACTTTATCCACGAATCGCATCCAGGTGCTGCTTGAAGGAATTCAGGGTATTTGATTCAGCAAGGTCACTGGGTAGCTTATTCCATACTGCCACAACCCTTTGCATAAAGAAGTGCCTTGTGTTCTCATGCACTTCTGCACTTTCACATGTTTCTCCTGGTTTCTTTTTCAAATGATCGGGTTATTTAATGACAGGGTTCAGTCAGTCATAACCGTTAGAGTAACATCTGAAAATTGGAAAAGGAGCAGAAGATAATCGCACAACATACAGAGCTGCAGTTGCAGTCATGCACGTTTGAAAAGAAGAGTGCAAACGCCCGGGGATATTTCTAGTGTTCAGAATTCTGAGAACGTCATATGTTGTCTTTTGTGAACGATATCTGTGTTTTTGCAGCCCTGGACTGGGGGGGGCCTCGCAGAGAGTGGTTTGAACTCATTTGCAAGGCGCTGTTTGACACCTCCAACCAGCTCTTCACACGCTTCAGTGATAACAACCAGGGCCTGGTAAGGAGCTGCTAGTTTCATTATTTTCTGGATGCATTTTGTTTTTAAAGTGTTTGCCACACTGCATGTACTCTTAACTGCATGCATTTGTTTTATGAAGTACCTGTGACTGAGAATCAAAATTCTCCCATAAGCTTTGTGTGCGTGTAGATACAGACCTCAGTCGTTCATGTCATTGTGGATGCAGGTCCACCCTAATGCGGATCGACCACCCCACCTGCGCCTGAAGGTGTATGAGTTTGCAGGCAGAGTGGTTGGAAAGTGCTTGTATGAGTCAGCTTTGGGTGGAGCATACAAACAGCTGGTGAGAGCCAGGTTTACACGCTCCTTCCTGGCGCAGATCATTGGCCTCCGTATGAATTATAAGGTGGGGAAAGCAATCATTTTGTCTCAGGTTTAACACAATATTTGTAATAGCTTTTGTGTTAGCTTTTTTTAAAAATTTCAACATCTGATATGTAAAGAAATGCTTAGAAATTTAAAGAAATTGCATGCTGCATTTTCATGTGTGCAGATGATTTTCAGCTTGATAGTATTAAATGATTTTTATCAAAATTGAGTAAATATCAGATCTAATGGTTACAAGAAAAAATCCTGATTTCCATATTTTTATTACAGTACTTTGAAACAGATGATCAGGAGTTCTATAAAACTAAAGTCTGCTTTATCCTAAACAATGATGTCAGTGAAATGGATCTTGTTTTTGCTGAGGAAAAATATAACAGATCTGGACACCTGGAGAAGGTACTTCCTAAAAATTACAATATTTATGTAAGGGGAAGATGTCAGTTTCTTTTTCTTGTATTTGTGAATGCAAGTATTTTTAAGTTATTTTCAATTACACAAGTGCAATTAAAATTAATGTGCAGTTAAAAAACAAAACAAATTTAAGACTTTTATTAAAAGTTGCCAGGATACCAGCTTTGACAGCATGGGAAGATAACTTGTGCCAGACTCCCAAACCCTTTGTACAAAAACATACCTCGTTTTCTTCCCTCTATTTTCAACATGGTCTTCTGGTTCATATTTCACTACAGATTCTGAAGAAGTCTGTCATGTTGCCTTGATCAGTAGCTTTGAGTACTTTGGCTTATATAATCAAGTCCCTTTGTAATCTTCTCTATTCAAGTCTGAAGACATTCGGTTTGTTTAGCCTGTCACTGTAGTCCTTTAAAATCAGGGATGTGTTTGGTTGTTTTTCTCTAAACTGCTTTGCAATAAAGTGTGTAGAATTGTATACAACACTTCAAATGAGGCCTTACCAGTGCATTGTACAATTTTAATATATCATCCCTTGATTTAAATTCTACATTTTTAAATGTATTTGATATAATATATAATATTTTATTATGTTTCAATGCTCTTTCTCATTTCCTTGATGTCAACATGAACTCCTATGTCTTTCTCTTAAGTAGCTTTTTCAAGATTAGCATTTCCATCTGGTAATTTGTTTTTACTAACTGCATGTAATGCTCTTTACTTATCTTGGTGTTTGGTAAACATCTTGGTAAACTTGGTGTTTACCAAGACTCAGACTTTGTCTTAGATTTTAAAAAAACTTTACTTTGCTTCTTCTACTATTTTAGTAGAGTTTGTAAACCTGACTTGTTGACTAACTATACCAGAATCTAGATATTCTATTGATATAAATGAAGAAGAGCAGTGGTCCCTGTACAGATACCTGTGGTACTCCAATAATTATATCACCTCAGCTTGAGCATTCACATGTATGGTTTTCTTTCCATTAACCAATTCTCGGCTGGTCAGATTTCCCAATTCAAATACACACGTTACTTTGCCTAATGTCTGCAATCTTCAGAATTGTTTTTAGGAAGGATTTAAAAGTGTTATGTATAATGATTTTTTTTGTCTTGTATTAAGTTGAATTAGAACTGACATGTCAATGTGGTGGTCATACTGGAGCACTCCTAAGACTGCTGTTGAGCTCTAGTTTAACCATGTTCTCTCATTAAGTTTCGTTAATCCGAGACCTTGAAGTAAATGGTTTATAGTGGAGTATGTTGAATGAAAAAAGTGTCCTGTTTTCCACATCTGCAGGTGGTGGAACTTATCTCCGGAGGTTCCCAGATTGCAGTGACCAATGAGAACAAGATCCACTATTTAAATCTCTTGGCACAGTATAGGTTGGCCAACCAGGTTAGGGAGGAGGTAGAGCATTTTCTCAAAGGTGAGAATGGTGCACTTATCATTTTAGCAGCAATTTTTTCATATACTATGTCTGCTGGTTCATTAGAATGCGATTGCAGATTTAAAAAGAATATATTACTTTAGAATAAATCATACATTGATTTAATTTATTTTCCTTTAGAATAAATCATACATTGTTTTAATTTATTTTTATTTTTGAAGTCTATTTAAATGTTTTAGCTTAATTCTTGCTGACATTGTTCCTGGAACTGACCTCTTATCACCCTATAGATTCATCATTTATGATTTCTCCATCTACAGAAATCTTAACAGGGTGAAGTGAGGGTGTGCCCCAGAGAAGATAACTCTGTTTAAACAGTTGGGAAAGCTTCATTTTAACTGTTTTTGTCTAGGTTTAAATGAACTAGTTCCAGAGAACCTCTTGGCCATATTTGATGAAAATGAGTTGGAGGTATGCGAAATGCCTTCTTGACTTCTATGAATTTGTTTAGAGTGGACTGTGTTATGCTTGTTCATGTACCATGAACAGTTTTCTGTGTTTACTGTGTTTTATCATCATTGCATTTCTATGTCTACTTATGGAAGTTACCCCTTTAGCTGCAGTTCATGTATTTCAACACCGAGGTGATTCAGCATATTTAAGTGAACATCATCTCTAACGATGCATCACTAAAATAGGTGAGCCTGAGAATTCCACGATACATGAAATCATCATCATTTTCTCAAATAAATAAGAGAAGCTTAAGTGAGTTTTCTTGTAATAATGCTCCGATTACCTAGACAGAATCTGGCTCCAATACAGATGAGAAAAGGACCTGTCCCACAGCTGAGCTTTAGAGGAAGAGGAGTATGATGAATAATGATGATGTTCCTGCTTCGTTTCCTCTTATTTCCTCCCTCTGTCCTACTGTACTTCCTTTCGTACTCCGTTGTCCCTGAATTTATACTATGATCCATTTTTATGGAGGCTGGAATAATAACCTGCCTAGATATGACCTTGTCACTGTTGAATGTTTATTCTTTAATATGATGATTCTAATGATTTGCAGTGACGTTAAAATAACAGCATTATGAACACTGCTTGATCATGTGTTTCGTCCTTCATGTTTACCTGTGTATTATCCAAAGGAGAGCTATGTAAATATCAAACAATAACCATTGTTTAAAACCTTCTTAATAATGTAATCAGGAGGGGAAGTGATAATTTTGCTGAAACTCATTCAATACCAGGATGTCTCCTGTGGTTTGTTTTTTGCAGCTGTTGATGTGTGGCACTGGGGATATCAATGTCATGGACTTCAAAGCCCATGCTGTGATTGTTGGGGGTTCTTGGCACTTTAGAGAAAAGGTAGGTAACTGGGGAAATTAAAGTACATTTTATCTACCTGAAGTCGAAGGACAATGCAGAATGATCGGAAGTTGTTGACATTGGGATTTCTGAATGTGTGGTGAAACGCAGGTGATGAAGTGGTTTTGGGCTGTAGTGTCCAGCTTCACCCAGGAAGAACTTGCTCGTCTGCTGCAGTTCACAACAGGCTCCTCTCAGCTTCCTCCAGGAGGTTTTAACACGCTGTGCCCTTCCTTCCAAATTATCGCTGCTCCGACGCACAGCACACTGCCAACTGCACACACATGGTGAGTAACATATCTTTACCATCTGTACACGTGGTAACGGGCACGTGTATGTGTACCGTCTACACATGCGTGGCGGGAAACAGACATGCATGAACGTATATTAACAGTGAAAAACCTACACCTTCTGACTCAATACAGGGTATATTATGCATGTTGCAAAAACTGCATGTCAATTCACAAGCCTTTTACACTCCATAACTGCATTTCAGGACATATAGATAGCAGTGTCCATTTTTTCAGTAAAATTGTATGTTTTGTATTCAGTTATGAGAATTATGAGCAAAATATACTCATACTAATATTGTTCAAAATATTTTTTTAAAAAACTCCACAGTTTTAACCAGTTGTGCCTCCCCTATTATGACTCCTATGAGGAACTGCACAAAATGCTGAAGCTGGCCATCAGTGAAGGCAGTGAAGGCTTTGGGATGCTCTGAGTCTTTGGAGCTGTCCTGCAGGAGCAGCTTGGTGAAGGTACAGAACAGGGAGCAGGATGATCGAAAGTGTGGAAAAAGTCGATGGCAAAAACAAAAATGCTTTGACATTTCAAATGAATCCAGACGCTGTGTATATATGGTCGACTGAAGTTTTAGTCTAGATGCTAGAAATACTTTTATAATGTATGAGTAAGTGATGAGGGAGAAATTTGAGTTACACTGAATGAACAATGAGCTTTTTTCAATGCTGAAATGCAATATGTTGAACTATTCAATCCTCTTTGAGAAGTCATAGACTAAAGGAATAATAAGTAGCAATTTGCATGAAATCAAAATATACTGTATACCAACAACACTTTGGCCTTAATTGCAGACTAATCAGGGAAGAAGACAAAAAAAATTAATTTGTTACAAAAAAGGGACTCATTTTGGTAGTGGAGAGGAGTGAGAGATGGAAAACATCCCCATTGCTGGGTTTTTGGCCTAGGAAGAATATTTTGATTGCTCATTTAGCCAAAGTCATCACCTTGAGCGAAACAACATAGATTTTCTTTTGAAAAGGAACTGGTGATGTCCTCTTTCACAAAGCTTTCACAGGGCAGTCTAGTTAAGACTTTGCTTTGAACGTTCATTTGGAATATTTATTAATAATGATCTTGCAAAGAGACTTCCAATGTCTCTTGCTTTTAGCATCTCCTTTTAAGTTATGTTAACATTAAAAACGTGATTTCCATGAAAGTACTGGAGTGCATGTGTCTTTTCATTGAGGAATGCCATTGTATAAAGTTGAGCTCCTTTTTAGGGCTTAATTGCATTTGAACTGTGACTTATTTTTTTAACCTGCCTTATTTTTAACCCTTTGCATCCTAGACATATAAATGAATACAGATTAGTAAATATAGACACGTTAATACATATTAAATGCTTTCAGGGAAGACTGATTGTTTTGTTTGATGACGTTCATTTGATATTGTAATTTAGACGTATTGCTTTGTCAAAGTTGTCTGTACAGTTCACAATGTTGCACTTAAGATATTGGTGTAAAGACATGAGGTCCCATTGACACAGCTGTAAACCTTACGTACAGTGCACCACATGTGAATTCACCGACACAGAGGACGCATATTTATTGTACTTTTCAACTTTAAATCTGGCCTGTCTCATCAGGGAGATTAATGTTTTCCTCCATCAGTAACAGCTTAATTCCTTAAGCATGGCACAGAACGTGATGTCTAGGCTTTAGATTTTAGGAATGGAGTATGTTAGCTGAGCTGTAAGAAGTAATCTCATAAGGACTGTTTTCTCTGTGCCTTACTGTTACCAGTACATTTACATTGTAACCATTTAAGTGCACAGAAAGTGCAATCACAGAAATAATAATATAGAAATGAATCAATGCCCTAAAGCATCTTTTTCATGAAGCTGGTCCTGGATGTAGGAGTGGTTTGGATCATCCATGTAACTACAGGGGATCTAATTCGGGGTGCTGTACTGAAATAAGCAGTGAGTGCGGGAAGTGAAGCATACTGGCTACATTTAATGATGCATGATTTTTAAATATTTTTTTTGCAACCAAAAAGGTTTTGTCTCCATTCTGGTGCTTTCAAGACTGTTGTTTTTATTTTTCTTCTTGTGTTTCGTGTAAAAGTAATGTATTCTTACTGTTTTACAAAGACATTAAATGAGGCCTAAAGGTGAGTAAAGTAAACAAGATGAATTTGTACATATTAAGAGACAGCAGGATGAAAGGTACTGTATGTTTAATTTATTTTGCAGGTGAATCTAAGGAACTTGATATTGAAGATCAGTTTCAAATGAGCCACTGCATATTGTTGTTTAATGGTACAAACGGATGTCTATCTTTTGTCAGGATGCAAAGGTTTAAAAGTTTTTGAATTATTTTATGATAGTTATTTTTATTTGTATTTATTTTTTGAAAATCGCCATGAAGAATATATTAATTTTGGCGTGGTGTGTAGAATAGCTGAAAATGTGTTTATATTTCAGTGATTCTGAATATAAATCTTATCTCAGTGACAAACATTCAGAATGTTACAATGCTGTTGGTTTATCAGCTTGTACAAATAAGTTGGTTTTCATTTCAATTATCTTGTGCATGCATCTCTCAGTTCTCTGTAGAATTTCATTCCCAGAATGTGAATAGTTGTCACTTTATGCCTGTGTTTAGTTTGCTAAATTTCCCGGTGAGTGTTAAGACTGAAAACAATTTATTATTTAAAATGGATTGGAAGCCGAAGTACACATTTCTATATTATATTCATGCAATATGTAAAAGTGCACCATTAAATAAGACCACAGAGCCACCTGAGCTGTCTGCTTAATTAATATCTTATTTAAGACTGTATGTTACTACCATATTGTAACAGTGTTGGAAATAGCTGATGTACAGATTCATTTTCTGATCTAGAGAAAGCACATTATGTATACCTCGTGTGTATAGCACACTACTTCTATGTGATTTCCTACCCTTTTCTGAAAAATATAAAAGCATTAAAATCTTTATTACTTGTCTGAAACAGAATTACTTGTTTAAAGCATGTGTTCGCAGGTACATGCAGAGGAATTTGGGGTCATCTTAGTTTATTTGCTACAGGCAAGCATACTTCATAACCTGTCAGGTATGAAAACTATTGTTAAGAATTCAGAATTGAAGCTACATGCAGTACAGTGCTGGTTATGTTTCAGTATGTCAAATTTTAATAAAGCATAGTATACCTAGTCAAAATGTGTGTTTAATAATGAGACATTACAAATAAGAGGTTGTTAATTAATAGTATAGTGTTTTTTGTATAGGTTTATCTTGGTACCTTCTGGTAAGGCACCATATACCAGGAATGGAAATATTCTTAATCTCGGGCAAATTGCTTACTATATGGTGAAAATTATCTGTTTGTAGCATCCATCCCGTGTGAGGAGTTCCATTAAGCAGCTGGGCCAAGACAGTAGAAACCACTGGGTGTGTTGTCGAACCTTTTCACATGCTGCAACAGAAGCAATGCACTTTTTTGCGATTATCTATTTCTGTCAAAAACAAAGCAGTGAAATATATCAGTGAAAGTGTGAGATATTCCAAAGTTTAATTCTGTATGACTTCGAGATTCTCAACAGGTCTTTGGTTTCAAGAAGCTTTGCTTTCCCATGAAAATCCTGCCATCTTTACTACAGATGCAGTTTTAAATGGGTGAGCTTAGTGCTGGGTTTGGGAAAACCTGTGTTAGAAGGGAAGCAGATTTTTAACTCCTGTAAATATTGTGAAATACTTTCCTATGGCTGGAAGGTGTGATTTTTTTTTTAAATAAAATGATTTGTAGAATACAAAACTGTCAGCCATCAAAAACGAATGTCTGAATTTTATGCACTGTTAAATATTTTGATGGCAGCAATGCTACTCTGTTGTTTATGAGATAAATAAAGTTAAACAAATGTCAATTTTGCCTTGTTTGATAATTATTTAAGAATATAATTTGTCAATATTTTTGCTGTTTTATTAGCCACTATGCCTTTGGGGGTTGGTTTTAAAGTTTTGATAGATCCCAGGATGCTGGAGCCAGTATTGTACAGCATAGCTTATCTAACATCAAAATTTGTGTCCAAAGTTATTAGTGCTATTTAATAAGCAGGTAACCTTTAGAGTATGATTAAAATCAACAGAGTAGATTAGACATAAGTTTTAAAGAATGATGAATAATTTTCATGCCAAGTAAAAAAAGTGTTTTGATCAAAGAGCAATGATACATGTTTGATATTTGATGATAAGAATATTGAGAACATTAAGATGTCTTAAGTTCTTTGACTTATTAGACTGTAGGTATTTGGACAGCTGAACAGCCAGGTTTCTGTTGTTGATAACTTGGCTCACCTTAGTAGTCCATTTGTACCACTTGATAACTACAAATAACTAACAGCTGGAGAAAATGCACAGACCTGACAATGTGTCCGGTCTGTGAACAGGAGATATAGATCAGATTTTCATTGTTTCACTCTTAGGGGAGTCTTTTAATTATTAATCTGGCATGGAGGACAGCTGAGGGTGATTACTATAATGCTTCCAGAGGGACAGAAGGTTATTCCAGGGTTGTTGCCTTGAGAACTGTCAGTGTTAAGCTTCAGTTGATACCATTTGCAATGTGTGTGTGTTGGAGTACAAACCATCAAACCATTTGACCTCTTTTTTTTCTTTGACAGCTTACAAAATAATTTGACATTTTGAGTGATCAAATGCCCCTTTACAGATTATTTTTTACGTTACTATGCAAACTCTGGATGGGTTTCTTTGGGCTGTAGTATGAGATCTGATTTTGACAGTAAAAGATTTTATTTCTGTTCTTTCACGTCCGTTTACTTACTTTGATCCTGGATTGAAAACAACTGGAAAAAAAATCTTTACGTGAAATGAAGTGCAAGAAACACAATGTAATAAAGTTAGGAAAGGCAGTAAAACCTCACAAAATAAAATTTTCATGAGATCCTATGGTCCTTTGGTAAAGTTGTTCTCTGCTCTCAGGTCTGACCCGAGAAAGTGGTTTTCATTGTTACTTTAATTAAATCAAAATAAGAACATTGCCATTATCTTAGGTTAACAAAAGCAGGTAATGAGTTTAAAATCTCTGGTAATTCCCTACACTCATTTAAAAAGGTTTGGGCAAAATTTTATTTTCTTTGGTATTTAAATATCACTAATAGGCTTTTTCTGAAGGGTATTTTTGTTATTTAAAAAAAACAAGAATCTGAAGACATCTATTGAATGTGTGTCCTCAACAGTTTCTCTCCAGAATATTCCATAGCATTGGGTTCTGTAACAACCATAAATATGACATCAGTATTTGACTGGATATCTGAACTTTAGCTTTAATTTAAGCCGTAAATCAGGCTTCTACTGTATAACCTTCCAGAGATATTAAAAAATGTTTGAGGGTACATTGTTCCAGGTGGAAACTGACTGAGGTGTCACTGGGTTAATGAGCTGTGGAAGCATGTAGAATGAAGCTAGTGTGTGCTCTAGAAGAGTGTTAGACTTGATTCTTCCCAGAGAATGAACAACCAGCACCTTAGAAGACATTGGGATGAAGGTCTCGAACTTAACTGAGGATCTGTTTCGTCTTCACAGTTCAGCTTTGAAACCTGTTTCTTATTCTGATGTAGGTGAAAAAATGTTAAAAGAAGTTTTGACACCATATCACTTTCATTTGGTGCTTTTTTATGGAACACTGCTTGTCAGAGGATTTTTCATTTTAAATGTGGACTTCAGTATAGCAATAATCTCTGCTCTAAAATGCATATCAGCGGGAAAAAAATATTTTTTTACATGCATGAAATTATTAGCCAGATCTGGCCACTTGCTAATGTCTTTCTCATCTGAACATTTCAACTGGGACAAACCTGATGATGTAACACCTTTATTTAGGAAGAGCTGGCACAAGCAATACTATGGTTCATGCATTCACTGCTTTTTCCCAGACAATGAGTGCAAAAGACTTGACTGGTGAGGTCTTGTCAATATTGTAACATATTAGACTTCAAGGCTGATTATTGTAGAAGTGGGTAAAAGATGCCATGTCATTACCTGATAAGACCCTAAACCTTGTTTTAAGTAGCAGGTTGTTCTCAGTCTACAGTGTGATATTTAAAAATATGCTGAAGTCATGTGGTGTTGGATCTAAAATTAATTCTATTAATCCTTTTACCCCCAGGGCAGTCACGATGATTAAATTCTAAGCAAGATATTAATTTAAGCACCTATAAGCCACACTGTTTTCCGATCATATTTTTTCCCATTTTTTTATTGGGGATCTTTAAACTGCACCCTTGACAGCAAGGCACAGCTGAGCAGCCAGGATTCTGTTGTTGATAACCTGGCTCACCTTAGTAGTCCATTTGTACCACTTGATAACTGCAAATGACAAACAGCTGGAGAAAATGCACAGACCTGACAATGTGTCCAGTCTGTGAACAGGAGATATAGATCAGATTTTCACTGTGATCAGGTTTTCATTTTCAGTGTAAATTTTCAGTCCTGAACTACAGCTACAGCAAACCATGACCCTTCAAAAAATAATTTTGACTAAACCGTTTGTGTGCATGCAGTTTACAGATAATTACACTCATTTGACTTTTTTATTAGAAATAGTGCAGCAGTGCTATTTTCTTAAAGACGCATGCTAGTTCAAAGAACTTTATTTTCAGGTTCATGTATTTGATCATTTGTCAGACTAGTTGAGGTTTCTGCCAAAGTAAAGCCATGCAGGGTAAATATTTAAGTACTAGTCAGGCAGTGCAGATTAATCTCCGTTTTAATAAAAGATGTCAGTAATTATTAATTATAATAACAAAACCAGGTGAATGTCAGGCTTATTCTGGGACCAGTGCCATGAAATAGAAAATGTGGAAAGGGGGCCAACTCAAATTATTCCCTTCCCAAGGAGACGCAAGTGTTGAAAAAGTTATTATTGCACTGAACCTAGCGAGTGAAATGATATATAGTGTTGTACAGAAACAGGTTCTTATCGCCATTACTCAACACCTAGTCTTCAGTTAAAATGTGGGTATTATTCTTCTGAATTATAGAATTAGTGTTAATCTTTTACAAGCAAGTGATGAAGAAACCTTTTAGCTGGAGATTGTGAAAATATTAGAACTACCATGCTAAATAAAAAGAACTGATCAAGATCACATCAGCATTCATAAACTCTCCTAACTTAAGCTTTTTGCATAACAGTATTCCTTTATTTACTTACTGTTTTAAATCTCAGCTCATGATTATTTCAGCTTCAGCTTCTGGATCTGAATAAATGTGATGTTATTGCTTCATTGCATAATGATCTCAGATGTGTATCTAGACATAGTAAACAGCCTCTAACAATCCACAAAAGAGAATGTGCTGAAGGTTTGTGCCTGTGTTCATGACCTCAAATATTTTAAAATATAGAAGGCTTTGAATGTGTAAATCAAGGGAAAACTGTACACCAAGAGGGAGCAGTTAGAGGTTAGAAGTGGAAATGCATTAGTGTTGTTATTGAAGAGGGGGAAGCAATCATATGGGTGAGATCTATTATTTATGTATATCATATTTTTAGCTTTTAAAATTAATATTTACACATAAACTTCTATACTGTACAGTATATGTATTTGTCCTTTAATCAGATGAAATGCAATAAATATTATAACCTCAAGAGGGCAGCAAAAATGTATTTTATCCAGACCTAAGGGCTCTACTTGATATCAGATAATAGTGGTCAAACTGAAATCGGTACATCCTAAAATATTTTGCAATTGTTGTTTTAAATTTTTAACTTTTAAACAGTCAGTGCATCAGACAGATGCCATGGTTATGTCTTAATATGTTTTAGTATTGAAGGCAAAATAATATTTGTTTCCCTTGCTCTCCACATCTGAAAGACGCTATAACTGTGCTATTCAAAAAAGCATTCAAAAGCATTTGATCTGTCTCTTACAAATGAACTTTGATAAAGACAAAATGTAATTTACTGTAAATCCAATTTTATTTACAGTGATGGTTTTGCCTAGTGCAGGAAATATGAAGAAAAAAAGCATCAGAAACATACTATTGAGTTGCTGTTATGGAGAAACATTTACTGCCTTACATTGCTGGGCACATTAGTGTATAAAAATAAGACATACAAATTAAGCTTTCAATCATGCCAGTTTTCTCTTGATCAATCACTAAATAGAACTATTTCATGTTCTAGTATGCTGTGTGCAGTTGAATATCTTCAACTCTCCCAGTGTGAAGGCACAGTTTTCTGTTGAACTGAAAAGAGAGATTGACTTCCTTTCTTTATTTTCTGAATGTTTTACCTCAAGACACATTTCACAAACATGTGCTCATACACACATACAGGTAGTGAACAAAGAGAGAGTGAATTATAATAACAAGAAACTATTCCCCTTAGGATATTATATACTAATCCCCACTCATTACTGTTGCTCCTCTTTGAACTATTCCTCAAATTATAATATGGTAACTGTGTTCTGGTGATTATAACTGGACAAAGCATTCTAAATGAAGTCTTATTAGTTCTTTATAAAACTTGAATGCAACTCACCTGTATTTAAATCTAATCTAATCTATTTAAATTCTATTATTTTTGCTGTATGTCCAAGCATTCCTTTTACTTCTTTATTGCTTTCCCATATTGTCTTGATAAGGACAAATAAAGATCTACAAAAATGCTGAGACCATTCCTGTGCATAGCTTCCTTCAGCTCAGAATCACACATGCAATATG
The DNA here is from genome assembly GCF_055471065.1 of Atractosteus spatula. Taxonomy (NCBI): domain Eukaryota; kingdom Metazoa; phylum Chordata; class Actinopteri; order Semionotiformes; family Lepisosteidae; genus Atractosteus; species Atractosteus spatula. The sequence continues at coordinate 9,348,845 of NC_142714.1, forward strand.
CTTATTGCAAGTTCCTACTTTGTGTGTGGATCACTTTGTACTGTACTTAGCAACATTACATTTCATTTGCCATGTGTGTGACCAAGCCATGGTTTTGTCCAGGGCTTTTTATAATTCCCCTGCCACTGTTACTCTTTTTTACTTCCATTTGACGCTGAAGAGTTAATAACTGTGCTGTAAAAATTGGATTGCATTTGAGGGACTAAATTGAGAAGTGATATTCCTAAGGAAGGCTGACTCCTATTCAGTGCAATAAGGAAATCCAATTCATTAAGACAGGATTCAAGCGATGTGATATATCCATTGAGACTATGTATGAACGCACAGTTCAGTTGATGTACAGACGTGCAGCCAAATTAAACCTTACCATTATCTTTCTCTTGCTGAGTCTGTGTTTTCAATCCTCAGCCTCACTGAAATGAAAAAACCAAAACACTGCCTAACCACACAAGGACATAAATTATGTACCATTCCGTTGGCAGTGCTGCCCCAGGTCTGTTTCTGTGGAGCTCACATTAATATCTAAATAATGATCTGGTTTATAGCCTAGAAACTGCTATTCTGGCAATGGATTCAGTAGTGCTCCATAATGCAGTAGGATATTGTTGTTCTAGCTCTCCGATTCAGAGATGGATATTCTTGAGTACAAATCACACAGCCCCTGCAGCCTTTTCAATGCTGCCTATCTCAATAAAATCAATTGCAGCTGATTTGCAATACTTGCAATACTTCAAAATGTGCAAGTAAGACGCAAACTTCAAACTTTGTACTTTTTGTTAAGGATTATATACAAAAGAGCAATCAAAGTACTGCTTACTTCAGTAAGCAGAAAAATAAAATTAAACCTGTATGTATGCAAAGAAGTGCTTTTTAAATGTCTGCAAGAATTCAGAGTTTCCGTGTTTGCAGAGAGTGATGTACCATGAATATATTTGTCAAAGCTAGTGCTTTGTGAAACTGTGACAAAGTTGGTATATTTATTGAGGAACATCTAATGCTTTTCTCACTGGTGTGCAAGTATCTCCATTTTTTTCTATTTTGAATTACCTTTCATTATTGCTTAGGATTTATTGAAAACAATCCACATAGTTATTCCTTCCTGTGTCTGCATTGTTCATTGTTCACCATTAGCCTTTTCTTTTTGGAAAAAAAAACTGAAGCAATGCTTTCTCCACAACAGAAATCACCCTATTTTCCCATTATTTTGAAAACAACAACAACAACAACAACAACTAATTTTGACATTGTGCATCACAGAATTTTTTCCTTGCCTTATATCATATGCAGAATAGTTCTCTACCTATACCACAATCTAAATTGAGTAGATCAGGGAGACCAACTGGCCTTAAATGGGCTCCAGCAGTACACCACGTCTTACATCTTCCCTGTTCAGGTTATTGCCCCTTAGCATAATGCACAGATTCCCTTTTGTGGAATTGCTCTTGATCCATGTGCAATCATTACCTTGAATTACCATAGCACTGGGAATTAGAGAATTAACTTTTTATGAGTGTCCCCATCAAAACCAAACCTTTCTGGATGTCTGAATACAATGTATTATGTTGTATGTTTTAGTGTTATTTATTGTATCAGTCTTGTTGCTTTCTCAAGCAATTCTTGCAATTTAAGACTTTCTATAGTTAAATCCATTTTATCTCTCTTTTAAAAATGACATTGTACTGTAATTGTTCTTCTAATTTAATTGTAACTACTGTTTCCTTATAGCTTTGCAGTCACAGGGGCTAACCTAAATGGTCTAGACTTTCCTGCTTCATTTTAGAGTCTATTTTGTAAATTAGTGTTACGTGTGCAATTCTTCAATCTGAAGGTACAGCCCCGGTCCTCAGTGAGACCTGAGCTGTATAAATAACAGCCCTCATTTCCTTAAGTACATATACAAATGGAAAAGCACCATCAGGCCCTGGTGATATGGTGTGCCTAACTTTAGTGTCATTTATACTAAAATTTACCAATGCTCCTTCTTCAACATGGAGCATGTTGTTAGCTTCTTCTCTTTTACAGAGCTTTCGTAAAATCTTCTTTTACATCTCTTTGTCCAAAGATGACACACAAAAGCCCACCTGTTAACTCGCATTTAGACACATCTGGTTCAGTTAAGTGTAGTTATGTAGTTTGATTTTATTTTTAGTTTTTAAAATACAGCATTGTGCAAGTGCCCTTCACATGCACTTAATATCTGTGACCATATTAGACAAGTCCAGTTCACTTCCCCGAGGGCATTGGATAGGTTTCTGTAGGCATCGATGTGATGAACATTGTGTTGAAATGGAAGTATTACTTTTTTGTCATCTGGTAAAAAAAAGTTGAGAAATAACTGCACACGAAAATCAGGGAAACAAAACACAATTAAAATGCTTCTAGACATATGACTATGGCTTTGGATTTCAGGAATGACTTTTGAAAAAATTAGCTTTTTTTCCTTTAGTGCTCTAATGAGGAACAGAATGAATATTTTTCTGGGTCTGAAACTCAGTCTTTTTCTTAAATCATGGGAGATTTTAATTTCCACTCTGTCACACAATTCTGACAATAGTAAGAGTAACTTTAAACTTGTCACATCCCAAGAGCCCTAATCTAATGCCACAAATATACACAGTGTTTCACCTTTTTTCCTTTTTATGGATGTTCTCATTTGCTTTAGAATTCCGGACTCATAACGTGAAAGTTGTGGGTTCCAATACCAAGTGGGGGCACTATTGTTGTACTTGATCAAGGTACTTTTCTAAATTTGCTCCAATAAAATGCCTGGCTGCATAAATGTAGGTTGCTTTGAACAAAAGTAGCAGCCAATTTAAATTATAAGGGTGATAATCCTGGTTTCCTTTTGTTGCCACAGATTTGAAAGAGACAATTTTCACTCTGTTATGCAGTAACTACCTGGACCTGCATTATAACACTATCCTTGACCAATGTAGTTGTTTCAAATTAAATGAACTAGCCCTGAGAGTGCATGACTGCTCTCCCTCCGGACAGGATGCAGAACTGCTGAAGAGAAAGGGACAATTCTCATAATAGCCACTCACACCTAACCAGCATGGCTCAGGAATTAGGAATGTGGGAGGAGGCCAAAGCACCTGGAGAAAGAGCATCCAAACACCAGACACCTGTGGCCAGAGTTGAACCCGAGACCCCAGAGCTGTGAGGCAGCAGCCCTGCCTTCACGCTACCCTGTGATTTGTTGTGCAAGTTAATAACATATGTTGCAACAGAAACCCTGCTCAGTGCAAGAGGTTCAGACCTTCGGTGTCTGTACTTGACCGAGAAGCCAGTGGTGCGGAGCTACAAACTGTGGGATTAACTCAATACCTCTAAATCAGAATCCCCCACCACCCCCCAAAAAAACTTGTTTTCATAATGTTTTTTAAATGTGAAATTGAATAATACTAATAATACAGAACACAAAAAAAATCACTGAAAGTCTGAATTTTCTTAAGTGTACATCTTGGTGAATCGGGACCATGGCATTTTAATTGGATTAAATTAATTAAATAAACTACAGATGAAAAGATTAAGCAGCATATCCAATGTGATCGCATGGAGTGCTTTTGAAGTTTTTGAAGTTCCATATCACAGCAAAAAGGAAAAGCTACAAGTAACTCTACTGATCACTTTTTCAGAGCTCATAAGAAAGAAACTGTAATATGTTCGTAAATCAGCACAGGCATTAATGTGTGGATTCTATAAAATCCCTAATTATTAAAGACACTTGTGGCTCCAGGAGGCTTATTGGACATGAGAGTATACTTGGAGTATTTGAAAGTTTTCCTTGGCCCTCAGGATAGAGGATAGCTCACATGCTTAGGCTTGCTTCCCACCATTGTTTTGTAAACTAGATAGCGTCCTGGCAAAGTCATCTTAAAGCAGTTCGAAGAAGCCCGTCTTTGCTTCTTGGCAGACTGACCTATTTGCATAATTGTCCTGTTTTCCAGTGTATTCAATACATGCTTGATGGTCAGGGCTGGGAACATGAGTAGATTCCTTTCAGGGTTTTTTAATGCCATTACATTTATTGTTCCTTGTCAAATGTCTCAGCGATTTGTACGATTGAAAATTAAAGCTATTAGAACTTTTTCAGCTGCAGTCAGTTCCTGATGTACGTGTCAACATCATAAGCACTAATATTTGAGAACAGAGCTGTTCAGTCAGCACACATGGAGAGAAATCTGTTAATGTACAAGAAAAATGTTTCTTGCGGTCATAAAGTTTCATTTAATCAAGTAAGACATCAAATATGTGGCTTACAGTAAAGCTGCTCTTGACTAGATTCCTCCAAGTTACTGTAAGTATGTAATTTGCTATGAGAGCATTATACATCTAGAAAAGTTAAATGGAGCTGTACAATTTGTTCTGGCCATGTGCACATGGAACATTCAGCTATCACTGCCATCAGACTGACAATACCAAGAATATGTGTCTGAATGTTAAGAGTGATTAATGCTATAGTAAACATTGTTTTTTGCATAAGAGCAAAAGGAATGAGAATGTTGTAAAAGATACAACAGACATTATTGGTACTTTTTGGTGTACTGATGCTATGAAAGTGTATGTGTTTGACTGTAATTCATGTCATTGTTTTATAGACCCAGTTCATTGACCTAAACTGTTATACAGGAAAAACAAATGAGCCTCTTGTCTTCCATTAAGGAAATGTTTGTTATAACAAAATAATCCCTTCATGGATGAAAGTCAATGCAAAGACACACATGCTAACTGTACTAAGTAATGGTTTAAAAATAGCAGTCCATTCAGCCTAGCTATTTTTTTCTCAAAACCTCCATCGATAGTATTAATTAGTTATAATTAAGTTTGAATTGTGCAAAACAGGCAGTACGTCCATAACTTGAAACACCCATTTTCATAATGTCCAAGCTGTGGAGGCAGGAGTCTAAAGGAATTTTTAATTGTGGGGGGTTGTGGGTTTAAATCCTACATGGGGCACAGCCATTGGAACAAGGTATTCTGCTCAGATTGCTTCAGTAAAATGCCCAGCTTTATAAAAAGTGCACAAGTAATCCACTTTGCTAAATGCATCAGCCCAATATATTTGTAATTTCAGAGAATGTAGTGCAGTTTCATAATGAATTGCTTTCAGCACATATTAATATACTCCTGAAGAGCCAAATAAGAATTTTCACTCCAAAAAGCACTATACTAAAAGTAACAGCTTTTCCTGCTCTGTGTTCTTTAATTATTATTGGATATTGAGAATATATCATTGGAAAGTAATACTTTTCTTTGTGTAACTGGATCTTTGATTGATAAAAAATGCACTCACTATTATTATGCACTAGCATGTTGGATACAGGTGAGTTGTCACTGTTAAAAATGAAGACCAGAAGGTAATGAAATGATGTTCTTGGATTAGGAAGGGTAAAGTGGGATAAGTGGTTACATGACAGCTAGCTGGAGGTAATGAAAATGTGTGTTCATAAATGTTTTTTGCTGCATGCAGTTTGAATTCTTTTTTTTCTCTTAAGTTTGATGTCTTGGATCTTTTTAGCAAGCCAGAACATTTTGATTCCTTTTTTATTCTCTTGTGCCCATTAAGTTGTCTGGAGTCATTATTTCAGAATAATGAATGTGCATTGGGAATCTTTCATAGAATTTTCTGCTTCTTATCATGGATAAGAGATGGCGACACCAGGAAATAATTGTCTTAAGGTGTGTAGCAGGCCCATGTAGATCATTATATTAGCCAGGATTCTCATTTTGAGATCCATTACTAACAAGTTGGCTGCAAGTGAAGGTCAGTGATACCAAAGACACCTGGTGATTCTGATGTGTGTTTACCAGAAACTGTACTCTTCCACTACAAGCAATTTGCTCAAGACTATGTATATTTAAGTCTAGGAGAGCACAGAAAAAAAAAGATTTGTTTTTTGTGACTTGCCAGTTCTTTCTAAATCTCCACCCACCTTGTCCGAGCCAGAATCGGTTATGATACTGAGATCATGCTGTTTGATGTCGACCTTATTCTGTAAAATGATCGCATTTCACTTTTTGTTGAGGTGGACTATGAGGCGATAGAAAGCAGAATAATAGACTCTGTCAGTTTCATGAGAAAAACGAATGGAACAGTGATTGGATTTTTCCGACTCTCACAGGATGCCTTCTCCCCTCTCTTGAAGAGGACTGAATGCAGTCCGCAATCAGGTCCCACAGGGAATCGTGAGAAGTTCACCTTGAGTTCAGGGCAGACGCTGGATCAGCCACACTTCCACTACATGAAAAGCCAATGGAAGCACGTTTTCATTTATAGCTTCGGCTAATAAACCCGACTACCAAACCGTAGTGCAGAATACTGCATTTTCAGTTATTTATCACGTCAGTTATCCCAATGAAGTCAGATTCTTATGCGAATTTATTTACCTTATGTAAAGAAAAAAATCGAAACTGTTTGGTCCAGCTATATTAGTGCATTTATCTTAATCCTGTGAGAGCTCACAAAGGGCCAATCTTTCAAGTGTCTGACAGTCATGAACACAACAGAAGTATTGTACTGCCTCATACTGTAGGACAAATACAGCACTGCACCCCACCAAAAACTGGCAGGTTCCATTTCCCACAGTACTCCAGCTCAGTGTCCAGATGAAGAAATAAACACATTACAGCGCTGCACATTTTTCAAGCAACTACTGGTGTTCATCTAATTGTCATGTATACATTATGATTCCATCTGATTTTTATATAATCTGACTTACTTGGTATCCCTTTCTGTATCACCCCACCCCTCTCCAGTCCCTTTCTCTTATTCCTGTCTCTGTCTCTAGTCTCACACTGTCTCTCCCTCCTCCACTGATAGAAACCGTGGTGTTACCCTTGATAGCTCCCCTGCAGCTGTAACACACTCCTGCCATGTTTTTCGGAACATTTTTCAGGTTCCACCCTTTTCTCAACAGCCTCTGGCTCCTGGTCCAAACCCTTGTCCTCTCTAGACTGGATCGCTCTCTCCTCCTTGTCTTACATGCAACCTCTCTTGGGTGCACTCATCACTGGCTACCTATCTTTTCTCGCAGCTGTTTTCAGATCCTGGTCTGCACTCTCCCTAATCCCCCTCTTCACTCAACTTCTGCATCTTCTGCTAGTCTCTTAGCTCATGGCTCATGTGCCGGACCCAACTGCATAGACGCCAAGAGTATCGCACCATTTCTGACCCCTTCCATTGCCAGCCATTCAAATTGCACCTACTGTATAGACTAGGTTGGAACTGAGGAGGATTGGCTGGGGAAAGCAGTTCTCCTTGTCAAAAGAAACAACTAATCACTCCTACCCCCCTTCTTTAGGTTCTGTGTTTGTTGGACATAAGCCATCTTAGACAAAGGACCCTGCTAAATGTATTAATCACTATAAGAAATATTGTGTATTGGCACCTAAATACTGTAGAAATATGACAATGGAAAGGAAGAATGTGTTGGAACTTGAACATAGCCAGCAGACTTTATAGTAGTACATAATTTGCTGACATTAACTACAATACATGCTGTAGTTTTTTTTGTAGCACCTCTAATCAGAATATTATTTTGTCCTTTTTTCTTGATTATGTGGGTAGGTGTACATGGTCCAATTCATTATACCATTGGTGTCTACGTGCCTTAGGTTTTTTATTTTAAGGATTTTGTTTGTTTGCTCCCACTCTCACAAACTGCTGTGTCCCAAAGAGATTCCTGTCTGGCTCTAAATTAGTCACAGAGCCTGTTCATGATTTCTGGAACATGTTTATTATGCTGTAAAAATACTGCAGCACCCATTCGGGCTATTAGAAATTAACTGCACGTTAGGTATAGCTGGCCTGTTAGGCAGCATTTTAAATCCTGGAAAATGTCAGCCTTTAAGGATCTTCTGACTAGACTTTCTGCTTCCTGACTTAAGGTAATAAAATCACTACAGGTATCTCTTTCCCAAAGAACGCATTCTCTTTTGGCAGTGCACAAAGAAAATAACTTTAATTATTTTTTGTTTTGTCCTCCCAAAGTCAGTTCTTCAATTATGTGGCACTCTCCGTTTCTCGTTGCTCCTTGCATACAGATTGTTGATAATGCAGATAATATTGACTTGCATGGAGTCTCTAGAATGTTAGGCCTCTGGAATATGATAGTTTTGCTCCACTGAAGATCGGAACTGGCAGCTTCAATTGTCATGGAATGTGAATGACGCTGATTAAAAGTGCTCTTCTGGGGACCTGGGAAGTATCGCTTTCCAAGAAATGTCATAGTACATTTGCTGAATGTGACCCAAGAACATGATGATCACCCGTGGTCCCATGATTACGGATGAGTAAAAGGTTGTGTTCTTCTGTCTGCCATTTTTATAATTGAATGCTGGGCTCTAGAGAGTTTTTGGGGATGTGGGATTTAAACGAATATTACAAAACTACGCACTGTTATCTTCGGGTTGTGGTGTCATCCTTTTCAAGAGTGGAATTATTATGTCAAGGAAAGGCAGACATAACAGGCTGAGGGCATGCTTGGTTTCTAATGAGGCTCTTTTTAATCACACCTGGGGCTACTCTTCATATAGTGGGGCGAACAATGTTTCTTTGCTTATTTTCCTAGAGTTTCAGCCACTAGATCCAGGTGTTCAATGGGAAAATCCGAGTTGACATCACAGTGTAAGAGGTTAGAGAGATGTGGTTTTATTCCTATGGGCCTTTGTCAGAAAGAGCTAAGTCAAGTTATATTAGGAAAATGCCATCGTCTTTTATGAACCAGGCAGACAGTTTTTCAGCTCTTGCCGCTTTCTGCCCTTTCAGACGCCTTTGAGAAGATTCGGTTAACAGCTGACAAAATGAAGGAAAAAAATCTGGGCTCTCACCAAAAGCGTTAAGTTGAATTTGTGTGAGGAGGTGGGGTGAATGTATTCACATCATAGTGCTCTTCAGACAGAACTTTGCTAACAGCAGAATAGAAATGTTTTTTATGTGTTAAGAAATGATCCATTTGTATACCGCAAACATGTGATTTTATAATACTTTAGAACAATTTTGGCATATCATAAGTACAAAATATAAATTGTAGTCATGTACATATTAAATATAGTATTAAATTCATTTACTGACAGAAAGTCTTCCCTTATCTATGTTACGTACATAGTATATGTGTCGCTGCCTTGATTTGTGGGGTTATACATCCTGCTGGGATGGTGTAAGTGTATTTCTGCTCTTGTCGGAAACCATTTTATTGCTCTAACCTGGGTCTGCACAGCTCAGCTCTTAATTGTTAGTAACTCTAAAAAACAGGGTTCTGCTACACTGAGATAAATGGAGTGTGAAATGGACTTTTAAAACTGACCTCCTAATAATGAAGTCTAGAAGTTTGTTTTTGAGCTATCAAACTTTTCATCTGATACACATTATCATATTAAATGATCCTTTAATGCACAAGAGAAATAAAAACATAAGACAATGGCTGATTGAAATCTCTCACACTGCGGTACTTCTCAGTAAAAGACAACCTGAAACCAGAACCAGGGTTAGAGACCGCTGCTGACCTCCGGACACGAAAAAGAGGTAGCCATGTCAGAGTTCAAGGCTAAGATTTTTCTCCTGGGTTTTCTATCCGCCACTGTAAAAACCATTGAACAATTCTCTGACTGTGCTCCAAAACGTGTACTCGTACACGTGGGTTGCGTGGAAAAAATGGAAGAGGGAAAATGTTGACGAAAATGTAAAATGATTGTAAAATGTTTTCAATCCCACTGAATTTGCTTGTTGGGCTCTGATGGCTGCCTCTTTTCCAATCATCAGTCTGGTGAAAAACATTCCAATACTTCAGAACTGGTCCTACCACTCCTCATAGCCTACTCAATCCTGACCAGTGCAATTGTATTTGAGAGTTATGTTTTAGCTAATTTGCAGAACTGAACTTTTAATAATGGAAGTTTAGTGATACAAGGGATTTTCCCTTTGGAGCCACCAGTGTATTTTCAAGATATGGTTTTGATTTGTTTTCAAAATGTTGCCCTTGTTCAAAGATCATTGGAACTGTAAGAACTGCCTGCCTTCTTGTTTGTAACGCTCACATGAAAACATAATGCTATTTTGGAAGCAACTGATGTGCCATGGCCTCCTCTTTCAGAATGCACAAGCCTTTAAAGTTAATTACAGTTTAAATTCCAGAACCGTAAATTAATTCAATCTTTACAGTATATAAACAGTATACATTTTGGCTTCAGTATCAAGTTTTAAGATTGATTAAGTCATTTGCATTCTACAGTCGGTGCCACATATTAACCAGATCATATATAAACACGTCATTCTTTGAGCTCTGTCTCTCCGGATGTAATTCCCTGTGTTTAATATATCAAAATTTTGAATCTCATATACATTTTCAACATCGGAAAAACAACGTTTCAAAACTGTGCTTTGCCAAGATTATTTTATAATTCTGTGTCACACTTCTATTATAAACAGGGGATTCCAGCTCTGCGCTGAACCAGAAATTCCTCTTTGAGTCCAGCAAACAATAAAGGGAGTATAGTGGATTAAAATGGAGTCATTCCTCTTCGGTCATAAATTGTGGAAGTCCTGCACCCATTTCTACCTTCTGACTCAAGGATCACTATCTTCTGCAATGTTTTTCACAGAATGCAGACCACACAGGCAGAAGGCTGGAGATGAAATATGTTCAGGAAAGGCCCTGGAATATCAGCCTTGGGGCCCTGACTAAAGCTGGTACTAACATTTCCCTGCCGCACTGTCTATGCGGCAGTATGTGGGAAGAGGAGATTTAGGTTTCATGTGTGCCGGGAAAGATTCATATCTGTCTAATAAATTTCAGCCAAAGGGACACAAAAGCTGCTGGATAAGAAAGCAGTACAGGCTTTTGAATACAATGGGCTCCATGGAATGTATCAATCCCTGTATGTAAACCCATGAGGACCTTTGCTGCTACATTTTTCTGCATAATTTAGATGGTATCTCTCAAGCAGGAATTCCGCACCAAAATGAGAGGTATTAATGATGATAATGGAGATGCATATAGGCTCCAAATGTGCATGCTTGGCCTACAGTGTTTTCTTTCTTGTGGCTAGTGATGATCTCTTTAAGGATCTCCTGCACTCATCTTTGGGCAAGGGAAGCCTTCAAATTTTGCAAGTGGTCTAGACAGGACATTAAAATGAGCCAGATAAGGAAGTAGCTTAGCCTTTTGCCTTCTGTATGAAGACCCTTGAAGGCCCATGGATCTTGGCGGCTATGCTCAAGAAAGACTGAAGTTCTTCAGTTTAAGAATGTGCAATCTGAAGGGGAGGGCAGAAGTAGTGGTTGAATGCTGCAGTTCAGAAAGAGTACTTGTCAGAGCAGATTGTCCTGCCTGCCTATCTTAGAGTGGTGGATTGGAGGGCACATGTAACCAGCACTGCCTTCAGTGGATATAGCTGAATATCATATACAGTCTGTGTGTATCATTACCAACAGAGATGACGAGCCAATACGTGAAATTTCTGGCCAGATAAAGGAATACTATCTATTTGAGAACTGGACATATGTCAAACAAGACATAGATTCTCATACATAGTTAGTTGGCCTGTAAATGCAGGAAATGCTTTTGCTGAAAGCACCATGATGATCAATTTTTATCATTTTTTTCAGGTGCCACTAACAGTTCTCCTTGACGGCAGAACTGGATAGGCTAGCAATTGCATTTTTGGCTAGAAAGTGTATCTGGTTGCAATTGCATCTGTTGTTGGTTTGTAGTTCTCACTGGCAAGTGTTCCTTAAGTAATGTTACCAGACATCTGCCTCATGCAAGTTACCAACATTTGGCTTCTACATGAAATCAGAGCTACCAAATACAGTAAAAACCTTAACCATAAAAAAACCCATTCACATGGCTTTTAATCTTTTCCATGGTAGTTAAATACTGTTTACCAAATAATTTAGTGAACTGCAAGTATGATTTGCTAAACATTCCCATCAGCAGAGAGCACAGTAGCTAACTCTGTGTGCAGCAGCAGTTACCCAGAAGTATGTCTTGTGTTATCAGAAGTGCAAATTGATAATCTGAGTAGACTGAATAACAATCAATTAATTGATTTAATGGGTGACTATGGATCATATTATATTAATTGATAGCTATTTGTTCAGGAACATTTCAATAGATGTCTGGTCTCTTCTTGTCCTAATCTGTGAGCCAATTACTTTTTATGGTTTTCGCTCATTGGCTGTGTTTTTCAGGTCAATCCACCTCCAAATTCAATTAAATCCCATTTAACAATTATGCAAAAAATTGCTTTTGATAACCTTGTGATTGAAGTTCAAGGGTCAGAAAAGGTTTAAGAGAAAAATCTTGTTTACCATGCAGGCAAGCGACATACAGTATTTCTCCCGGAGGCTACTGTTTCGGAAGCATAGCTGGGCTAATTGTTCTCAGGTCTGCAGTAAAAACTGTTGATGTTCGTGAACGTCAGCTTTCTGATCGGCTATTCTCAATTTAACGCGTCACCCCCGGATGTCACAATGTATAAAGCACATACTGCAATAGTAATGAAATGCAAGAAATACATCAAATACCAGTCAGAGAACAGAAAACAGAGATGGCACAGCTGTCTAGTTCCTGCACAGAGCAGACTTCTTGTAATGGATTGCAAATTTATATTATTATTAGCAATTGCTCCACAAGACACAAGTCTTAGCATTCCAAGGACAGTTATGTCACAAGTAGATACAGCAGCAGGTTTTTACTGTCTACACTGTCTGTCCTCAAACGCACCATGTTCAGCTGTTTTTACATTCTGATACTTACTTTTTGGTTGATTTTTAGCAGTATTTCAGGATATTTAGTAGTGGTGCAGTACTATGTCATGCAATTCAAACAACTGCCTTTTCTCAATTTTAACACAAAATATTTATTAAGATCACTAACAAGTTGTTATTTTCTTTGTAAGGTTAGGGCAGAGATAAAGTAGTAAGGGTAGAAAATCTGGAAGCATTACCAAAGGCAACCAAGAGTATAAGGAACTTAATTTATAAGGTATTGCTCCAGGGTGGCACAAGGGTGGAGCAGGGGTTAGCACTGATGCCTCGCAGTGCTGAGGGCCTCCAGGTACTCCGGTTTCCTCCCACAGTCCAAACACAGATTGTCAGATTCATTAGGCCCTGGTGTGAGTGTGTGTCTGGGTGTGCCCTGCTAGGGACTGCCGTATCCTCAGGGTGCATCCTGCCTTGCGCTCGCTGCTTGCTGGGATAGGCAACGACTCCCCCCACAGCCCCGAAATTGTCTAAAGCAGTCAGCTGATGGATGGTATTACGCAACGAAACGGTTTCGTTTGTGCGGTAACATCTGTTTCCGTGGAAAGCGGAGGTGGCCAAGATTCAAACCACGAGGTGATTGATGATTAGACACTCTCACAGACCTTCTTACCAGCAGACAGTTCCCGCAGCCCGTTTCAATTAGCCTGCACACTGCCGCTGTCACTGTGAGACCCGGCACATCTGATCTGTAATCCTCCTTGACTCATGCTGCATGATTCATGCAGTGTACATCCTCCAGGAACATAAACATGTCTTATAAAGCCCTGACAACAGCTCGCCCCACCCCTCCCTCCTCACGGAGTGTCAATGGGTTCGGTGGACTGTCCCGATGAAGCTCCACGCGAGCACCACAGTCCACTTGACACTGATGACTCATGATAAGGTCAGAACTCCTAGATGGACCCCCATTTCATTTTCCAGTACATTGTTCTCTTTAAGAAAAAGACAATGTCTGAGTTAGTTATATCCACCAATCTAGGAAGAAGATGTATACTCTGTTGTGAGCTACAGCTGGGTCAATTTTTAGGAGGAAACAGCCATCAGCGTGAGATTCACCAATGATGTTGACTTTATTGTTTCTCAGGTTTCATCATAAGGTTACTTTTTCCCCAAACTGAGGCAGAAAGTAACAGTTCATCAAGATTTTATATTTTTATTTGAATAACTGAGACACCATTTTATGGATTTTGTTATACAAGTCTTACCTTGATTGTTTTTAATTGTTAATGGCCATTGATGATGATCAGGAACTTAGTATTTATAGTTTCCTTTAAAAAGTAAGATAATGTGAAAAACTGGTATTGTACTTGTACTTTCACTGTGTGTTGTAACTCCCAGTTTGAAATTCAGAAGTTGCCTAATTGGAAAACCCCGCTTTCTGGCCATGTGCCAAACTAATAACGAATCACCCATCCCCCTCCCCAGAAAAATGTTGTCACTGGGCCATTTTTTTCACCCATAATTGGGAAACACGGTACAGACAAAGCAGAATCATAGTTTCTTAATAGGTTCTGTTAACTGTAGTCCTAGAAAGAACACAATTTAGTGGTTAGGACTTTTAAGTCATTAATTATAAATAGTGTTGAATGTATACAATTGCAAAATGTATCTGATCTTTATGGGATTATGAAATAACACTACTTGTTACTTTCCTAGTTTTTGTAAAATATTGTGTTCTACAGTATAATGGAGTTTCACTAAGAATGGCAACACCCAAGAATTAAGTGTACTGAAAAGATTATGGAGTGTTTAGTCAAAATTTGGCTTAACCCACTTGGCCGAGGCCTGACCTCCTGGCCACAGGACGAGGATGCTCGGACCCCCATGCAGAGTGAGGAGTGGCCAAGGGGCAGCTACGTACAGTATTTATAGTGTTTTAGGAGAGGAAATGATGTCAGGAGCAATTGCTAATTACTGACAGCTGAGTCTGATTGAACTTGGTTGTTGTCATCCCTCCCTAACGTTTGTTACAAACTGCATTTCAGATGATTTGTGAGTTCTGTATGCAGATGCCTGCTCGGAGAGCTACAAACACCCTTCTAATGGTAATTATCGATAAGTCTTTGGTGTTGCTCCTGCTCCAGTTTCTTGGTTTCAGGGCCATTGTACTCTGGCTACAGTCTCTGACAGTGCAGGACGGGGCAGAAGTTCTGATCTCATGTTCTTACTGTTGCTTAACAGTAGTGAAGAGCTTAATTATACTTCTCAGTAGATTGCACATGAGCATATAGCAACTGCTCAGAATTGCAACCTCTGATTCTTTGATTCAATTGAAATGCAATAGTTTGTATAATCAGACGAGAAATTAAAAAAATCTCAACTGGAAATTGTTATGTTAGTTTTGATATTGAAACTATTTAAAAAAAGAAGACATTTGACTTTTTAATTTGAAGTTTTAAGTTTAATTTTCTGAAAATGAGAAACGTTATAAATTCATACACCTTATATCTATTCTACACATTAAATGTTTTTTTAAATGTTAGAAATGTATCATGAATGTTGTCTGAATTATGTCTTGTATAATGAGAAATTGTCTATGTGCCTAAATAAGACATTTAAAATAAGATATATAAGAAATAGATGTTAAGAGACTGGCAGCTAAATTAATCATTAATAATGCAGACCTTCATACAAAAATTATTTTAATTATTACATTATTTACATTTGATGTAATTGAGATATAAATTCTAACTTACTGCCACTTAAAGTACATTCGCTGGTTAGGATACACTGTAGTATACACTGTACATAGAAAGAAACTCTGTTAAATCTGTAACAAAGCTAATTTTTCTGGGGGGATAAATTAAAATGAATTTACCTGCAAATTACCCAGTGCACAGTGATTGAAAATCCATTTCTTTACAAAGGCTATATTCTCTTCAATTAGCCTAGAAGCCTGGAATATGAGATACATTAACTACTCCGTGCAATTTGTGAGAGCAAACCTGCACACAGTTCCTGAGCCTTCAGAGAGAATGAATAATTCTCGACTGAAAACAAGACGCGCTGTAATGGGCCTTTGCTCGGGTTAACGGCTTGGGAATTATCTTAAAGTGTTACGGTCCAGTGAAGAATCTGTTTTTGCCCACTCACACATGCATAGGGTCACATACATTTTGAGGGCAAACAATCCTACATTGCAGTTAGGGCTCAAGTGCTCTTCCACGCCAAGACCTCATTGTGCAGCTGAACTGAGCAGCATTCCACTGACAGGGCAGGGAGAGCATGCCTTTAATTCAGAAGAATGGCTCTGTTGAACAAGCAAGGTTAAGGCTGCTGGAGTACTATTCAATGCAGAGTTCTAAATAGTGATGGAAAACCTCCTCCTCTTTCTTCAGGCTTTCTCTGGTCCAAATCTACACCTTCCACGGAAAATTGAAAAGCTCGATTTTGTGCGTTGAGACACAGTGATCCTTCAGTTATTTTACTTTAGCGTGTTTTATAACAAAGTTGGAAAGTTTTTACTTCCAAGCCTCTTTCAGACACCTGTATTGCCTGTATGTGCCTACTCCAGAAACCACTGCAGTTAAGTGCAAAATGCTGATAGATGCCAGAGAAATATCATGTCGTTAATTTACAGTTTTTTATTTTCAATGTATCTTTCAGCAGCTGTTTTCCTAAGACGTCAGGGCCACTGTATTCTCCTCTCGCCTGTCATACAAGAATTTTTCTCTTTCTAATTTACTTTTTGTTCCAGTGATTTAATAAAGCTGAAAGCCAGTCCCGAGTCACATTTAACTGGTGGCGCTTCATACAAGATGAAAGACAAAGCAATTTTCTTTCAAAGTACCTGCCATCACAGTGGGGTCTTTTTTAAAGGACATAGCAAATCAAATAGTTTATAATGGAAAGAGATGACTGAAAGGGAAAGGAAGCACAAATACAAGTATTACATTGTTCAAGACTAGAGAATCACTTAAAAAACACACTAGCAGGGAAAACTGCATGGCGACACACATGGGCATGTGAAAAAAACAATAATTATTTTTGTGTTGTTTTAATTAGGCTAATAAAGTACTAATTTGAGATTACGATAGGGTTGCTATTGTTTAAAATAAATCACCCTCCTTTGAAAAGTTCAACATCTGCACTTTCAAGCTCACGAGTTTCATAAGCAAACAAAAATTGTCCTTGTTTGCAAACTTTGATAAACCAACTCCTCACATCAATCAAAAAACAACGTGATTTCTTTTTATAGAATATATATATATCCATATTGTCAGCCTTACACGTGTAACAGAATATTATTTAAAATATTGTACAGCTCATTTTGAAGTTGAATGAAAAACCAAAAGTATTCCAAATATTCCTCAGGGCGAAGGCTACATTTAACATCTGGTGTAAATGTGTTAGCAGCTGCAAGGGGGAACATCCCAGCTGCCTTTATGAGCAACGTGCAGTACTGGTCTTCAAGACAGTGTCCTGCTAATTAAACTGCATCATGGCTCTTTTAACTGGTATAACAGGACTGTTTTTCATACAGGAATATCAT
Organism: Atractosteus spatula; assembly: GCF_055471065.1. Classification (NCBI taxonomy): domain Eukaryota; kingdom Metazoa; phylum Chordata; class Actinopteri; order Semionotiformes; family Lepisosteidae; genus Atractosteus; species Atractosteus spatula. The sequence goes on from NC_142714.1 coordinate 9,366,106, forward strand.
CTGTTAAGTCAATCAGGTGAAAAAAAAACTGTGTTGGACAATATGGTACATACTGTACCTATTTGTAGGTATAGTGCAGTATAGTGTACAGTATATACAGTATACTGTGTGTAAGAATCATTACAAAAATGAAATAAAAATTAGCTCATTGAAAATAACTCACTGGAAGGTGAGTAACATACAGTACTATATGTACAGTATCACGTCTGTTGCTGTGCTCATCTAGTGTGGTCTCTGTTTGTTTCACACATACTGTAGCATGTCTGCTCTGAAACCTGGCATTTACCATCGGACTGTCTTTTTCCTCTTTCATCCTTCAGCGGACAGGAAAGATGTTTCTTTTGTGTACTTTACTCACTTTTTCCTGCCTTCACTTCTTAAATCCAAAGGGAAATACCATAAATCCTAAAAGCTCTTTCTACTTATGTTAGGTGTTAAAAGAATTGTTTGGTAAAAACTGCTTCCTATCATAAAGTTAACTTCTATTAGCCTTTTTTATTTTTTTTAACTTAGGTCTTAGAGCCACCCTGTGGCCACATTTTGCATGAGTTACTATTGCTAAAGACATTACTGCTATAAAAGATACAGTACCATCTGTTCTTAGTGGATGGTATAGAAAGTAATGAAGAGTGAATGAAGCAACAAGCAAATAACAATTGTATTACAGTGTATATTCTCATACCTTGTTTAATGCTTGTCCAAAGTGGGCTCATAACCCTGTGATTGTATTAAATTGCGATGTCTGATGTGTCTAGTGCATACATTAAAACATCACAGCCACGCTCAGGGACCAGAGCTACAGTAACACTTACAGTACTGACAAGTCACATGTGAAAAATTTGTGGGGAATGTATTGCTCACTTGAGTATGATCCGTGAAAGCTAAAGATCCATTAAACACTTAACACTAAGCAACAACCATGGAGAGAGTCACCATTGCTGGTAAGTTGATTCAGCGTGGTTGAGTCACTTAGCGGATCTCTGTGACCATTATGTACACGGTCAGCCAAAAATAACTGAAGACACGTATAATCGACATAAATCATCACTTGTGGCTTGGGCTGTAAGTCTACCTAACCACAAAAACGTAATTGTGGTTGTGTGGTGCAGCTAAGGGCAAGCTAACATTAATGAAGCGGGTCAGAAAGAAACTCGCCTACAAAAAATTGCACTCTTGAGTGGTTTTTTTTCCCCCTAAGCAGCTGTCCAAAACACTAGCAATAGGTATCAGGATCTCTAACCCTGCCTGTAACACCAATTAGCCTTCTATCTGCTGTACACACCAGCTCTCCCCTGAAGTCCTCTCTGTGCGCACTCAACGAGGGCTTGCATGACTGTAATGATGATTGGTAATTGCAAGCATGTGGTGCTGACGTTCAGCTCCAGCACAGCACTGTTATTAATGATAATCATTACCATGGTTATTAGGGTCATGCTATTTGACATGGTATGGGGAAGGAAAGTATTGGGAGTGTAAATGATGGTGTAAATGGACACCCCCCCCCCCCCCCCCAAATAAACCAAGGCAATGCTGAATTGGCAGTGAAGTTAGGGGTGGAGGAGAGCTGTTATGGCGATGAATGCTGGGAAATAGTGCTCTAGAGGCCCCTATTTTATACCCTGGAGATCTGCAGGAAGTGGTGCTGAAATGTTGGCACGAATCTGTTAAAAATAGTAGATACCTAACAATTTATCACAAAGACCCCTATAAAAGTTCATAATCTTGACTAATTGGGCAAGCTTCATTACGCCCCTCAAATAACATTTACTGGTTGATTATGAATCTATTGCCATTCAAAACCCATGAGAATTTAATTCATAAGAGCTTCTCCTCAGTTTCAGTAATCAGCAATAAAGCAGTGATGAAAGCCCAAAACATAAAAAACAAATGTTTCCTACGTAATCTGAAGACGACCTTTTATACTTTTTGTAGAAACGGGATTTTAATAATTAAAATCTACTTTGCATTTTTAGTGTGGAACATTCTGACTTTCGTGATTTACCTTGATTGACCACACTGACCATCTATAGAAAAATGTGGCTGCTGTTTCTTCAGTGTGGCCCGTCTTGAGCTCTGACAGGCTCACTCTTTCTCCAGGCAGAGCATGCTTGACATATAATAGGCCACTTCTGCTTCAGTGTTTTAAAATATGCTTTTACTGTAAGTAAAAAAATCATGGTGAAAATGAGATTTTCACGTAGGTAATACAGTGTCTATGATTAAATAAAACAATATAAAATAATTGTAAATTGTATAATATATATATATACTGTAGAAGGCGAACTCGAACCCTCACCTTCAGTAGTTACCTAGGCTGTTGGAATAACTGTAGCATAAATGTGTACTCTGGCACAATGACATTCACTCTCCCCGAGTGAATTGGACATACTGTACCTGCCTTGATTGACTGATTTGATTGGCCAAAAAGGGCTCATCTCATTGGTTCTGATTCATCCTAAAACTCTCAGAAATCAGGATATCAGCAGTCAGATGCAGAGGAAAGGGGTCTGCTTTTAAGCTCCTGCAGTTCATGGACTACTTCATAATAGTGTTATTAGTATAGTATTATTCCATAATAAAGAGTTACTCAACAACAGAGGGCACACCATGTGTTCCTAGGGTAAGGTTAGTAGGCACAAGAGGTATTTGTGCCCTCTGTATTTGTGTTCAGTTATTGTTCCTAATGGTTACATTAGCATGTTTATGACATTTCATTGATTTAAGATGAATATCTTTCATGTTGTAGCTGTTTCCCTACTCCTGCTGACTTTATAAATACCCCTTATTTATTATAAGAGGGAGGGCTGTCACTTTAAAATGTCACACAACCATTCCTGGATTCATGTTGAAGCTGTCCCCTTCCCTGCCTGCCTGTACTTGTCCTTGGCACAAAGAAATGGCACACAGGCTGCCTCTGCTGCCAGTAGGCTCTTGTCCCTCTCTCCAACCACACTGTGCAGAGAAGTGGCACCAGTCACCCCAGCAAGCAGGGCCCGAGGCTAGGCTCAGTAATGTGTGTTAATTATGCAGAGGGAACCAGGAGCCAGTCCTGCTTTTTTCATTCCTTCCTGATGTGGTCATTCCTTTTACACTCCTCCAATAATGTGTGGTTTGCACACAACGTAAACTGCTGTGTGTATTAGCTTCCTACCTAAAAGCAAACGGACAAAAGACTTTTAAATTGATTTTTCAAAAGGGAGTTTGAAAGGGAGAAAAAAGATAGCTTTCCAATGCGGACACCTAAACTTAGTTCACCTCATGTTCCAGGCTATGACCCAAATTTGATCAGCAGTTACTTAATGAATCTGATCAGAAGTGACTACACAATAGATAACAATGATCTTCTGTGATCATTTGCTGGTCTGTCGTATCAGTTCCCTTAATCTTACACATAAAAAGCTTTTTGGTTGCATGTTGTATATCCTGTTTTTTGCTGTACTTTTTAGTGCTGTCCAGTTGTGAAGTGAATGATCATTTTAGGAATCTACAAGCACTCTCTCTGGGACAACAGATGTTCCTCTTGCCTGTAAATTGCAAGATTCTTCATCACTTTGGGCTCTGAAAGGGATAATCCCGACTATGACTGATTGCAAAGCACATGTTTTATGTACAATAATGTACAACAATATTTGTCTCGTCTGTTCCTGTTGTTTCCACAAGACTATTTCTGTGACAGCAAAGTAGCCCATTCTTTACTTGTGTTGAGCATTTGGTACAATTAAGTGTACTTAATGTGATTTTTATAAATTATGTGTTCCACTAAGTTTTCTATATTCCAGAAAAATGAAATATTAGGTTGAAAGTGTGCATAACAATTTCTTAATTTGACACAGTGGATAAACATGTTTAAAAGACATAAGAATGTTTGGATAATTTCATTTTTTTCTGTTAGATTTTTAAACAATAAAAAGGTTGCTCTGTGAAAATATTGAACAAACAGAGGCAAAACATTAGTATCTGTGGATCAATATTTCAAAACAAATAATGTACTTCATATAAAACACTACAGAGGCTGCCAACTCTGCTGCTTATAGTTTTGAGCCGAGCTTTTGAAATCTGAAATCTATTCCAGAAACAATCTCTGGAAAACCACATTTTTATCATTGCTGCCTGATAGAAAACAAAAGCTATTCCACAGTAACCCACATGAATCAAAGCACTTACTATAATGATGGCTATTTTATGCATTTCTAAGTAAGGTAAATATGGGACCTTTGTGATCTGCTGCCAGTAGACAGAGCCACATGTGATGAAGTTTTTACAGCACTAAATGGATCTGTGAAGTGATTTCATGTTTCTCCTTGGTGTCATTTGCAATGATTTATTTTTTGTTGGAATATGGAGGGTATTGGAGTTATAAAGTGTGCAGATTCCATGCATAGAAGTTTGTATGATAAAACCCATCTTCAGTGATTACTGAAAGCTGTTGTTGGTCTTTAGGGGCTCTGTCTTTGATAAAAGAAAATTCTAGACTAATCCAAATATGTCATGTTAATAAAAACCAAAGTGTCTAATATTCTGTTAACCGCAAGAAGAGCCCTCAGCAGTGAAGGATGTGTTTTTTTCTACATAAATGGCTGTGGCAGAGTGAAGTATTAATTTCACTTATAATGTGCAGTTTGTTCAGAAATAAAATGCCCCTGTATAAAGTTAATGTGCTGTAGATTTTACAGAGGAACAAAAATCTCTGATAATTAATATGCTAAAGCTTGCATAGATGCCTACAACTTTCACCTTTCACTCTTATTCCCACTCCCAGTGTTTGGTCTTTTCCACAATGCCATGCAATATTATGTGCAACATAATATGTGTACAATACATACACACTCAAACACCCATGGAAACAATGAAAATGACCTTTGTTATCACATTGTGTACATTGCTCCTGCTTTTCTTTTTGACACTCAAACCCATTGGCAGTCTTCAGAATGTGTGATGCCTGGTAGCTGCAATGCAAGCCATGCAGTGTGACTTTAATGATCAAATGTCTAAATCAGTACTTTGGCTCCGGTCTCCCACTGCTCAACAATGCAAGCCTGAGCTGCCAAAGATTTACGATAGGAGAGCTTGTCTTGTTAAGGTCAGTGTTACATTTGTCCCAGAAGATGTTTAGCTGGTGCACTGCTGGATGAAAAGTCTGGAAAGGGACAAACATGGGCACTGTTTTAACACTGCTGGTTTGGCATAAACAGTCTAGCCCTCACAATCCTGAGTGTTCTCAGTTTGCAGCTCCACAGACACCGTGAGGTAGGCCTGTCCATGTCTTCAACAAACATCTGATGAGGGAGGGATAGACTGCCCCACACAACTGTGCTTCCCCCATCCCATCCAACTAAGGCTTATGACTATGATGGCAGCAGAAGGTCACCTGTGCTGCCTGTGTGTTAGTAATGCTTGATCCTAGTATTGTGCCTGTCTCTAACTCTTCTGCCTTATGTTCTAGTAGTTTTCCTGCAGGCATTTCTGATCCTCTAATCTCAGTCATTTGACCTTGAGCAATAAAGGAGACTGTCTTGTGCAATTCAAAATATTAAAACTATAACTGAGAAGAACTAAAACCTTAAAACTGCTTCTTGCTTGTTGAACTTTCCATTTTCACATACCTCTAGAAGAAAATGATCGGGTGGATACAAAGATAGACCATTGTACCTGACCATTGTACTCCTCTATGTCTGAAACCAAGATCATTTTGTTCTTAAAACAAGGATGGATAACTTCATGTATATATAATATAACCCAGCATATGTAATATTTCAGGTTGCTTTTTAAGCTGTAAAGCTCCATTGAGGAGTCCTAACAGCACTATTTACCAGAACAGAGACATATTCATAAACCCATTTCTTGTTTCTTTTTTTCTGGGGAATGAACCCTTTACGGAAACATCCCTCCCATCGTGATGTGGTAATGTAAATGGGAGAAGGAAAAAGAAAAGGAAAGAGTAAGAGTAGAAACAGAAAAACTTTAAATTTAAATTCAAAAGAAAAGCAGACTCAGACTTGTAAAATCTAACCATTTACTTCAAAGCACGGAATGAGTGGCCAATAAGCACTGCTACATGCTATTAAGAGCTGGTTGCACCAGGGCAGTCATCTTAAAGGAGCTTTATAGATTTATTAGTCAAGTGCTCCTATCTCCTTCCTAAATACTGAGTCCTGGGTGGAATCTATCCTTTCATTCATTTTCTAAATGCTTTATCCAATGTAAAGTTGCATGTGAGCTGGAGCCTATCCCAGCAAGCAGCAGGCGGAAGGCAGGAAGGTGGAATATACTGTATAATGGTTGAAATACTTGAATTATGAGTGAGCTATTGTTCTTAAAGGGCCCTGACTAGCTCTGTTGGTAGAGCATGGGACTCATAATCTCAGGGGAGTGGGTTTGTGTTCCATGTCGGGCGCCAGGTCCTCCATGTTGGAGGTTGGGCACAAGGCTCACAACCCTGTCCTGTAAAAAACAAATATTACGGAAACAGCTGCCCCTACATGCCGGAAGGCATAACGGGCAAACATCCATCTTGTTCTTAAAGGAGAATAAAAATAGAAATCCCACAACTCGGTGTTACACTCCACCTGGCGTTGCACAGCATTAAAGCAGGGTGTGTCGCAGTTGTGTTGACTGGTGGCCACGCCTCGCAGTGGGGGCAGGCATAGCAACACCCTGCTGTGCAACATCGGGGCGAACGCAACACTGAGCCGACAGAGTTACGTCTGTCTAGTTGGGAGTGGACTCTGTAGGTGTTACTGACCCAAGGGCCAGGGCATCACAGTCCAGGGGGAGTGGCCACCTCACTGCACCTTGAGCAAAGAGAGCAAGGGCTGTACAGGATGTTGATCCGGATTCCTAGAGGCTAGCCTCCTGGCGAGAGGCCCCGCCACAGGGTAGCGGACAGTCCAGTGGAATCACCTGGGACGCAGGCAGGCGGATCGAGAGACTTGAATGCAGGGAAGGGAAATGCAAGAAAGGCTGGTGCAGGACAGGGAAGAGCCACCAGGGTCCAGAGCTGTGCTATGTCTAGAGGGCCATGCAGGGTGGAGGGGTCTGACCTCCGAGGCTGGGCAGGATACTCCATATGGGGGCACCATGAGCCGGCTGACTTAAGGCACACGCCCTCAGGGCCCTCTTCTCCAGAGACCAGTCCAGGTGAGTGCTGTCAGAGCGATCTCCTGGAACATAGTCCTCTGGGACAGTGCTCGGAGTAGGTCAGGACGGACTTGTCAGGCGCCACCTGGACCGGGACGAGGGAGTCATCTGCTGGGGCAAAAGCCTGAAGCAGGGTCCCGTCCTCTGGTGCCCGCTCAGCACTCTGAATCCTCTGGTAACACAGCCGCAGGAGAACAGAAAGACGGGAACATGAAGGGCTTCGCTGGGATGCTGGTGGCTCAGAGGGTGAAGTGTTGTACACGTCAGTGCCAGATTGCTGAGGAGAGACAGAGCAGACAGAGTACCTGCTGCTGTGGGAGTTCTCACAACAGCCAGGCGTTCTGCATAACTGTCTCCGCGGCGATCAGAGTGGAGGCCTGGCCACCGGCCGCTACAACGTCGACACTCCCCGGTGAGCGTAACACCTACAATATCAGCCATCAATCCCTGGTAACACTCTGTCTGGTTTCTAAACATTCAAAAAACATGGTCGATGGGGTTTTAATGGTCCTCTGATTTTTCATTCATTTATACATTTATTTTCATAATTGCTTTTCAGCATTTTGAGAATAAATCAGAATAATGAATTGCAGGCATTTTGATGAGGAAAGGTTCTATATTTGCTTCAAGAGTATGACAGGAACTCTTCAGACCTAATTGGCTGTGAGCTTTACCCACCCTTTGAATTACATTCAATGTCGTTTGTCATGGAAGTAAATGACATCATTTTATGCATTGTGCATTAGGGATGTTTCTAAATGAAACTACTATAAATACAAAGACTACCCCACCAATTTGTAACTATAAATTTAGGAAATGTTATTCCTTCAGACCAGGAACTGGTGGTGCTGTCATTGGTTGCTGTTATAGTTTCGGACGATCCCAAAAGCTTATACAATGCAGCACCAATGTGATAAACTCAGGTTCTTCTTGTTACACAGCTCTCAGAGACATGCTAGCTCTCCCAGCCAGATTCATTTTTAAAAAATTGCGTTTACCCTTGTGTGGTCCAGCATGGTTTTGCCAATTCAGCTGTTCTAAGACGTTTAATCTTTAGTTAGCACATATATCTAAACATAATGAAAAAAAGTATTAAAGGTGAATTTGATCCAAACTTCCTCATCAACAGCATTTATACTAACGAAATGCAGCTGTGAGAGGTATGCCACGTTAAGTCTGCTGTGCCGAAGGAGTGCTACATTATCATGTTTTATAAATTAGATTAATGTGTTTGTGAAGGTAAAACACATTGTTTAGTATCAAGTGATATCTCAGATATCTCTAATATTTTATTACAGAACTGAAACCTCATGTTTAATTCTCTTTTTGGACCATCCAGACCTCAATAAGCTAACATGATTGCTGAATCCTTGAGAATGTTGTTCTTTGTGAAGCACAGGACCTGTAGTTATGCTGTATAATACTCGCTAGTCCATGATGTAGTAAGCTCTCCCATGGCTCCATGTAAGATCAGAGTGCAGTCTAAGCCCTATAATTCAGACATTGCTGGCTCGTTTGTTGACTTTGACCAGGATTTTGACCGGCACACAACTGGCTGAGTGCCACTGGATTTGAATGAGCTTGTGTCAGCCAATGTGTCCTCAGCCTGCTTGAACGAATAACCCCCAGGACATGCTGGGCCTCCTGTGAATTTATGGCGCCATCAGAGCGAGAGATTGCTTAGTCAATCACGGCTCACTCTCCAGCAAGGTAATGTGTGGTTCCTGGTGTGACTAATTGTAGCTCGGAAACATTGTAGCAAGTAACAACTGACAATTCCAAACAAGGAGAGTATGAAATAGGAAAATAATTGGAATTCCCAAACTTAAAAATAATAGTTAGTGCACGTTTATACCATTTGGGGGGGGCTGTTGAGTCCCTTTTTTTGATAGGTGCAGAAAGCAAAACCCACAGGCCTCGCCGGTGGGACCATAGGAATGGGACTCATCTCGCGACGTTGTTCTTTTGCGTGAGCCGAATACCTTCAGATTCTTTAAAAATACCCTCGAGTTAATATCTGACTTTATACTGACATCTTTGTTTATCTGCAGTATATCCCAGCACAATAACACCATCTGTGATTCATGTTTGTCCAGCATCAAACTAGAAAAGTAATCTTTGTTTCAGCAGATGAGATGCTGACTTCAGTTCTTAGGTCATTTGCTGCAATATTTCTCCAGCTCCTCGTAATGCTGCCAGGAGTATGGATATCGGTTATATTACTAAATGAATTACATATACACTGAATGATGCCATTAGCTAAGAGACACTAAAAGTTCCTTTTCCTTACATCAACATAAAGCTAGCCGGTCGTAAGGAGAAGGGATTTGTAATTTTTAATTTAATGTAATTCAAATTTCTTGAATGTGCCAGAAACTTCACCAAACCATTGATTCTGCTTTTATAACCTTGAACACACAATGTACTTTAATAAACCATCTCAGCATCCACGAAAGCTAGTGTTAAGAGCTCCAGATTGTGACCTCTAAGTCAATTTCTTGCTTAAATGAAACAAAATGTATGCACTGCTATAGACTTCATGTTACTACTGATTTTTTTACTGCACAGATCATTAAACAATATTAACTTTTTGATTACACTTAATTTTGGAGGTTTATAAATTATTTATAGGTAACATTAAATTTGCAATCATAAATAATTTATACATCAGAGTAATATCCATCCATCCATTTTCAAATTCCTTTATCCCATACAAGGTTGCAGGGGAGCCAGAGCCTATCCTGGCAAGCAAGGGGGGCTAGGCAGGACACCCCCTGGATGGGGGGCTAGGCAGGGCACCCCCTGGATGGGATGCCAGTCCATCGCAAATAAGAATAATATGACAATTTTTAATACACTCGCAAACTAGTAAGTAAGCTTAACTAAGATCTAACTTGAGAGGTTATTTGCTCTCCATTACTAGTGGTAATGAAATAAACTTTAGTTAAGGATTTGCACATTCTATTTTAAAAAAATATCATATGTAATACCTAAACACAGCATTAATGGGGTGCCATGTTTGGTATCTATAAAGTAACTGTTGCACCACAGTGTTATCACCTTTTTTTGCTTCAAGAGAAAAAAAAACTTTGCATGACAGAGTGTTACTTTGTATATTGTTATTTTTAATTCTGTTATGATATTTTGCACATTTTCTCTTCAGCAGGCAAATTCCTAACACTGTACCACACTCAGGTTTGCCTTGTGCTTGGCTGCTCAAACCTTTGTTTAAATCCCACTAAATGCAGAGTACAGAATAATATCCTATCTTTATCCTGTGGGCTGGCTTGATGCCAGCCCCCGTGCCACTCATGAGAACCACTGTATCAACAGGCCGGTTGGAATTAAAGCACTGGGCGCTGACAGAAGCCCACAGGCTACTTCCTCTGGGTTTAACATGTGATTCCACAGGCCAGAGAGCAAGGCTGTTCATTAGGAGGGAAATATCTCACTTAAACCCTGTCCTAACAGGATATCCTTCCCATCCCTACTGCTGCATTTATTTCAAATGACTATTCTCATTTACTCTTATTATTACAGAACAATGGATATACAGTAGTTATGTGGGAATCATCATTCTAATCCCATTATTACTCTCTGTTGTTAACCTTTCCATTGGCATCACTGCTGGGTATCACCTATATTTTAAAACCAAGGGACTGAATACCAGTGGATTTAATAAAATCAAGGAAATTTTCTTCTCCCAGACATGCTACTTAAAAATGAATACCGTGACCTTTTTACCAACTGTTTTTATCTGTTATGGGATGGAGAGGAGGAGCACTGTCTAGACTCTGGTTATAAGTATGTTCAATGTCTGGCCACGACAATTTAATTTAAAACTTTAAAATTTGAACATTAATGTTTGTTTTTAATATACATTTACAAATACTGCACACATTCTTTTGAAGTACACTGCAAGAAGGACTGTGTATTAGCCAGTTGGTATTATTATTTAGCTCATTGAGTCACCTGATTGTAATTATCATCTGCACAATATCCACCTTAATGGCACGATGCCTTGTTTAATGAAGAAAAATACTCACAAACCACAATCTAAATTCACACTGTTCTAAAGCAGTGTCTTGCCAGAAAATCTAATTTATTTTTAATTAGTTCAAGTTTCCTTCTCCTTCCTGACTGGCACACATGAACAATGTCTGTATTATGTTTTCTGGATGGGAATAATAAAAAATGTTAGAACATGACTAAAAACTGGAAAAGGTGCAAGACTTCCATTCTTTATCCATTGCAACAGCAGAGGCCTTCACACAGACAAATTCAAACGAAACACTTAAAATTCCAGAGCCACTGCTTCCAATGCACTGTTGATACTTTGTTACAATGAGGGTTCTACATTGTTAGTGTAATGATGTTGTTTGCCTTTTTAATGGGTACACTTGAACTTTCACTTCTATGTCACCACTTTAACAGTGACGAGGCATTCAGTCATTGTACTTCAGGCCAAATAAAGACTAAATGTGCTTCTGCTGGGAAATTTTTAACTGACAGGATGATTTCTTCTGCTTTTGTCTTGGGTTGAAATTGATTAAAAGGTGTCAGAGTGGAGAATATGAGGGCTCCGCTGCTGAACAAAACAGCTCGTTGGCAATATAGAACACAGTGGCTTTTCATTTTGGCGTAAGAATTGTGGTGTTTTACGGGAGTTCTTTAGGAATCTTTGTGCACAGATACAAATATTCCTAAGAAACTGCAAAGAATTCCAGTCAAGTTCCTTTTTCTTCATATAAAAGTTCTCTGATACTTAAAGATAAATTCTGCAATTATGGTGCATGGAATGTGTAATATAAATAGTGGCTTTATTTAAAGATTACTGGTCCCTGAAACGTATACTTGGACATTGATTTTTAATATATTGTAGCATGTCATCTAGCAAAAATGCAAAATTATATATTAAATAATGATATGTCTAAAACTGGATTCTGAAGGAAATTAATATTAAATGTGAAATAAATAAAAATGAGACATAAAATGAGATTTTGTATATTTTGTTTTTTAGGAAGACTATATTCAGAATTGTTCTCAATGCAAAATCTGATAAGCTGCTCTGCAGGAGTCACTATAATGTACTGTGTATATACACTGCACTGAAAGGGTTTCAATATTGCCAGCTATTTAAAAGACGAAAGGGAGTGGCTGTGCTGTCAGGCAGTGTGCCTTCTTGGGAACCTTTGTATATGAAAAGAAGAAAAAATGTAATCATAGTTAGAAAGACACTCTTGGTATTCATTCCTGAGCTGCTCCAGATGCTGCAAGCTTTATAAAACAGGGTCTTGACTCCTTATAACACAGTCTGCACTGGTTATCTAAGCTTAAACCTATATACAGCTAGCTCCAAATTATTCACAGCCCAACAATCACTACCTAATTCATCCTCTTTTGACTTGGATAATATAGAGAAGGTGCTTCCTGTAGTTTTTTTAGGTTAAGGCATGTCTCAGTACATCTTTTTTACCATTCGTCCATGCAGAATGTCTCCAACTCCTAAGATGATGTGACTTGTGCTTGCAAACTGTTCTCTTTTTTTATGCATCGAGTGCTCTATTGGATTGAGGGCTAGAGATTGTGATAGACAATTATGAGTGCTGATTTTAAGATTCCATAACCACTTGGCATTAGATCCAGGTGCCTTTTGGGCCATTATCCTGCGGAAAAGTCCTGATATACTATATAATTAATTTGCCCCTCACTTCTCACAAAGCAAACAGGATCAGAGAATGCAAAACAGACCCTCTTCTATAATTCACAAAAGTTTACTTTGCTGTTCATGTGTATAAATCAGACTGCTGGAGAGTCTGCTCAAAAACTCAGTTTGTCTTTCAGCAAACTACATAATTTGGTCTTGTTTCATTTGGGAGTCAATTAGTTGCAATTTGGCACGTTCATGTCCTTTCTTTTATGTTGCCATGAAAGACTGCTGCAGACTCCAGATTCAGCCAAAACTGAAGATTTGCCTTTAGATATGACCCTCCTAAACTACTTTTCTGGTTGCACATTTTTGTAATACTTTCTAATATCCTTTTGCTAGTGGGTATTAGCAATCATCCCATTCCCCTTGAGCGTTTGCATAATGTTAACCACAGTCAAAACATGAAAGTCTTATGGATTTTTATAGATGTCACTAGAGTTGTAGAAATTGAGGTTTAACATTTGTCTTTTGACAATTCTCTGACTTTCCCCATGAGTTCACGGGCCTGCTTCTGTGTTCAACATCCTTGAATACCCAGTGGCAATTAAAAAGTCACTTCCAGAATCTTCTGTAAACTTTCTGAGGGTTTATGAAACTGGCTCAAAAGAAAACCAAAACATATGCAAGTATTTTGTACTGAAATGTTTTTGAGATATCCATTACTGATTGTCTTATATATTTTTTTTATTTTTAATTTATTTATGCAAGAAATACTGGATTCACAGATGCCGGTTTTGCCATGATGCAAATGACATGACTCCATTGAAAATAGGAGTTTGAAAATCAAACTGATATAGTCTATTTCTTATAATATATACAGTACATAATTAATATATTAATTAATATAAAATTTTATATAATTAAAAAAAGTTCACCAGAAAGCATGATGTTAGGTGTTATAAAAAGGATTTATGATTGAATGTATTACTGTATAACACATGTTAAAACAATGACTTTTGATTTGACCCTTTTGACCTCAGCCAGGCCATCTGCTCTGAGAGTTGATGTGAAGTTGTGATTCTTTTCTGTGGCTCATGTTGAGGCCTCTGAAATGGTTACAGCTCACGACCTTCTGAATCCAAAGGTCAGCACCCTAGGAAATCTGAATGAACACTAATGGAGCTTATTGGAAGTCATAAGACATTGTAACTTCCCCCTAATTAAAGTGCTCATGGGTGAGAGGAAGAGTGCTAATAAACTAATTAGCACAAAAAATAATTTGAGCTCTCCAGGTGTTTTTGGATCAAAAATCAAAGGGAAAAAAGGCAGGAGGGAGAAGGATATCATTTTTCACCTTATTGTAACAATAATGCCTGACCTAATTTAAATTAGGGCAGCCTATACTAAACTTAACTTTCAATATAAATATCTTGATCTATTAAAGCAGGTCTGTAATAGACTCTAACGTGCCTCTTGAGTCTAAAATTATTTTGTATATTTAATAGTGTAATAACAGATTGGAGCGTACAGTTTGCTTTGCCCAAGCAACTTAACAAAAATCAAAAAACAGAAATGCAGCCTTCAACACTGTAAACAGCTGTCCCTTGTGCTGTGTTTTTGGAAGGAGTCATCACTTTAGGAATTGGCTGCTGTTTTGCAGCAGTTCATGAGAACCATTGGGATGTGCAGTATAAATGCATCATCACAGATTGCCTAAGAAGGGGTGGCCCATTCTGTCTGGATACATTTAGACCCAAAGGGGGAAGGGAGGAAAGTGTTGTTGCCAGGCAGGAGGTCAAAACAGACAGAAAGCAAGTATGAACCAGGAAGATGGATGAGACACTTTTCACCGAAATGAAAGCTCTCCCCATTGTTCTTTATAGGATGCATTTGTTACAGAAAACCAACATTGGGTTTTCATGTACGAGCGCGAGTGTGATTAGACTTCTCCTTTCATGAGGAAAAACCTCAAGGAGCCCCGCTTTAGAAAGCCAGAAGGGAAACATTAAAATGACGAAAGATTAAATCAAATTGGAAGGCGAAAACTTTGGTCTCGAAGATAGTTTGTCTTCTTTAAATTAAAGCAAACAACGGCCTTCTCAAATAAATATCAACATCCTCCTTCTCAGACTGTTGTTTCTCACAGGCAGAAGTCAGGTAAACTGGGACAAATGTAAAATCTCCAGGTTAACTGAAAGGGCTGCTCAATCTTGGGAACAGGAACAGAGGACATGAAAACAGGCTCTAATGTTCTCCTACACTCAAACCTTTAAAAAGTGTTAACTTCAGCACATTTTCCCTGCTGACAAAGGGTTTCATTTGAAGTTCTTTCATTTGGCTAGAACTTCTGGGTATATTCCTGTATCATAATTACAATTCAGTTTGTGGTCTGAAAATGTACTCTGCTCTCATGATTGTTGTCATTGCATTGCATTTCAGTTGTTAGTTTTATAATTAAACCCATGAGAAACTATGCTACAGTTTTAATTTAGCATTTGAATGTTGGAATGTCAGAAAACAATACTGCTACAGTGAAAGTTGGACAGAACCAAGACATTCCTTTACTTTTGGTCTTCTTGCTAGCTTTTTCTTAGCTTTCTTCCTATCGGTGATGGTGAGGCAAAAGGAGTGAAGAGTGATTTGATGGAAAGGGCCCTAGCTGCTAAACACAAAAGGATTTTTTTTCCCCTCATCCTCTGCACTGAAGGCAGTGGGAGGGGAGGGGGCATTTGGCGATTGTGGAAGTGTACACAGTGATCTCCTCTAGACTTTACTCCCTGCCCCTTTCATTAGTGATGCCCATCATTCATTTACACTTCATTATAAACAGGCCTCATTACAAACACATGCAAGTGCTATGCAACTCCTTTTCTTCACCCCATTGTTGTCACTCTCAAAAGGTTTGCGTAATGACTCTCAAGCGACTGCTGTTCCCGTCCTCTCTGAAGAGTAAGAATGGTTACGCCAAGATACTCAGAGATGAGTATTTGAATGCTAATTATCACAGGTACAGTAACTTAAGAATCAATGGAAGATTCTACTGTCTGAACCTCGTATCACATTATTTCACTTTCTACCAGCTAATTCGTCCTCATTTTACTGACAACCATATTTTCAAATTCATTAAGCCTTGCCCACCACACCACTGTTTGTGTTACACATTGTCTGTAACACAAAACCAAAATGTGTTACTTTGAAATTGTGGGTTATCATTTTTACAAGACCACCCTCAGTCTTAAGCTGTTGATATTGCAGGCTCTTTCTGGGACTTAAGAAGCCAAATCATTAATGGACTGCAAATCCTGAGATTACAAACTTTTATTTCAAGGGAATTATTATTAATTATAAAGCTCGGAATATGATCCAGCCTCCATAAACATGTTTTCACGATGTGGTTCAATAAAACTTTATAAAATGTTTTATAATGTAGTGAGGCTTGGTCGACTGTGTGTTGTTCTGAACGTTTTAAGTGACTGACTAAAGAAGAAGGTTGGTAGAAAAGGAACCAGATGCTACCAGACAACTTTTATTTCACTTTTATCACAACCAGACGTTTTCAACCATACCAGACAGAGAAATTTCTTAAAACCTGGCACTTGGCTTGTGTATTAACAGAAAACCAAACCTAGGCAACTCTGGACAGAGCCCAGTCTGGCAATGGGTGGTCTATTTTAACATACAGTACCTGATTTCAGTCCTGACTATTAAAATTGATATTGAATTGAAACCATTGCTCATTCTTCATTTATTCCTCAGAGTATTACATTACCAGAGTAATGCTGGAACAATATGTTTTAAGTTTGGATCTGAAATGGGGTATTGGGATGTTTATTTAGAAAAGCATTCTTAGCAAAGGAAAAAAATACTAATCACAGTCAGCTCTTATTTTTATTGTTGTCTTCAACAAAATAACCAACTGCTACAGGATTATGAAAATAAACTGTTTGATTGGTATTTAATTGGCTTTTCCAGTTTAAGAAGCTGTCAGCTGGATATCAAGAGTTGATTATACGTTTTGTATCAACAATCAACTTGTTGTGCCCAAACAAAGCCATATTATACCTTATCAAAATGGATTCCTATTGTGTGCGATGGTTTTTGGTCATTTTCAGAAGTTTTGACCTCCCCCAATTAAAAGAAAGGCTAGAGAAAAGGACAAGGACTCGAAATTCTACAACTGTACAGTACTACCTCTTTCTGTGCTGCAATTCTTCACCTTAATGGTTTATAAAAACGCCTTCTCTCTCCCTCAGCGGAGTAACGCGTTTCACCAACGCATCAAAAATGTACTTTTCTAGAAAATGTATATTCACCATGTAGACGGATGGACTGTAAAGTTCCCTGTGAGTGCCCGCTGTTTGAACACTAGGCATGGTTGAGGTCTTAATTGACCGCTCTCGTTTCCCTGCTCCAAACGCCACATCTTGAAGCACTGCGAGACAGCACTCGCCACGAGAAGGGGCTGATTTATGCAGAAGGTTTTTTGGGGGTGGATTAAAGATTATGTTCATTAATTTGTCTGGGCACATGCATCAGGATAGCCTGCGGGTGAGTTTCTGACTCACGTCTACTGCCATTGTGAATCGAAACACCTCACCTGTCTAGATTAGCAGGAGGTGTGATGAGGACGACACCAAAACCGAAACCGAGATTCTGCTATAATATATGTCAGTGGGCTCAGATAATCTCGTACGCGATCATCTACTTTATTTCTAATATCTGCTTTTTAAATGTTACCTAATGCAACACGAACAATAAATGATAATCACATATTTCTAAAGAAAAATAGCATAAAAACAAAAACTATAGCTCAGATAATTTCTTTGTTACCGATCCAAACCATACTTAAAAACAACGCCGGAGGCAGTGAAATTGCAGTTCAAATTCCTACACGTTATATGGTTACCATGTGTATTCAGAGAAAGAAATAATCAGGTCAAGTATTTGTGAAACAGCACCGGCACAAACCAGATGTCACTTACACATGCTTATCATACTTTACCTTTTCAAAACTATTAATTAAAGTGAAAATACATTTAGGATTTACTGCATGAGTAAAATTATTGGACTTCTGTTCAGCAACGTCAAAAGAATGTGGCACATTGTTCTAAGACCGCGCTGAAAAACGTGGGGGAAAAAAAGGCAGCACATAGTAGTTTGTTGAATTGTTGAAAAATACATCTGGGCTCTTGCTAACAAAGCGATGATTTGTTATCTAAATTGCGTTACACTTTCTTGGCACAAGTTCTTTGCCTTCTGATTTAAGCGAATTCCACCAAAATGTAGAGACTGTCTAGCAAAGATTCACAAATGCCTTTATTTTGAATACGCACTGAGTGGATGTTTGAACTATTAATCCAAACACCCGTGAGATGCGCTCTTTCTGCTGTAATTAGACTGTTTTTGCCTCTTGACCCTCATCAAATACAGTAAATAATCCTTAAACCGCTGGATTGCCAGTACCAAGCCGCATCGTTCGCGACTTTTTACACATGTATATTTAAAAGTTTTAGTGGAGGGGATGCATCTGCTCCTTGACATAATTTTGGTTCCACCCCAAGGGGTTAATCCATCTATCTGTGCAAAAGCGGGTGTTGCCAAAAACACGTTTAAAAATCCCCATTTTAATCTATTTGTTCCTATTTAAATTTTATTGCATCGTTTTCCCAACTACAGAGAGTGAGAGAGAGCGAGAGAGAGAGCGACTGGCTTCAGGGGGCTGAGCGTCTCTTAAGCATGCAAGAATCAAAAAGACAAAAAAGTGGGAGTTTCCGAAAATAAAACCCATGCAAACCCTCAAAAATTTCCCGGTGACTTCAGATCCAAGGAGGTGGTCACATCTGCGCTCGCTGGATTTAAACTGCAAGGAAAACTTTCACTCGGAGCTGTGGGACTGCTTTAGCCTTTCGATCGCATCTCTGCAGTTGCCTTTTAACTTTGGAGAAGGAACATGAGATTTTACAGGCGGATAAGCACAAAAGTGTACCAATGATTTACGCCACAGGCGCTAAACTTTTCATTTTACAGAGCTATGTTATATATATTATTTTAAATTGATTTTATAGAAACAAGTCGTGCTTGGAAAAAAGTCTTTTAGAATCTGACGAGTGGTACAAAAGTTCAGTAACTGTGTAATGAGCGTCTACCTGTGCATTATGAAACGACGGAATCAAACTACCCTTCTCTCGTTCGCCAGTTATTTTTTGTTGACGATTTTTTAAAACCCTGCAGTACCCACAGAGAGGTTATGAATGCGGGTGACTTTCGTAAAAAGTGAATCTTGTTAAGCGTAATTGAAACCAGCTGCTATTTCAGCCTGATATTGGATAATTGCTTCTGTGGGTTGTTTTGTTTCGACGTTTAAAATGGACCGACTGGGCACTTTAATTCTGAGGGTATTAACTGTTGTACTACTGGTACGAATGTGTGACACTCAGAGGGATTTGACAGGTGGAAAGCAGGACAGCGCAAACACTCGCACTCTCTGGGACCAGGGTCGAGCGCGACCCAGGAGTCAGGGGGACAGTGCAGAGGTAACCAAAGACGGCTACTCTGCCAGACCACCAAGCGTAACCTCCTACCGGACACACCAGAATAGCTCGCACATAGGAAGGGGGACTCAGCCTCGTTTACCCCAGAGCAGAAATGCCCCGTCAACGCAAGGAAACAGACACACGACGGTCGTGGGAAGCAGCAGCCCCGTTGCACTACAAGAAAAGGATGCTGTGACCCATCACGGCAACGCTACCTTAACCTTAACCCGGGACGACACGCGAGTGTCCACGAAACAGCGAGTGATTTATCCATCCCAACACAGAGCCCGGATCAATTCCAGGCAGAGCCCTGTTACCAACGGAGACTCCAAACACAGGGCTGCAGGTTCGAGGCGTCTACTTGGGTAAGGTGATTTCCCCCTCTTTGTCCAGCGGGCTCCCTGCTAATATTATATTAATATGCACATTTAGTAATCAATTATTCAATGATTAATTGGATAAGAGATTTATGATGTGGACTATGCAGACTTAGATCTAATGTACATTGTCTGTAGTCTAATATCATGCTGAAATGTTAAATATTGTCAAGTCTTTGAATGACAGACGCTGAACGCGCTGCCAGGAATAATCTATGCATTGTTCAAATCAGCCTTCAAGGGTGAGGTAAAAAGTTAAGTAGGTACAAATGTCAGTGGGACTGTGGGATGTCAGGGAAAATCAGAATACACTTGGTTAGCTTTCCCAACAATCATGTTTTTTTGTGTTTTAAATAAATTACACAATTCTAATATGGAAATTCTGCTACATTTAAGTGTATTATGCCTTATTTTTTGCAGATGTATGAATTACATGTTTGTGTGAGGATTGCATTGTGCATATGTATTCACAAAAAGACTGTTGTTTGAATGTTGGCATTTTTGCTGCTTTTTTAAATTTTAAGAAGGGCTTTTGACAGCAGTTTGCAAATGCAAACATAAAAAAATAACATTTTTCTGAAGCGTGCTAAGCAGTATTTTCCATTTTAACCCTTACTGCTAATCTATTTTTTGCATTAATTCCAAGTTCTTCTTTTAATGTAGAACATCTACATTGGGGGGAGGGAAGATCCAACAGCAGGTCATAGTAAACAGCCCTTTGTCCTTGTTAATTTATGCATAGTTCATATGCAACAGTGCAGCGGACAAGAGGATGATAAATTAATGAAAATTTTGATCCACTCACCAAATTGCCACAAATGGAAACAAAGTAGTGAATGACTGGTTTCTGGTATGAAGATGGAAATAAGCTTGTGTCTAACTGACAGGCATCATTGTGTGATGGGCTTTGAATATGTAATTGGCAGGAGGGTGAAAGGTCTGATTTGATCCCAATCAAACGGGAAAAGCCATGTGACAAAATCCAAGATTTCTTTTGGGGGGGGGAATGTTAACTAAGGGAGACATATGGATGACAAGGAATGATGGATTACTGTCCATAAACGTAACACGTCTCTAAAAGCTTTACAGAGAGAGATTAGCTGGTTATTATATTACAGGTTTGCAGGTAAAATGCCTTTGTTTAATTCCTGTTTAGGGATTTAATTGAGAAAGCTCAAACTCTGTACTGCTCACTTGTTTTCTCATGTAGTCCATCTGCCCATTGGTTGTAGCACAGATTCTTCAACTCCTGTAACTGATCTCAACCCCTTGTTCTTCTTAGGTTTCAACACGATACCCCAAATCCCAAGAGTTCTGTCATTTGTTTTTTTCCTCAATCGGACCCCCTGGATTGTTTCTATGATTTGTATTTGTACTCCTCAGTAAATTAAACCATGTGCAGCTGAGCAGTACATCCGAAATTTGAAATAATGTAGCCTTGCAATGAAAACGATATACCCATCACTTGCAGAAGAATCAAGCAGCTAACCTGAAAACTGTACAATGGAAGCATTTTGGTATCTGATTTCACACCAAGCTCTTTGTACCTAAGCCAAACAAATTTCAGTTAGTTATTTTAACTGTGTGTTGTGGGAGTTGATGATGATGATAGTTCAGTAGTTTGGTACTGTACTTGCCTGGCAGAAAACGTCTGTAAGAATGAAATCTTCATGGACATGAGCCTGTTGGACCTGTCCCTTCTTGAGGCATGAGGCAGGGATCTGCTTCAAGGGTTAAGATGGAGTGAAGGGAGGGATGCGAAAGTAAACATATGAACGGTTATGAATGATGACTTTCGGCATGTCTAGCCCATCTAGGAGTTAGAAACGAATTGATCCAAGGATCCCATCCAGTCATTTACCGAAAGAAACCAGGGTATCAACTTTAACAACATGGTTGGATAGCTTGTTCCACACTTCTACAATCCTTTAGGTTTCAGAGAAAACGAGTAAGATAGTACTATTTATATGTTCTGTAGGTAGGTGTAAGTGGGCAAGATTAGGATCTGACCTCCTCCCTTAACTTTGTATGAAACTCCATGAAACGTACTGTATACAGTAGGTAGTTATTTAAATTGAAGCTAATTCCTAGCCATCTTGTAGACATGTCTGGGTAGGATCCTCATACCTATAAGCTACTGGCAGGTGATCTAGCAAGATCGGTCAGTTTCTGTCCTCTTGTTTTGTTTTGTTTTTTTAATTCTTAGAATGAAATTCATATTTCGTTTCCATCGGAAACCCCCAAAACTGCCACAGGTGGCAGTTTAAAAACAATCATGCTGGATTCATCATGCATGCCTTTTAAATATAATTAAAACGCATCTTGTTATTCCATTCATCCAATTTCTTAACACTTCAGGTTTACAGTTACCCAATTTAGGGTCGCAGGAGAGCCAGAGCCAGCAAGCAACAGGTGCAGAATACAGAATACACTCTGGATGTGATGCCAGTGCATTGCAGGGCTCAGATACAGACAGGCACACTCACACCAGGGTCAGTTTTCCCAGAGAAGATGAGATCACTTTATTGGCCATATAACATTTCTTGTATTAGGAATTGTCTATTCACATACCACAACTTGCTCTTAATCAGACACACAGACAGGAAGAGAAGTTTGGGGTCAGCCATTTGTACGGCGCCCCTGGAGCAGCTGGGGTTAAGGGCCTTGCTCAGGGGCCCAACAGAGTAGGATTCCTCTGCTGGCCATGGGATATGAACCAGCAACCTTCCAGCCACAGGCACAGATCCTTAGCCACAGAGGCACCCATGCAAATTAACCTACCAGTATGTTTTTGCACTGTGGGAGGAAACCAGAGCACCTGGAAAGACCCCATGGGGCAAAAACGGGGCAAAAATAAAAACTCCATGCAGAGAGCACCCAGGGACCCAGTGCTGTTATAAAGTGCCAACCACTGTGCCACTGTGCAGGCCCATCCTTGTCATTATCATACTTAATCAAACCAGGAAACATCCAGTTATGGAGCTTATCCAGGTTTCTGAAAATATGTCAAGATTTAGTGGGAATTGTTGTGGTTGTTTTTTCCAAATAAAAGGAATAAAATGCAATAATACAGTACATACACGCTTCTCTTATGAAACACATGGATTCTAATAAATGATTTGGAATATGCCACGTTGGGAAATCCAAGTCCTGCATTCCTGTTTTAATTGCCATTTGATGAATCTTGTGAAATATTTGAATAACATTCTAAGCAGTAACAGCAAAAAAAGTAGTCATACACTGTAGGGAACATTGGTACTTGACAAGGCATGCATTCAGTCACCATCTGACTCATTTCTTTTAAGAAACAAATCTGCTTGTAAGTGAATATTTCTTAGTCATTCTTCAACTGAACATTAATGACAAATTTCCTTTCGGTAATTGGCCCCCCTTTTGTCAATGTGTCTGTATGCTGATGTCTGATATTCTTGCCCCCAGGGAGAGAGAATTTGCAGTATACCTGTACTCTTGCACAAAAGACTAGTAGGCTGGTTTCAATATCTGTGTTAATAAGCTGGAACAATTAATACACAGCAGTTTTCTATGCCTTTAAAAACGAGATATTGGATCGTATCTGCCTTTAGAGCATTTATACAAAAATGCTTTACATGATTTTGTCTGGCTACCATGGGGCTCAATCAGTAAGACAGGGGATTCCTAGAGACCAGATATCACTAGTGTGAATGTGGGCTCATGTCATTAGGTGAATATGACCAGGATTCCCCTGGCTGTGGCACCATAGTTCAATGGGTTTCAATATGTATGAGTGTCTTTGGTCAGGGCAACTGGATTCCTTTTAGCTTGCCAGTAAATGATCTTGTAGTGAAACAGATGCCTGTCTGTGTCTTTGTCTAGCTTAGTTGTCAGTGCTATGGGCATGAAGTTTTAAAAAAAGAGCAGATGATCCAGCAAGTGCTTCTTATTGAGAATGTCTTCATCTCTCCTTTGCATGTATAGCTGTATAATAAAAGATGTTGTTCCAAAATAGGGGATGAAAATCAAAATGACTGATGAGGGTTTTAATGGCTATCTAGACTAGAATTCCTCACACTAAAATCTTTGCATTACTCTTATAGGGCTGAAAAAGATCTAGTCATGATCACCTTTTGTTGTTCTTGTGTGATTTGTATCTTGCATTCTTGCAGCATGGGAATATCCTATTCAAAATCTTTACTTCCCTCAATGTAGCTGCTATATGTTGCATTTTGTCTTTGCTTTATTGTGTAATCTCATGTATTCAGATTCTGCGGTATTTTATCTACATATGCTACCGTTTTGTATTTGAGTGTACATATTATTCAATATGGCTTTTTAATGTTCCTTGTAAGTTTGTACAATAGGAATGTGGAATAAGAGAGGCCTTGCATGACAGTAATAATGAGTAAATAAAACTCAATGAAAGCAATCCATGCCTTTGTTCCATGTTAGTCTTAACACAACAGCCTCTAGAAAATAACCAGGTCTTGGCAGAGTGATGGAGTCATGTTTGCCAAATGGTAGGCTGACTGAGTGATTAGCAAGTGCCGCAGCCCATGTATTCCTCCTGGTTTTGTTATTTTCTGAAAAACAACTGATCATAGAATGTTGTTGTTTTGAACCTTCGGTGAACTGTTATAAACCTTTGGTGAAATGTTTGTCAGGCTCTGGGACACGTTTTGCTCATTAGATATGAAATAAATACAGCTGGTTGGTATGAAGACAATTTGAAAAAGGCTACAAGTGCTTTTTATTTAAAAATGTCTCATTCAAAACAGAAGTTTTCATCTGCATTTGTATAAAGGACTCGGAGGCTCTTTGAACACACAGAAGGTGTACTGTGTACACAGCATGCTTGTTGATAAACTGGGGGGTTAGGGAAAATGGAAATGCTGTGTTATTGCTCAACTTTTAATGCATTAAGTTGCATGAAATGTGTTTTTTGCAGTGGAAGAAAGAGGAGACTTGAAAGCTTAATTTTGCAGGGCCTCTGTGCAAAAACTATACTGACTCAAAACAAGTGCATTAACCAATCCTATGTCCTCTATATACAGTCTTTTAAAACTAGCATTTGGCCTATTTAGCCTTTTAACATCTACCTGGTAATGACATTACATTTGTATTTTTTTTTTATTATGAGCATTATTATTGTATTATAAGCAAACATAAACCGAGGAATAGGTGATCCACTCAAAAAATAATCAAGATTGGTTTAATCATACTATAAGTTTGCAGATTTATGTTCTAGGTGTAGCTGATGTATTTATCAGTCTTTAAAGCATGTGAACCATATTCCACAGCATCTATTGCAAGGTGCACCAACATTGTTCCTGGAGCGCTGAGGTGTCTACATGATTTCACCCAATGGCGTTCAATGGCAATGACTTTTTTCAATGACAGAAATTTAACCACTTACGGAAAGCTAATAATCTTTTAATCTTGCAGTATTTATTAGTCTAGCATTTACTGCAGCCTTTTGCAGCTTGGAAAACCACACAATTTATATATAGAGAGAGGAGACATTTTCCATTATTGAAATAACCACTGTATTCCAAAATTACGTACAGGAAGCAATAAACTCTTTGACCTGTCTGAAGGCCCTACATTCCAGACTTGAGACCCATTGAACATTTGTCATAGGAGCTGGAGGGTGACGTGTGTGTATATACAGTATAAATACATTTAGGGCTCAGAGACCAGTCACATGCTTTTTCAGAGTCTTCAAAAGAAATGGGACAGAATCCCACAAGACTGCATCTGCAAACTGGTTGAAAGTGTTCATCACGGACGTACTGCTTATGATGATGGCCACGCGTATCACTAGCCTGTGGTCATTTTACTGATGGTATATTTTTTGACATTTTGTACAGTGATGCCACTTGCCTTTTTTAAGGTACTGAACTTTGCTTTCCCCGTGAGAAATGCTTGGGACTTTATCCCAGGGCATTTATGCAGCTTGTCAGTTTGAAATGTACATCTGCTTAGTTTCATGCGAAATGTTAACGTAATGCTGGCTTGTACCATGCTTTTAATACAGGTTTGTGGAATTCAGAGACGCCCAGCCTGACTGCGTAGTTCACTGAAATCAGTTTTTCATATCCTGCTAAAGTGGCCTATAAATGAGTAAGCATAGTTCCGTTGCTCATAACCATGTAAACAATCTGGTTTTGGGCTTCAGTATTGCAGTTTGTAACTTGTCATATTTCCTGTGCCTGGAGATTTATGTATTGCATAGGGTGCTTTATCGCCCTCACGCTGTTTTTCCTGAAAGGTCACATAACCTTCCATTCTTTCAGTTTATGACACTGCTGTACTGTATATAGAACATAATTGAATGGTCGTATTACAGAGTTCCTGGTGGAGTTACATTCTTTGCTTAAATATTGGGTGTAATTGAATTACATGCACTTATGTGTCTCTAAGGTATCTTTTGGTTTCAGATGTGGAGTTAACTTTTCTGATTTAAGAGAACTGCAAACAGGCAGACTTTATCAGATCAGCTCTGACCATGTATTGCTTCTGGTTGTAAATTTTGTATGTACAGGACAGACCTGGCAAGTCCATTTTGATCTTTTGATCTTTTCTTTCTAGGCCCAATGTGTGCGGAGGACATTGCTGTTCAGGATGGGCTATAGCACCAGGGACAAATCGATGCATAAAGCGTAAGTATAAAAAATGGATTTTGCCACCACTTTTCACTCTCTAAACAAAGATGAGCAGAGTAGGAGATACTTTCTGTTTGGATCCCTACTGATGCTACAAGTTGAGTTATGAGGTGTGCTGAAGACGAAAGATGGAATTGTGTCTCATCTCGAGATATCCAGACAACCCCTTCTGATTCAACCGTACGTTCACTTGGAGAAAGGTGGTCAAAACAGGCCATGGTGGAAAGTGAGTACAAGCACAAGTAAGTAAAACGAGATTCTGCGAAAGGCAGTGGAAACTACTTTTTAAAAAAAAATCTAGTTTTTGTTAGACAGAAACTAAAGCTGTATTTATGCCCAACGTGTATACATCTGAGCTTATGGAATCTGAGGAATACAGCTGCTAACAGTAATGAGCCAGCACAGTAGGAAGAAATTTAACGAATGAGGAAATAAACCCGACCAGTTGAAATCACAGACCCAAATCAGAGAGCATTTTAAAATAACAGAAAACTGTGTCCTTTTTCTGTAGACTAACTTGTTTTTAGAGCATTACGTACTGTGGCTCTGCACTAACAAGACTCTTAATTGTACGGTGAAGTTTGAAGATTTATGATGCACTTAATGTGGAAAAGGGCACCAATGAACAAGAATCTTTATTCCGAGAAGCGTCTGGAACACAATGAATTTTCTCAGATGTCCGAAGCAAAACCCCCTCTATACTGTATTTACACGTTTTTCACAGTACTATTTGCATTCATGGAGTTTCTCCAAAGTCGGCAAACTTTCCAATTTTCATAAGAAACAAAGCATTCACTGGCCGTTTGGATCACTGGCCGTCAGTCAGTTTGCCTTTCCTCTGCTTTGGAGAATGTTGACAATTCCAGGCACTTGATAAAATAGCAGCGCACTGGTTTTCATTTCTCATACCAGTGCAAAAATGCTGTCGAAACAATGAAGATAAGCAACACTGAGGTGGAAAATACTGCTGTCCAGCGTAGTACAGCAATAAAATTTTAACGACCTCTCACAAGGGTCCTTCGCAAATTCTTATGGAAGTTTGACAAGAGAAGTTTTCATAGTGCCGCTAGCTTGCAGGGAAAAAGCGTCTCAAAACTGAGTAATTAAAGAGTGAATCCACTGCCCTCATCTAATGTGGTAAATAGATTTTTTCTTTTATGGATTTGTGGGTTTCAAGTTGTTGTTGTCCAATTTTTTGAAGGCAGAAAAGAATATTTCAAACATACAGTAACCACCAGCAAAGACTTCTTTGAAATTCTCAATATCTGGTTGTTTTGAGAACCTGTTACTTTGTTGGATTACCTTATCTATACTTTTAAGGTTAGAACCCAGAACTTTCTTTGCCTTCACTGCCAATGGGCAAGAAAAAGAAATATTTTTGATGTTCATAGCTTTGTTTTGCAAAATGTCATGAATGCCTTTTTTTCCCTGATGTGAAATCTGAGTTTTTAGAACTCAGTCCAAGTGTGATCTTAAGAAAATGAAAAGAATACTTTTTTCAACTTCGTTTAAACCCAAAATATGAGAAGTTACTGAACAGAATGACATTCAGCGAAAATGTGGGGAAAAATATTCAGGTGGTGCTGGGCCTTTTTTTAGTTTAGTTTCCCAGATTGGGAGCAGTTGTAAGTGTTTGCTCAGCCACAATAAATAAAGAAAGTGCCGGTTCCTTGAATTACCAATTGCAGTTCTTCGTTGATTTATGATCAGGTTTCATAAGATGTATGTAGGGTCTGCCAATTGTCATTAAGGAAGTAATTTTTTTAGCTGTTTTTAGTAGTCCGGTTTTTATGGGGATTCCAGAAAGAAATGCAAAGCTATGCAGGGCTACACAAGTAGAAAAGGTAATTGAATGACAATACCCTGTATATAGATATTCACCTCTCTTTTTAATTAATAACCGTGCAAAGATACAGAAGTATCTTGTCATATACTGCAAGTCACTATACCAATCTTTCATCCAGCCCTAAACTTTTTCTTTTGCTCTTGCGTTTTGCTAGCACAGTAATATCTGGCATGTTAAAGGCATTATATCAAAATTAATTCACAAAAGGGAGAAAATAAGGCATTTAATAAGTGAATTCAACCTTTGATGAGCATATTTGCCAGTCCTAAATGCAGTTGTGTGGTTGTGGGCTTTGTTGATGGAGAATGACAGCTGTAGACGTCCCCCCAGAGAGACCTTTTCATCCCAGCATGTGACTGCCGTGGTACTAGAGGGATGGTTCCTTTATGTCTTTCTTCTTCCTTGTACAGAAGGATGGACACAAGCACATGAACCGCTTATTATCAAGAATAGTGCTCAAGAATTCCATAAGTTAAAATGGAGAGTGGAACAGGAGTCGCCACACAAAAAAAAAAAAGCTGGCAAATATTTTGAACTGAAAAGAAAATAAAGAACCTCTTCAGACCTCATACTTTAAACACACTGCACCATCTGGTCTCTTTTACTTGTTTGGCCCACACCCAGGTGAGACCATCCAGTAAGCAAAGTAGCTCCTGCAATGACCCAGACCAGCGCCAACTCGGTGAGATGGGCTGCTCTGGTAGCACTCATTGTTGAGACCTCCACCACATTGGGAATTCTCCACTCGAAAATGTAAAAAAATTGGGCCCTTTGAAAGATGAAACGCAGAGGTTTTCATATTGGGGGACCGTTCACAGAGCATGCTTAGAAAAGAAGTGAAAAGAACCAACTGAAATACAGTATGAACAGAAAAGAATTGAACAGTGCCTATTCCAAAATGGTAAAGCGCTAGTGGAACCCAGTGTACATAGCTCTGGGAGTTTTGCTTAATACTATAAGATTTTGATCTTTTGAAAATATCTGTAATAAGCTTCTTTCAGTTTGGAGGATCTGGTGTCCTAAGTTAAGTCGTTACAATGGCCCCTGTTCTAAATCATGCAGTTGGTCAAATGAAGCCAAATTGCTGCTGTGGCATTGTATAGATAGGAGGTGGTTTGATGCCTGTCCAGAAACCTCGAAATGTTATTAAAAAGATGGATGTTTTTTTTTTTTTTTAAAGGCACACTGGCTGCTGAAGCACAATAACATAAAGCGAGAGATTAAAGACCTGTGCGAAGGGGGATGAAATTCTAGCTGCCAGGTTGTCACTGATAATTTGAAAGAGAAATGTCCTTAATCCCCTCGCTTCTTCAGTAGTTGCAGTCAAAAGAGAGACAAAGGAAATTTGTATCTGGGTCCACATGGTATCTCCTGGCACTGGAGGTTTCCCTGCAGAGCTGGAGGTTTGTGGCTTTCATTTCTTGTTTCTTGATATCCATCATGGATTCTTTAAAAAGAGCCGTTTAAACGGCATTCCCAGTGGAGAAAGTGGAAGACAGAACAGGGATCAGAGCACAGAACAAAAGGACATTCATTCATCTGCAAAGCATGACATCTAATGTAGAAAATGTTGGGCATACAGTACTCTAATATGTATTTTTTTTTTAATCAGTGCGATAATTAACCACAGCAGTTGAAACCCATTTTGGAGGAGGAGTAATACACAAAAAAATAAAAACGTTTCTAAAAAGTCAGCCGCTTGTGTATATTTTTTTTATAAAGGAGACGACTGCATGCATAAGAAATAACTCGACAGTGCCTTGGGGAGCTGTGAAATCATTTTCAGTGTTGAACTCCTAAAATGTTTGTATATTAAAACATTGTTTAGGCACTGCTCTTAATTCTTTTATGAGAAGCCAGGTTTCTGAAACCTGGTCTACCTTATTCCTAAAACTCAGTTCATAGAACAAACTATTACGATTATTAGCAAAGCTCAGTTTATACTCTGCTAGAGCAGATGGACATCGTAAAGCTGGTATCAGTCCAGAGATAGCCTTTATTATCTCCTTTTAAGACTTTCTAATCTTATTTATTATTAGTTCCTGTTACAATTGAAAGTTGTTTAAATATGGATATCCAAGAAAGTCACCACCTGTTTCTCCCTCTTCTAAAATGTCCTGGTTTCTCATTATATCAGATAAATTAAGGTAGTGACTCAGCAGTTTTGAAGACCAATAAGCCCTGCAACAGTCTGAACTGCAGTACACTGAAGTACAATAGCACTTGTTTTTCTAAGACGGCAGTCTTTAATTGCTTTACTTAAGGCGACTTATGTAAAAGTGGTCTTTGAGCAGAAATCGAACTGTAAAATCCTTCACCTGAGACATTTTCAGTTCTCAGATGCATTTTTTGGTAAAAAAACAAAGTTCTGTTTTTTTTTTTAAAGAGGACTGCCAAATGATATCTGATGGAAGCGATTATGGTTTCAAATACAGGAACTTAAGTAAAAGTAAGTAATTGTGGTGTAAATTTGTCTCAGAGAATGACATCAGAACTGACCTTTTGGGTTGGAACCAGTAAACACACATTTGGTGCTAATTTCCAGAAATGAAAAGCAAAGTTGTCTAGCTTCCAAATGGGTGGCACTCCAGGAACTATGCCGTTCCTTTTTATTTGTAACGGTGAGCCATGGTAAATTCAATTGGTGTCCTCCCACTGGGATTAATAAAATAGGGCACTAATGATACTGGCACTGCCTAAATATAGTTGTCATCTTGTAGTGCTGGAAACAAAACATCCTGCTAAAGACCTGTATTAAGGGGGCATCTTATAAAATCGGTAATTATAACTAATGAGGATTAAGCTGTATAAACCAAGGTATACTGTATATTTGGTGCTTCCTTTTTGTTTAAATGGCTGATTCTTTACATTTCATGTTTCCATGCAGTTCAGTGCACTCCTTTGAAAAGGAGTTTGCATTTTGTGCGTCGGTGAGGTCTGCTGCAGCAGTTTTACATCTGTTCTTTAAAAAAAAAACACCCTTTCACACCAGGAGCAGCAGGCCCACATGTAAAAATAGAACCAATTACATACTATCCTGAGTGCTTTAGTGCTTTGTGGCCAGAAACCGATTTCAATTTGGGCAAATTCTGTCAAATGGAGAGGAAGACAAGCCTAAAATCTGGTAAATGTCTAGCAGACTACTGCACTGCTGTGTTAGACACTTTACAGCAGGGTACATTGCAATGAGCAAAAGGAGAAAGTTAATCATGAAGAAATGACCCTTTTGAAAGGCCTTCATTTTGAAAGGAGAATGATGCCCAGAGACCTGCTTTGTGTGTTCAGTTAGTGGATCTACCTGAAGATATGCTTTTTCCCTGTAAAGTGTCTAATGAATCAGTAACCTTCCAGGCGTGGCAGTATGGCAGGGGTTGCTGTTAAGGACGTCTATATAGAATTTCAACTAAATGGGCTCAGCAGCCATTGCATTTCCAAAGAGTAGCCACTGTGGTCAGCACATTTAAAACATACCTGTCTTTCACCTGGTGCTTTGCAGGGGGGACTAATTTTGTTAAAGAACTTACACTAAAAAACAATTTTTCACATTTTTAAAATGCCAACTGGATAGGCGCTTAATGGTGGGAGATTTCATAACTGTAGCTAATTAAAAACTCTTTCCCAATGAGATGTATTATTTTTCATTGAGCATCTTGGCTACTCTGGTAACTGAACTTCTTGCCATTTCCATGTATTAATTGCAATTAGGGTTGTTTTCTAATTGTTATTGTTGTACCCAAGGGGGGGGGAGGTGGGGAGTTCAGTAGTGTTGCAGATGTGCATTGTGCTTGAAATCTAACAGGTTTAGACCAGCCTGGAATGATGGGGAGTGATAATACTGTGCACCTTGATTAATAATAGCAGAGAGCTGATGTCTCAGGCTTTCTAAGATTACAGAAATTCCTCAGCTCACTATAATAAATCACCATGGGTGCTTGATTTGAGTCTTAAATACTCAAAGCTTTTGCAGCCAAGTGAAATAAAAAAGGAAATTCTTAAATGTTTGGTTGCCTTTCATTTGGATTTCTTAAGGGGCCAGAGGTGGAAAATAACTTATTGATATAATAGTCCACTTTATTTAAAGACACACATTATTCAGGTGTTTGATATTGCATAATTCCAACCCTATTTTTAGCAAGCACACATATTATTCTGTTTCGAGCCCTTTAAATTTTAACATGAACGTCGATTTTGGTTGTCGAGATGGTGCATAATAATTTGCATTCCCAATAGGAAAATCTATCTTAATTGTTAGAAAAGTATAAAATCTATTTTATGCACATGGGTTATCTCCTTTTTCAGTTCAGGAACTAAATGACAATGGAAGACCGAACCAAATTGATTTGACCCACTTTCCAATCATCAGTAAAAATCTCACATCAAGTACCAGTTTGTCTTTGTCAGTGGCTTCTTGGGTTTGTCCAACAGAAACCTCATTGCATGCTATATTTACAATTTGTTAGTAATGAATGGGTGGGAGAAAAATTTAATCCCAGATTAGATTCTAAACACATGAGACCACAAGTGTTCATGTGTTCATAGTCCAAAAATGAAAAATACTGGCACTCACATCTGTTCTTCCACTTACATAATATTGTAACTCAGATAATATGCTGTGTATATGAAACAGTTATTTAATTATCAGCGAACCAAGCCCTTAAAACATGTGTAGTTATTTAATAGGGATCTCCAGGCCAGTGCATTTTTAACTGTGCACGTTTTAACTTCAGAGAAAGTATATGGAAGGTTTTGGCCCATTAGCACCAGTCTGAGAACGGTCTTGCTTTACTGGAGCTCCAGTATGGCTCAGCTGGTAAAGGTGATTCAAGTAGTTCAGGTGGGTAGCTGCGTCAGCATGCGTAGGCTGCAAAGGAACAAGTAATAGGTTTATTCCATGCTGAAAAAAAGAAGAAAGAGAACACAACGTTTCGGCCGTGGAGCCTTCTTCAGGTGTGACACCTGAAGAAGGCTCCACGGCCGAAACGTTGTGTTCTCTTTCTTCTTTTTTTCAGCATGGAATAAACCTATTACTTGTTCCAAGGTGATTCAAGTGTGAGGTGGGCTGTAAGTTACAGACGTTGGGAGTCTTGCATTTTCAGTTTGGGATTAGTGCACCAAAGGTCTTTTGCTCCCAAGAGAAATGGAACAATCTGTGGCTTGTAGGTGTCACGGATGTCGGAAAGGCACGCTGTGGAATGGCCAGGAGAGAAATAAAGACCTTATGCATAGCAGCAAAATGGGGTTTAGCTCGGGCTCAGGAGGTCAGACAGTGTCGGGTAGAAACCTTTGCCCTCAGGCCGCGGAGGAGATGCTCAATGCTGAGCGAGGAGCAAAGGGTGACCCAGAATTATATAGCCCCACACAAAGACACACCAGAAGGACAAGAAAAGCACAGGGAAACTACTGTAGGAACAGGACAGAGTAGGATCACCCTCTAGATGCAGAGGGCGTGACAGTAGGATGGCAGAAGGCTTGTGGGTACTGCTGCACGCAGCTGTAGTGCTTAAAGCACTCCAAAGGATGAACAGCTCAATGGGTGGGCGGGCCGGAGGAGCCAGTCTCCTCTTCTTCATTCTCCCTGTCTGGGGAAAGGGAACAAAACTTGCTTTATTTTCATCTTTATTGCTCTGTCCTGTGAGGTCCCAAAATCCCTGTGGACATATTACACTTCACATTCTAACCAGCCAGCCAGAACCATAGAATTTCATTGGGTTTCTCCCAAGATGAAGAACAAGCAGTGGCTTACTGAATCACAGTAAATCAGGAATTTTGGGGAAGGGATTCTCCTCCTACTTTTATACCATGGATGTTTGATGAGTTAAGGAGAAATGTGACTTAATCTTTATAGGCTGAATGGAATGTAGGACTGGAATAATAGGGTCTCTGTGGTCACCACGCAGTTGCTGCGATAAACTCATCCATCAAGTCCATCCCAAGTTATTATAAAGGCTAACTTTATACACAGATTAAGCCTTCATCTTATATATAATGAGCACAACTGTGTAAAAATGCTTTGGTTGTACTCCACTAACTATACATCGATTCCATTTTTATTGTGTGTAATTACAGTTTAGTCAGCATGGCAGACTGGAACAGTTTAAACCCATAATGTGGTCCATTTTATTTTATTATGTGCGATATTTCGCTAAAAGCAGCTAAGTGTAGAAAAACCTTTGCCAAAGTGGACCACAGAGACCAGGATTATAACCTGGAAAGAAGTAAATATCCTGCTTACCATAGGGTGGCAGTTTTGAAAATACATCTTTTTGCAAAAAAATAAAGGTAAAATCGCTTCCAAGCTTTCTTGAAGACCTAATGATTGACGGAATGAAAGGCGGTAGAAAGGAGTTTCTTTTTGATTGCTTTCCAGCTTTCCTTGGCCTGCTGAGCTGCTTAGGGCCCCATCCAACCTTAAAATAACTTTTCATGCATAAAGTCTGCTTCTCTGTCCAAAAGACAATCTCACCCTCGTACAGAA
This sequence comes from Atractosteus spatula, assembly GCF_055471065.1. Classification (NCBI taxonomy): domain Eukaryota; kingdom Metazoa; phylum Chordata; class Actinopteri; order Semionotiformes; family Lepisosteidae; genus Atractosteus; species Atractosteus spatula. Next base: position 9,400,765 of record NC_142714.1, read on the forward strand.
TTCTTACTTAATTTGATCATATCCACACTGCTATTAGAGAAAGATTAAAACCTTCCACTTTGGAGACACCATTAGTAATCTTGTATGTTTAGTTTCAAGTGCCGGTTGCTTGGCCAAATGCAGTGTAACAGTTACTTCATTTAAGTAACGTCATGCTGAACATATGCAGAAGTAGTTTGGTTTGAAATCTGTTAAACAAGAAAAAAGAAAAAGCCTCCACAGGATTAGTGATGCTAAAGTGATACTTCCTCTTCTGGATGCTGCTGTCGTTGGCGGAGTTGGTGTGGACGATTCGCTGCTTATTTTTTTTTAGAGATGTTTCTCTCGTCCCCTTCAGGAGATGCATTATGCAGTTCTGTTTAAGTAAAAAACAGGAGACTTTAATAAAAAAAATCTGATACAGGAAGGGGATATTTAAATGTCGGTGTCTGATTTAAAGAATGACAATTAAAAATGGTGTGGAGCACTTCAAGTATCATAATGGCAATGATTTAGCAGTTAATAATTAATTTATTACACTTATATAGCACTTTTCTGGACACTTCACTCAAAAGCTTAACAGAAGAGAGGGATGAAGCCAATTTATAGATGGGGATTATTAGGAGGCCATGACTAGAAAAGGTCAAGGGGGACATTTGGCCAGGACACTGGAATTATTGCCTTTACTCTTTTCAACACTATGGGATTTTTAATGATCAGGGAGAGTCAGGACCTCAGTTTAACATCTCGTCTGAAGGATCGCTTCTTTTTACAGTATAGTGTCCTCATCACTATACTGGGGCATTAGGACCCCCACAGACTGCAGGGTGAGCGCCCCCTAGCACCTCTTCCAGCAGCAACCTTAGCTTTCCCAGGAGGTCTCCCATCCAGCTACTGGCCAGAATCATAGGTACTTAGCTTTAAAGGGTTGCCAGTTGTGAGTTGCAGGGTGATATACTGTAGCTTTACCTTCCAGTTAACACTTACTCTTTTCATTTTGCAACACTTATTGTGTATCAATTTAAGATTCATTAAGGACCGAGTCCCCACCACTGTCCTGTTGCTCACATTATATTACTATTTAAACTATATACACACAATTGTGGTGAAACAAATAGTTTCAGCAGGTTCCGAAAATGTTTTAGACAGCCAAGGCTAGCGGGGCCTCCTGGGCTGTAAGCACTGAGAGAAAAAAGACTCACTGTGCGTAATATACTGTAAAAACGGTTCATTCATTTTTGTATCCTTTGTAAGTACATTTAGTCTTAATTACTCAATTCACCTGTGTTCCCAACATATGCTTACAAGCTTTTCAGTTGCTAAGAAAATATTTAAAATCAGTGGCTAGCACAAGATGCAAAGCAGAGATCTAATCATATACCACTGGAAAGCAAGGTTTGGATTCTTTTCAATGTGGATAAATGTTTGACCACAATCTTGCCTTTAAATCGGGTCTTAAAAATGAGATCATTTGCAGAATATATCAAGAAAAAAAAACATTTGCTGCTTATGTGTGAAAGCATTCGCCTTTTCACTTCAGGTGTGTTTTTTACAGTATGTGTGTAGTGGCAGCTCTGTATGTATCTTGGATTCTTCTAGGTATGTGGTTCAGCGGGAAACGAAATAATTACAGTACAGACCTCTGTGCAGTACTGTGTCAGAAAGGACTGTTTTTCAGGGCTTCGGTGAAAACCTAGGAGGTTAAGCGGTTACCAGTTCAGTGTCATAACTCTGGCTGACTGTCAGGAGAGCTTTGTAGGCCGTTAGACAGCTCTGTAATCGATACAAACCATGGCCAGCACACTTTGTTATTGAGGTTAGGGGCTGGATGCGCTTAATTTGTTAGACAAACCTTTGCTGCTGTTTAGAAGCCAGCTGTTTTCAGTCTCTGCCTCAAATGCCATTCAGTCCACTTTGGACTGATCTTCCGGTTACTAACTACAATAGTTCATCTAAGCTACCTTTGTCATCAAGATTGATTTTTCTAATTTTGTCTTCTGATTGAAGAGGAAATTATATGAGAAACTTCTATATGGAAAAAAAAACTTCACTGGAATGCAAACATGGTTAAATAAAAAAAAAACCCTCCTCGATGTTTTGCATCGTGGAATTAATATTGTGATTCAAAAAGACGATACCTGGATTCGAGTATCCTATGACCTCTGTTTACTGCGAACAATAAAAGCCAACAATGATATAATTCTTCGGAACATGTAATTGTGCTGCATTGAAGGCGTCTTTTGTCACTGTCAAATATAAACTCTTAGGTATTGTAACGAACAGTTCTTTCCGGACCCTATGCGGACGACACAATCTGAAGAAGTGGGGGAACACTAGGGAAACGTCATGCAGGAATACGGGGCTGAAGACAGGGGGGCGTGTCCAAGGTGCGCTGGTGCACGGGGAAGGTGTGGCCGAGGCGAACAATCCGAGAGAGTAGTCCTTAGGGATAATCCAAAACGCAAGGGTAAGTCCAAAACCAGGAGATCCATCAGAACAAGATAAAAACCACGAAGGCCGGGTCGGAACCGGCGGACGGGGAACAGGAACGGGAACAGAGGTTAAAACCTTAACGGGACCAGGCGCTTCCAGGTCCCGGACTCGCACGATATGGAAATCAGATGCAGAGCCCGGATGAGCGTCAGCGCCTGGCTTTTAAGGTGGGCTGGGAATGGGAAACAGGTGCAGAGAATAAAGTCTTGAGTGAAAGGGCTGGAGCACCCTTTAGGAGGGGGGACTATAATCGTGACAGGTATCCAAAATATCTATAATTTAGAGCTGTTATTGTAAAAAAGAAAACTGTCATCTCTGCCAAAATTGATTAGATCTTAAATATCTCTGCCTGTTAGAGCCAAACTCTGCCACTCAGTTAAATCGGGCAACCGATTGGCAGCCTTTTTGTCCTGCCTCCCCTCTCTGGTGAGTAATAACTAAAAATGATTACTGGTGAGTAATGGCCGGAAAAAAACTCTGAAGGTAAAGAGGCATTACACACACAGACAAGCCCTGATGTACACTGAACAGCACTAAAGTACCAAATAAGTTGTCTAAAATAAGTGATTTGATTTCAGTTTGTGCATCACACAAAATTACTGAAATGTTTGAAGTCAAGGTAGTGACAGTGTGTGTTGTGCTAATGGCTGTGAGCCTCAGTCACCTATCCTGGGAGAAAGATTCCTCAAGGAACCTTCGAGGCATGAGTTAGAAACCATGGTTCTATACTGCCATTGTAGAACTTTGATTTAACCGGCACAATAATCCAATCATTTTATTGAAGATCCTGTAGGTTGTAACAATGAGTAGTAAGTGGCATTTGTTAACTAGGTTAAAGTTGGGAAACCTTGGTTCTTACTGATTAACAGGTTGTCAGAAGAATTTAGTAGAGCTTTAAAGTCACACCTTCATCCCATGTCTGAAATACTGTAAATACATCTGTACCAATAATACATGGTAAAACAATTTTATTTTTTAAACAGCAGCTCAAATCAGAGTAGAAAGAAAAAAATAAAAGCAATTTTGTTGCTGGTTGACTGCCAAATAGTTGCTTTCTTGCGTCTAATATTAACTTTGTCATAGCCATGTGGGGTATGTTTTGTATTCTGTAAAATACCAACAGCCATACATAAATTAATAACCTTTGAATTTTCATTACTTTCTTTTTAATTAGCATGAAGCAATGGGGATTGTGCAGAAATCAGGCTATTTGTAGTTCAGTCAGTAGTAAGCCACTGTGAGGAGATCATAAAGTTGGGGTGGTTTTGATACAAGATGAGCAAATCACATACTTCCTCAGAGAAAAATTTCATTATTGCCAAGAGCTCAGTTCTGCAGAACATATGGCATGTTATATATCATTTTCCCCTCTAAATGTCTTCCGCAGACATATGGAAGTTGTTTTGCTATTATTTTCTGGTTTTAAAAGCACGTGTGTTTTTGGTGTGTATGTGTGTGCGCACACACACTTCTCCATTAATCTGCATTGCACACAGGGAAAATATTTTTCATCACAATGTGTTTCAACACATCACTTATTAAAAGTTTAGCGGGGAGTTAGAAGGCGCAGTGAAATGTGTGATAAAGTGTAGCCAAACATAAAGTGCATAATGTCCTGGGTCAGTTGAAGGTAAAAACAAACTATCCCACCAAGCATGAGGGAAACTATGAAGCTAATAGGAGTACAGTACATGATGGGGAAAACCTTATAGTTACAATACATGGGATTAGGACAAAACCCACGATCTTCACATTTACTTAAAAATATTATCTCGCTTGGGAAAATACCTCGACTAGCATGGTTTAACGGAAGGCCACTGTTTCTAGCTGTGTTTCAATTTAGTTTTTTTCAAACAAAAATTTTGTTCTTATGTTTTATTTGATGCATGTTTGGGGGGGAAAAAAGAGGGAAATCCTTTAGGAGAAGAAGTGGGTTAGAAAACTTGAGTAACAGGGATAAGCCTTTGTCAGAGGTCACACCACTGAATGGGACAAAATTAATGCATACCATGTACAACTGAGCACTCTTGACACTGCTGTGGTATTTTTAAATATAGAATATGTGGTCAGACCCAGGATCAATAGACTCCTGCAGCCCATGTGTTTTTTTAACCTTTTATTTAACCCGACAAATCGATCAAGAACAAATTCTGATTTATGATGATGACCTGACGAGCACCAATTCATACAGCCGAGTGTTTAATGGAGTGATTGCTCAGGGGTACAGCAGCAGGTCACAGCAACCTTAGATTTGAACCCAAGCCCCTGTGTGCTGAAGTCCAGAGCCCTACCGACTACTCCACTGATGGATCACCAACGGCTGGTTCCTTGCTGTTGGGAACGCTCTCAAGGCACTCTGGGAGTCACATCTTTGTGACAGTGCAAAACAGGACTATGAGACCCGGTAGACTCATGTCTTCAGCAAGCTCCATGGTTGATAATCGCCGTCTACTGTACATTGGTGCCTTGAGCCTGATCAATGTGATTTGAAGACTGCCCCAAACCTAACAGGCTTTGAGAGTAGGGATTTCATCAGAGCATGGGTTGCCCTTCAACAAGATGAAATTTGAACTTATTAGATCAATTTGACATCAAAGCAGAAGGATCAGCTCATGCAAGGTGTACCTTAACGGCAATGCATTATTAGGCAGTCAAACAGTGTTATTTTTCATCCGGCTTTTGACACTTCTCCTGTTCCAGGCCAGGTAGCCAAGTCCTGCTACAGTCTGGCATTACATATGTTCTAGGTTTTGCTAGGTGAACTCACCCTTCCCCTCACACTGTTACAGTAAAGCAGACTTTTTTTCTCCCGGATAACATACTCGAGGTCTGCATTTGTATTTTGTCTTTTACTCATGTGGGATTTTTGCAGCACTGCATGGGTAGAGACTTGTAGAGACTTGCTTAAAAGCCTTCAGAACAGTTCTCAGGTTTCTAATTTATGGATTATTTTTTAAATATAAAATGCCAGATTATACTCTCTCATGTGGACAGTTTTGCAAATTTAAATACATTTGTTGTACAAGCGGACCTTTTTCTTATGTGGCTTTCTATATGACTCTTTTACTTCCTTTCTTTAATATTGGATATTATTAGGCTTTGTGTGGTACTTTATAGTTTTCACCAAAATTTTGCTTTGTGGTATTTGCTTAAGGAACAGCAATTTCTGACCGGATCCCTTTTAAATGCACAACATTTAGGCAAATATTTTAGATCAATAATTTTTAATTCCAAAATTAAATCGTAGCTTCTGCCAATTACAAACTGGAAACATTGTGATGATTGCTTGCCAGTGGCATCTTTCTTCTACCAGATATAAACTGTGCCACCATGTGCTGGTTTGAAATGAACAACTGCCAGGTGCTGTGAAGCTCCGATTCAAAGTGGTTCTGTGAGGGGAGTAAATACAAAGGAAAGAATTGTATATTTTTCATGGAAATAATGTCCTTAAGCAACACCAGCAAATTAAAAACTGCTCTTTAACGCTTGGTTTAGTTGGCGGACTTGATGCATGTTCCCTAATGAAGCACAGCCGGCTAAAATGTTGGAACACTTGACCTAATAATCTCTTTTGACAGGACAGCAGGTCTTCTTATTTTAAAAAAAATCCTGAATGGCAGGATGGCTGACCTTTTTTTACTAAAGGAATGTTCGGTAGCTTAGAAACAGAACAAACCAGAAGAGATCCAGGTGTTTTATTCTGTTGATTCCCCAGAAGTGGAATACAAATTATACAAATTCACAGTTGTTAACAAGATCAGGCTGTGCTTAAAAAGATCAACTGAAGTGACAAAAAATGATATGCTGATAAATAACATACTTTTTAGAACACTATTTTATTGTTTTCTAAAAATCTGTTCGGATTTATCATTTTATTAAGGAAGGTTTTACTGTATATATATTTAGGGCACATTATGGCATCTGTTGCTGTAGTTTCTGCTTTTTTTGGTTGCACAGTTTGGTTTGAAGATATAAGGCATAATAAATATAACGGATCATCTGAATACTACCTCCTGTGCAAGTCATTCATTGTACGGCTCAGCTTTAGCAGCATATAATGTGACCAAACTGCAGGAGTGCAGCCCCAGATTATGAGATTTGAAAAGCAGGTATGTCTTCCGCAGAGTGAAGATCAAGTGAGCTGCATGCTGTATCAGTGACCTTTTAAAGGAAATGAAATAATTGTAATTGGTTCTCTGGCAATGTCAGATATTCAGCTTAGGATGGCCCGAGTTGAATGAGTGAATTGTGGAAGTGTTATAGTTGGAATCACTGTGAAGGGAGGAGGAAAAGACTGTCAGTGTGGAGATAATTTTAACAGCACAAAAACATACCATAACAGTCCTGCAGAAGGAATACAGCTCCTGGAATACGCAGTCTTGAGGCAGAGGTCAAGCCGTGAGCAGCTTGACTCTGGGCTTTGGGGAGTGCCCTTTGTTTCACCTTCGACACATTGCGGTGGAGGAGAAATCTACGTGTCAGAAGGTCTAAGGCTTTTCTACATTTGGTTCCTCAGATGGGTAGCAGTTAAAAGCCTTTGCACAGCCACAGTAAAAAGAGAAAGTGCAGTTTCACATTGCAAGTCACGATTTATTTTAGATATCACTTTTGAAATCCTCACAGCAAGCTGACAGTTGAAATCTATAGTGATGATAGAGGCAGGCTAAGCCTTCTGTAAAAACATTGACAGGGGGATGGCACTTCTCTCACACTCTTGGATGACCTCTAGGCCTGTGCTTCACAGAGGTGTATCGAAGAACAAATTCAAAGCTCCATTAACCATGGGGGTGTTCTGAGTACATCTTGGAGTCAATGAGAGCAATGGAGGACTGCAAGAACACTTCTTTTGGTACCAAAGACAAAGCTCTTGTTTCACAGTGGTACAGTATGTAGGCCAACATTAGTTGATAAGACCATAAATAAATGTAAGGGCAGGAAATGTTGGCAAGGAAAGCTGTACTGTTGATGGACATGTGTCCCATTTTCCCATCCAGTCTCTAGTGTTTTATTGATACGAGAGCAAATGTTGTTGTTTTTTTACTACGTTTGTATTTTTTCAAATTCCAATTACAATTATGATACAAAAGGCAACCACTGGCTTGGAAAATGCTGAAATCAAAACCGCAGTTCTAAAAATTATTTTGCTAAATGTTGTACAGAAGGTGACTTAACTGCAGTACAAATACAGTAGTGAGGATGCTTAATGTTAATTTTCCCTCATGCTATTGCTACCCTTCTTGAAAGGAATATAAACATATTTACATGTAAGGGATCCTAGCCTTCAGAACTAGTATAAAAATAAAGGATATTTTGAAGGCAATATTCATATAATAAAAACATAAACAACTTCCAAGGGGTTTCTTTAGATTTAGTTAATGCTTTAAGTAAAGTTGTGGTGCTCTAGGAAGAATTGTCTAGAGCTAATATGTTTACACAAATATTTTGAGGAATTTCATTATATAGCCTTCTCATACCATGACTGATAGTTTGGCTCCATATAAAATGCTGAATTTGAGGATCTTGTTAAAGATGTTTTAACGTGGCATGGAAAGTAGTGTGAAGCCCAGCTGGGACTGATTTGTTCAGGGCTGTTATACAGTACCTGAGAAGAAAGACCTTTCCTCCCGAAAACAGCTATCTCTTCTGAGGGATGTGGTGTATCTTTGAGGAAGGCTGGAGAAAAAAAACCTCTGAGGTGGTCGAAAGCAATTTCTTAATCATTTAGACAATTTTTTTTCAATGTATCTAAAGTATATCTGTGTGTATCCATAGGTGTGTTTGGAAATACTAAAATATGTTTCAATAGGTAGCCAAGGAAGGTCCTTGCTCTTAGTATGGCAAAAAACACAATATTCCATCAGATTGGTCTTTATTTTGTTTTTTTTTGTAGTTTTGAGTCATCAAATATATATTTTTTTGTATCTCAATCACGTGTGTTGTCTCCCTCTGCCCTTGACAGATCGGAGAGCAGAAGCCATGTATCTTATCTGCTAAATAATGCACAGTTACAGCATGCTGCTGCGTCTTTTCAAACTGCAAGTCTGTAGCACAAACAGCGGCACTAGGCTGTGGGATGGAGGAGCTGATGCATCTCCTACAGAAGAAATGGCAGGCAGTCCAATGCTCCATGGCTATCTAGTGAAATTTAGTGTTTTGCAGCAAGTGGAAGAAGATCTGGCCTGCTTTCCGCACTGCCCCGTTAGTCAGCTAACAGCATGCTGCTGATTCACACCAGGGGTTTCTGAACTGCTCCGAGCATGTGCTTTTGTCAGTTGAGACTCTCGTGAGGGCCATGACATCGCCTTTTTCTCATCGGGCATGAACTGTGAAGATCTTTATAATTCCGACCAAACAATGCATAAAGCTGATAATGCTTCAGATTTGTTTTTGCTAAAACTGCTGTTTGTTATTCTTCCCCAGGATTCGCTGTGGAGTTGTTTGCTCCTTAAGCTACAGAGCTATGCCCAGAAATCCTTGTAATATGAGTTTTTGCAGACTCTTTTCATTAAAGTGGCATGAATCCAAGTGTACGTCTCTTTGGTAGATGACATATTTAACTCCTCACTTAACTCAATCCATGCAAATTTAATTTCATCCTTTGGTGGAAAACTTGCATCAGACACTAAATAGTTATGCTTCTCCAAAAGGGCTTTTGACTGCCTAAATTAACTTTATCTGAAAGAGTCTCTATATATGAAAGCAGTGTAATAGCATAAGAACATTCAGATTTAATATTCTTTTGTGTACATAAAAAAAACACAACAGTTAATTGTATTACTTTTTCCCTTTCTTAAAATTTAAGATTTGCCGCCAAAGGTAGGGTGGATAGCTGAGAAGGGCTCTCTGAACTCTTCACTGCTCAGTGAGCCTGCAGTTTGCACGGCTGCATGCATGCAGTACTGTTGCTGAGGGATGTGCCTGTTCACCTAAACCTCTGCTACAGTGCTGTGCAGCCTGTGACGTGTTCAAAGACAAATGGCTCCTAGGTGGGCAGGTTGGAAGAGTCTACCTGTACTTTCTAGTTCCTCATTCTCCCCTGTGGGTGGTCATGGGTTCATAGCAGCAAGCTGAGACATGACGAGCACACAACTGGCTATTCCAAAACCTGGTGGGTAAAATAATTAGGGATTCTATCATATTTAAAAAAAAAAACTATGATTGTGAAATATTCTTTCCAGTTTTAAACAGCACATTATTAATCACCTCGGCCAGCCTCTAAAAGCCTCATGCAATACAAGTACAGTAAAGATGACAACATGCATCCTCTCTAGCCCTTTGGCCTGTTAGACACGGTTCCTCAGGGGCTGAAAGCTTTCACTGTTAGACACTGCCAGCTCTCACACACACTGCAAGTCGCAGGGGTCACTGATGTGTAGCAGGACACAGATATCCTGGTTATATGTCAATAATGACATGGGCTAGGCTTGAACTGTTGATATCTGCATTATAGAGCTGACCAGAGCTCTTAGTACGTTTAGCCAATTTTGGCCACTGGCATGTACCATGATTTTAAGCCCAGAGACTAACTGCAATGTAAACATATTAATTATACCTGATAACTAAATCTGTATGGTGCTGTTTTAAGTTTTTAGGTCTGTTAGTACTGCTGTTCAAGAAGAGCGCCAGAAGATAGGGGTCGACGGTTTTGTCATAACGCTAGAATATAAACTCATCTCTTGGAAAACCAGCCAGGCAAAAGCCTAATGGATTGCGTGCATGCAAAAATACACATGAAACGCACCAAGTCGTGATTCTGAGGCAGTGTGTAACTCAGCCAGAAAACTAAGAACACTAATATCGGAATTGCAATGGGAAAAAACCCAGGTGGCCTGAAAAGACAGAATTAAAGTAAAAACAAAAGGAAGCTCATTTGTCGATTTGTCCACTTTTGCATCTGTGTCAGTAATATTTCTCTGCTTTCTGCAGAGAGCAGCTGTTGTCTTTAGGATAGAACAGAATAAAATCATTCACCGAGTGCCATCTGGAATGTGTATATGCAGTATGTATTTAAAAAGAAACTCAGAGAGAGATTCTGTTTTTAGTAGCATACCAAAGTCCAACAGGTACCTAGAATCAACACGGAGGGTGGGCTGTTCTTCAGTTCACTGTAGGAGACAATGAAAACCCAGAATACACTATCCTGCTCCTTTCTTAAAATTCATTTTTATAATGACATTAGTGCTCATCACATAAATATGCTTGAATATCAGTTTTTCAACTGCATGATTGACGTAGGTTCAGTCTCGTTATGGGCATTTTTTCCTTCAAAAGTCCATTTTAAATGTGATTTTGCAATGAGGTGAATATGTTTCCTGAGTATTTTAAAAATGTACAAGTAGCAGCCTACAAAACCTTATTAACATAAAATGTTATTCAGAGCTTGTTGTGCAAATTAACAATTCGACTGAATAGACAAACTTATGTTCTTATGTTCACTTTAAAAAACGTGTTTGTTCTAATATTTTGATGATTACTGCATCTTGTGGGAAGGAGCAGACCCTAAAACCTAAGGAGAACATTAATGTTGAAAAGTATTTATGTTGGGGGGGGAAGAAATCTATTAGGGGAAAACAATTAATGGAGTATTTCTGGTGTTGTTTTTTTCAGCTGATTGTCAACCACCCTGCCAGAACAGAGGGTCCTGCAGTCGGCCTCACACCTGTGTCTGCCGGTCCGGCTTCCAGGGCCCCAGGTGCGAGGAGGTGGCCCCCGAGCAGGTGTACGTTCGGACAGGCTCCTCACGGGCCCTGCGGCCTCTTTCTCCCAGCTCCACCCTGCTCAACCACCGGAGGCCTGAGGACAGTCAGGGCAGAAATACCAGTAGGGGGCAGCTCCCCAGACAAATACCTGAATCCGAAGGGCAGCCACTTTCCACGTGAGTCAATTAAAATGCTTCCTCAAGGTCCTGGCAATTTCATTTGAATTAATTACATTTTCAACCAGAGGTTTTTTTTTTTTTAAATGAGTCAATGGAACCGTCTGTTTTTTCCCAACACAGTGTGAAGAAAATTGGCCCTGAATTACATGAACCATCATTTTGACTGCAGAAAATCAGCTTTGCTTTGAAGAAGCAAAGAGCACAACTGATCCTGAGTATCGGAGCTCAGATTTAATGAGATGGGTGCAGACCCTGCTTATCTCGGGTAGAAAAAAATGGGTGACTCGAAAGACCCCTTGCTTTATAAAAGCAAAAAAACTTGGCACTCAAAGGACTAGGAATGTCTGAACTTTAAGGAATCTGAATGTAACCAATACTTCAGCTGGGTAACTGGAAACAAAGATATTTAACCTTATAACTCTGAATTTATTGCATGATTCAGATCTATGATGGCTTTGTTTTAATCGCATGCTGGCAGGCTAGCAGGGCAGTCACCTGGAGTGGTTAAGAATTTGGTTTTGGCTGTGTGTCATGAAGTGTGTTAAGGAAGTATGCAAAGAAATGCTCCAGGGCTGGGGCCAATTCCAGGTTTTCCATTCCAGTTCCCTTCCAATTCCATTTCTGTGGATGTGAAATGAGAATTGGAAATGGAAATCAGTTTGATAGAAGGATTTGTCCCAAACTCAAGAATGCTCACAGTTTACAAAGCCATTCTTGATCATTTTTTTCCATTTTTAAGTTTGCCTTAGTGTTTATAGTTAATCATTTGGCTAGGGAAAAAAAATCAAATCAGTGATGTTAATTGGAAAAAAAAAATGCATCAGCAACTTAAAGCCATCGTGGCATAAGCTTACCGGGACTGGCGTATGTGTATTGGAACATTGTTGTCAGACATTCAGTGATGTTTATACAGTGTAAAATCAAAAAAGGATCCTGTAGCCTTCTGAATATCAGTCCTGCCTTGTCCTGCCACACACAGGAAAGGCCAATGTAGCCAGCTCACACCCTACCCACTCCCTTGTGTAAGACCGATACAGTATGTTTATCCTGGCACCTGACCCCACCGGAGAGCAGAGAGAGGATTGGACAAGCGGTGGGAGAGGAGTCCCTGGAAAGCACAGGCCACCAGTGGGATCACTATCCACTGCTATGTAGGTCAGAACACGATGGCCTTTGTGTTCTGCATGGAGTCTACTGCTAGCAAAACAGTGGCCTGTGCCGAAACAAACAGCGCAACCGTTATGGGAGTCAGCTGTGTTTTGATTAGCCGGGCCAAGACCCATGTGTATGAGCAGGGTGTCAGACATTTCCTGCAAACATGCCCAGAATGCGGGCTCTCTGACCTTTCCGCTGACTGTTCCTGCCACCTCCTCCGAGAGCTGAGGAGCATCCTGAGGGGCTTGGGGATGAGATGAGGTCATGTGGACCTGGGCAGGGAGTTGATTTGCAGCTGTGTGACCCATGTACCTCTCTGGTATGCGCTAGCCCAAATGATGAGGCGGGGACAGGTCGATTCGAGCCTGGACCATTCTCAGCAGGGTATGGGAAAAGGAAAATCCTGCCATCTCCATTGCAGAATCGTTAAAAAACATTAGATATTTATTTTGCACATAGTTTGTACAGTCTGTGTTTTGTAGGTTTCCTGATCTCTTCTCTTCGTGGTGGTCCACCCTGTTGTTTCCAGAGAAGGTGTGGCTGCTCTCCTCACAGGAATGATTTCGTTAGAAAGGTCACAAATCCTGCGTCATTTGGCCATCTCAGCTCCCCTGTTCTCCTGACTCTTAAATTACCGTGACGGTAACAGTGAGAAACAGCTCTTAAATTTTATACTAAAATATGCAGTTTAAAATCCATTTGAGAGTTTTGAGTTAATTTGCCCTCAAAGTGCAGGAGCCTCAAATTGAGCACCCCACCCTAGTAGTTAATATTACTCCATTTTCTTTGGGGGCTGGAGGCCAGCTTTCTTTGCACTGCTTTTCTAGCTGTAATTAAAGAGCTTTTTGTCATTCCCCTTCCCCTAACATTTCTTTCAAGACGCTCACTGCATGTATACATGCTGTATGTCCGTATTTATGTCTGGGAAATTCTCCCATTTTCCACCTTACTCTGTCAGTTTATTTTAGATAGATATTTTAGCAGTAACAGTATCTAGCCAAATACTTCATTTTTAGTTTTAATTGTTCTTCTATGTTAACTGTATTTTTCTTCTGCAATGTGGAAAGAATAATCGCACAGATCTTTATGTAAAATCTTCTCAATTAAAAAAGTAGTACAAATTTGTCAAGCTGGCATTCTCAAAGTGCAAAATGCTGATGATATGGTCAAACAGAAAAAAACAAACTATATAAACATTTGTCTGAATTTAGCATTTAAGCAAATCTTCTTTGTTGCTGCAAATTTATTATCTGGCTAATGATCTGGTTTGCTGAAGTATCAAACCATTATCTGGAAATTGAGTCTAGATAGCTTACAGTGGCTTTTTCACATCATAACTGTGATGAACTACCAGATGACTATTTTACTGAAAACGACTTGGGGTGCTACTGAAGTTCTCCCTCAGTTTTCATTTTGGAAACTTGATCATTTATGGACAGGTGTGCATACTGCATAAGACTGTTTACCCTGAGTCAGAGATAGCTGTAATTCAAACCCACAATTTAACCCAAATCTGGGTAATTTAACTTTCTCCTTTTGTTTCTGTGCTTTGATCTCTGTAGCCTTCCTGGTAGTGTGCCTATGAGAAATTTGAAATGCATTGTAACTAGGCATTAGTACTCTATTACTAAAAGTGTCTTAAAAGTATTTGTTAATCTTATCTTTTTTTAAAGATGTTAAGGTCACATCACTATACTGGTTAAAAAATGGTTTCCTCTCACTTTTTTTGTACACAACATGGAAATATGGTGAATGAGGTGTAGGTTTTTGAAATCTATATCTTTCAAATATTTAGGTATACCCTATATCACATACCTATAATTAAATAAATGCTTAAGTATATTTTAATACGCTTTATAACCTTTAAGTCCTAAATATTTCTCTTCAAATGGGAAAAAAAATTACACATGACACCTGAATTAATCCTATCCTGATGTTAACATATACAGTTGCAGGGCACATGTTAATACAATGTACATTTTTTACTTGTGAGCCAGGAGATTAGACATAAAACAAAATTATGACTTTGATTCTGTGCTACGCAGACACATAAATTGAGTCTCGCATATTATTGAGATGAGTGATGCGACTAGACAGCTTTAAGATTGAACAGCCCTACATAACAGTAACTTTTAATCTCCAGCAATTTAGCAGATCTATTTTGATAAAAGTAGAAAAAAGACATGATAAAGCAACTTTATAAAAACATCGATACTTTATAACATCTTCTTTGTCATCATTTTCACCTTGTATGTTTCTTTATTTTTGCAACAGCCTTAGGCAAATATAGGCAATTGCTTACACATCTTTTTGAAAAAGAACGATAGACAATACTGATTGGGCGATTGATTATTGTCTGTAGAGGCGTGAGATGTTTTTTTTAAGTTCCTTTGTTTGTCTGGCTGCAGTGATTCTGATCAGATCTGCTTAAACAGGTTACCCTGCGTTAAGTACATGGGAAGGTGTGTAGACACTGACAAGCCTGGCTCAGACTCCACCGTCCAAAGCACAGCCAGTGAGAAGCTTGTGCGGAGTGCCAGACCTACTGTAAATTAAGCCAGTGACTCGCACAACGTCTGCAGAGATTAAAGTGGCTGCCTACAGCAGGTTACCCCGGAGCTTTCTTCAAAAGAAAATAAATAAGTAGTTCCTTAAAATGAAAGTCACTTTTCATCGTTTCAGTTCTCCTTAATTTGCAGGTGTTGTACATATATTGCGGGTGAATTTATATTCCGTTCCTGGAAAGGCAGTGGGATGTGATTCGTCATGCCGGCAGCACCTTGTTAGTCACGTCGGTTCCATTTCAGAGTATTCTGGCAGGAGATATTTGTATCATTGCCAGTAGGCTCACAGCATGCGGCCAGTCAAGTTGGATAGCATTGAATTGGTCAGGGTCATGGGGTCACCCACTCACTAACTTGTAATATGAAACTATGGTTCTTTCGGACTGCTTCTTCTCCAGTTCTGTTGTCTGGCTATGTGGTGTAACGCAAATGTTTGTGATTTTTTTTTTTAAACAGCCGTAGATAAACATACATTGAGTTGTTGTAAACTGGTGTATCAAATCTCGATGAGCTGCTTAGAAGTGAAAAGTTCAGGAACAACAGTTTTTGATGACTTTTTGACTTTGTTGCTGATTAGCTTGTATGAAGCCACGGCATGATTTCTTCAAGGTAGACGCAACTAAAACCCCTCTTGTTGTTTTACAATGGACTTGCCTTTTCTGCTCTTTTAGGTTGTGTGCACAGCCCCTTTTAAAACTAGTTGAGAGGAAATCAAGGATGCTACAGTAACGGCTTCTTCAGAATACCTTCTTTGGCTGAAAGCATAGGTTGAGTTGTGACATCAGTCTTTTTTTATGTAAATAATGTACACTATAGTTTATTTTCTGAATCGAAAAATAATTTCTGCTTCCTTTTCTTGGAGAAAACTGCTATATGTTGTGCAGCAGCATATTTTGTAGGTTTAGGTGTCTGGTTTTGGGATTGACAAGCAACATGCGACAAAGCCAGACCAGGACTACCTGTGATGATAGTGTCAAAGAGGTTCTTTAGCCACTGCAATGGGAGACTCTAATGCCCGTAACAACCCTGAACTACCATGCATGAGAATAGGCAGGAACAACGAAGTTGCAGCTTAAAGCACGTATATCTAATCATTATGTTCTGTTGTGTTTCCCACTTTAATCTGAAGAAGTAAAACAATGCATGAAAGGTGTATTGAAAATACTCTTGTAATATTGGATTGTCGAGATTTCAGTACAGATTTTATTCATGCATTACTTAATATACAGTACACTACATGGATGATGCAGTACTTTACATTTTAAGTAATGCTCAAAAGCAAATTGTGCACCTCCATATTCTATCCACAAGTTAATACATTACCAGTTTGTGTTTTGTGATTCTTTTTAAAACTCTCTTTCCTGCGGGCAGCTTGGCAATGAAGATCTAAACGTGCATGAGCAGCATTTCACACATCACCTGTAACAATTAAAGCATTGTAAGGTAAATTATAGGAAATGTTGCACAAAATCTTAATGGACCAGGCACAGATGAAGTAAATACGAAAATCTCACAAACAACATTTTTTAGAGCAAGAGAGTGGAAAATAAATCCTGTTTCCGTTTCAAATATGTAGGTCCTATGGGGAAAAAGCACATTTGTGCATTCATTAACTGTTATGTATTGCAGACTAACCTGCAAGTGAATGTATTTTGACATATTGAGAGTTGTGGCAGTGTTGTGATCTGCATTGTTTAAATATCTCATTAGATGAATACTTTTATGAGTAAGTCTTGGGTGCTAAAATACATCAGAATTGACAAAACATATGAACGTCTTCCTGTTGTCTACATTCAAGGGCTGGGAAGTGAAGTGTTCTGGCGCTCCACTTGTGTTCTGCCTCTTGGATTTTGCAGGGCTGGGGTCAATCACTGACGAGCCTTTAGGATGTGCTCATAAACATTGAACCCAGAGTGTCCTAAGAGTGCAAACTATATTGTTCCCTAAGCCCCTCAAATGGGATGCTGGTTTCACCCTGCCATTTAACACTGGTTTCCTCTGGGGTTTAAATCATTTCTGGTGTTGACGTTCTCTTCCTTGTGAGTGAGAAAGACCTGTGGCTGAAGTCAGTGCACAGCCATGTGGCGGTTTTATTAGGGTTGGGGCCAGCGCGGTACCCTGCTTGCAGCTGAAATGAAGATGTGGAATGGGGGAATGATCTAAAGCTTAGCTGTTTTACCATTTGCTGGAATGGAATTGTGTTACGTAAAATATTATTATTTGCAGTACATGAAATGGCAGTTTTACCTTACTGTTTTCATTTAGAATTACTCTGTATATCATTATGTATTGAAGAACTGGGAACATACATAATCATCTTTGGTTTGTGTGTACATTTGAGAAACCCCAGTACTTCAGATCACCTAAAGGTGAAAACCTTTATGTTCCCATGTGTTTCTGTCTTAAGAAAATGTGGAAACTTCCCTTTAAATCTGCTAACATGCAAAAACTACTTTATTTACAGCAAAAATAATGTTACTGCCACAGTGTGTAAGGAATGTTTTTAAAGCAGCAACTATTGACATAACAAATAACTGTATGCTTTTATAAGAGATGATAACGTCGGCTCGAGTTTCTTTTCTGACATTTGACGAAAGTAGAAGCAACAGGAGGAGAGACTGAAGTCTAAGAAAAACACATTGAGAGCAGGGGCTCTGAAGTACTTTTTTTCACTTTACAGGGTAAAAACGGGAGGAATACTTAAGGGTCTTGTCACACAGACCACAACTGTGAGGTCATTATTAAAATAATCGGAGGCTCAAGGGGAAAGATCTGAAACTCTTGCCTTTCTGAAACTGTTTAAAACAATCTGAATAATCCTCTCAGCTATGCTCAATGGGCCCATCAGTTGGGTAACACTGAAGGTGCATAAGGAAAAAAAGCCCTTTCTTAAATGGCATCTCACAGAGGACAGTAGTATGAAAACAAAAGACTTACTTTAAACTACTTATGATTTTATTTGTATCGAGAGTATTTTTGTAATATCTGGTGAAATCACTACCGCCCTCAGCTGTTCCAGTATTGAATAACTTGCTGTAGTGATGATGTTTATATAAGGTATTTTCAGAGGAGGCACTGTACTTCTTAGTCTTTAATTTACACTAACTGCTCCTGCTTTGACTCTCCTGTAAAAACTGTCCCATTATATTCTACCACTGATGCGGACTACAGTTACCTAGGGACAAGCAGTAGCTCATGGGCAGATCCTGGGAAGATTCCAGCTTGCCTTTAATATGTTACAGTTTTCAGCATTCGCTGTATGGAGTCGTCTTCTGTTTCTGCAGCGGACAAGTCTGAGTCTCTCTGAGAGAATGCTTGTCCTTTAATACTAAGGTGTCAACTTAAGGAAGTGAACTTCACAGATTTCCTTTGGCATGTGTGAGTTTGTTTCAGTGGGAGGGAGCACACATCAACAGATTAATTTACGGCCTTCTCTGGTGTATAAAAAAGGTCTTAATTCACCTTCTCTGGTGCATTAAGACAATCAGGCATTTATAGTCTATACAGTCTAAAGAGGAGCCGATCTTTTTCAGGTTCCTTTTCCTCCTGTGTACCCTGCCTGCAAAAGCCATTGTGCCACCAGGCTGTCTGCAGCCCTCATCAAGCAGGATGTGGCGGGAGAGCAGGCCGCTGTGTCTCCTAGTGCTGCTAGAAGATGCACACTGGGGAATTTGGGAATAAATCTGTATCTGTGATATACGGCCATCTTACCATATGTTATTCTTGTTGTGCTCCTTTTCTTAAAGAACAAAAATACTCTCGAAAAAATGTTCTCATCGTTAAACATTCTGCAAAAACTACTGCTTCTTTTTACTTACATCTATTGGAGATTAGGGAAACGTAAATAATTGAGTCGAAGTTTCAGCCTGAGGGAGTTAACGCTTGTGACTTTGTGAACTGGTGTTGTGCACTTGACCCCTGAACTGTGGTCCCCACTGAGTGCTTGGACTTGCAATAAGCGAGCAGGGATTTTCCGGAATATAAGTACCCTGGCTCAGGTGACATCCTCTGCTGTGATTTAGGAGGGACAGTGCATTGTGTGATTATGAATTGGTACTATATTACCAAGCATCAGGAGGCTTGCTATCCCAGCTGTGCCTTCTCCTTAAATGAACCTTTTGTTCTTTTTTTTTTTTTGGTTGCAAGTACATCACAGCAATATGGTTGGTTGGCACACTGATCTGTCTTGGGAACAATTGAAGTCATTCCAGTTTATTACTTTGCAGATTTGTTTTTTTTTACAAAATATAATTTTTTATAGAACAACCTTTTCCTTAGTTCTGCCCTGTCCTTGCTAAGCTTGGCCCTGTGAATCCTGAAATCCCTTCTCCAGCGTGTCTGTTTTCTTGTTTGTTTGGGGCCTTTACTGTTTCCAGAGGAACAGCAGCTGATAACCTAAATCATCACAGAAGTGAGCCTCAGATGTCACATCCTTTGTGTTAATAGTAACAGACACTGTTCCAATAAACAAATGCAGCTTTAGAATAAATGTTTATGACAAAACATGCATCAGAATAAAATGCAGCCGAAAAATGAATACAGTAGTCGTGCTTGAAAGCCTCTATAGTCTATACACAAGTTTAAAATGGGATGAAATCTGCCCTATCTTAATCATTCAGTTCGTCTGTAGCTCCCAAACAAAGGTATGAATCAAAGAGATGTGGACAATGTGAAATTGGGAAATTTAAATATGAAAAGTTAGAGAAAGTGTATACAGCACAGAAGCACCAGTGAATAACATTATCATGATATTAATCAGTGTTCAGTTTGAAACTTTACAAATATACGGATCTAGAGTCTAGTTTACAGGCCTCAGCCATGAAACACCTACAACTGGCGTATTAGTGAGAGATGAAGTTTCCCAGAAATCGTCTGCCGTTGTTAAAAAGGTTGCAGGTTCCCCCGGGGCATTTCACTCTCCCAGCAGGTCCCATTAAATGAAAGGCCTCCCACAGCCCAGCCACAGACAGAGCGGCTTTGCTCTCTGAGTGTTCCAACCCCTGTGTCAAACCCTATTACTGTCTTCTCTTCCACTCGGAGGTAAAAGGAAGTCCAAGTTTTACCCCAAGAAACATGCTTTGATGAAAGCAGCAATTTGAGATAAGAGTGACAAGAAAATCTGCCATGAAGGATGATTTGGTATTGGTCTGGAGCAACAATCTGTATCCATGCTCTAGCGTAAATGAACGCTGATCAGTTAGAACACTTTGTCACTTTATAATGCTTTGCTCCTTTGACAAGGCACCTATGAAGCTCAGTGGTGGAAAATTTTAATAACCACTTTGGAGGGGTTTAGATCCATAAGTGATAATTTGCAGAGGTGAGACAGCCAGAGCTCATTAGTGTTCTGTACTGTTTGCCAACCAGATACACTGCACCATTTTATATGCACATAGGAATGTCAGGAAATGTCAGTCTTTAGTTACTTATGGTGTTTAGTTTAAGGGGAAATTTGGAATATTTCTGACATAAAAAATAATTAATGTCTCAAGCACCGGTCAGATATGTGTTTTACTTCCATTTTTTCCCCACAAATCTTAAAACAGTACAGTGTTCTCTCATTGTCAACAATATAAGGAGTAGTCACCTGTTGGTCTTAGTCCAAAACGTACAGCATGCTGCCTGAAATTAAAAAAAAATATAGCAGCTTTGTCTCAAACAGCCTTGGCCTTCCTGTGTACTATATCCTTATGGGTTGTACAAATGGGAATCAGTAAATTAATATCCAATGGTGTGAACGTTTAAATCTGTTTATTTTCCCCTGCAACTCCTCTGGCCTTTTGGATATACAGTACAGTAAGCCACAAAAGCCACAATTTTACAAACGGCAATCTGTAGCATGTGTTTCTTCATTTCCCTGCTCTGTGTTTCCCTGTGCAAGCACTGAAATGAGATTTGAGGTGACAGTTAAAGTGAAGTGAGTAATGTCATTTGAGCACTGTCTTACAGGCACATGCTGAGACTGAACCTGTCCATGGCGCTGTAATAGGTGTCCTGTGCATTTCAGGACTTGTTTGCCTAGACCTGATACAGCCCCTTAAGAAAAAGAAAATCTCCATATAGCAATCTGGTGTGTGTGTGTGTGTTCATATACAGGTACATGTGTTATTGTAATCAAGAGGTATTAAAGTGTGGGTTTGTTCTTAATCTGAATAAGACCGCACATTTTTTGTAGCTAAATATGACTTTTCCACCCATTCAAAATCTCATTTAATATCTCTTTTTAGTTAAGTTTATAATTTACCCATATTATCCTTTTTTTAGACACCGTTTGATCACTGGAGAAAGTTTCAGAATGATATGCAGCAGTTTGGGTCATTTTAATGTCTGGGTTATTATGCCAGAACTACTTCAAGCAAGATGTAAGGCTTTAGATGCTGAAAAAACTACCGTTAGCTAGTTTGACTCGGCCAAGAGGTTTACCACAAGCTTGTCTGTGTAGTCTAAATATGTTTAGGCAAAACATTACTTGCTAAGTGACACTAAATTTACAACGTTTCTGTCAAGATCTCATTCTTCTGCCAAGCAATAACAAAGGAAGAGCACTTGACTTGAAAGAATTGGTTTGCATTACAAAAAGCAATTTATATCACAGCTTTACTATTTGTACAGCTATCGTGTTTACATCGATGGAGACAGCCCTACACTTAAGATCAGCAAAGCCTCCAAAGCATGAAATGGAACGAGTTGTTTTGGCTCGTTGTGCAAATGTCATTTATTTTCAGTGAGTGAAGCCTGCCCCTAGTATTGAATACCAAGTTATGTCTGCCACCTTGGAGTTGGGCACGAAGTTTGGCACAGGGCTTGGCACTAATGTGATATAGGGATAATACACTGTCCACAGATTTACAGGGCCTGGGTAATAGATAAGGCTTATGAGGGTTTTGGAATGAAAACCAAGTGCTGTGATTTATACTGGCAGTAGGAGTGCTGACTTGAAAGCACAGTTCACCCTTGTGTTTTGTTTCATGACACACAGTTTTCCAAGATTAGAAACATCTGCGGGGAGGAACAATTAAGTAAGGCAATAATGACAACAAGTGATGCTATCTAAGCACAATAGGCAAATATCATTCCTAATTGCTTACTGCTGTTTGGCCAGCATAAAGGTACATTGTAGGAGCACTAGGATCTCTTTATAACACTTAATTGAAGGAACAATACAGTATGTTCCATATTAAGCACACTCCTTACACACAGTCAGACTGATGGCACCACATGTGCCACCTGAACTGGCTGCAGACCGATCATCTTGAGGGTTTTAACCGTCTATAAACCTTAACTTTTTTTAGTGTTTTTAGGCTAGCTCTACAACCACGTAAATTGTATTAGACCTTCACCTTTTATCAGTAAAACAACCCCAGTGATAATTTGGTTGCTGTTATAACCAGAGTTACTTACTATGTAGAACATTCTGATTTTGCAGTGCCGTGCAAAAAGTGCTTAGATTTTCCTGGATGTTGTCAGTTATCTTCTAACATCACCAGATGAACAAGGAATGGATTACAGTATATTTTTGAAAAATACCTAAATATTTCAACTGTAGCTGAAGAATGCTGTTGAGTGCAGTGGCACACTGCACTCAGTTATGGTATGTTCTGGATGGGTTCAGACTAATAGGATTAACCCATGTTCCATGTGATATTCCTTTTCCATAAAATATTAGTAATTCTGAAATTTATTTGTAAAATAAATTTGTTTTTTTAATGTCTAGCAGTAAACTTATCGTCACAGTGATTTGTTTTGCTTTACAATTTGGAACTAAATATTAAAATCTTTGGCAAAATAGAGGTGTTTTTTTGTTGTAGATAGCCAGATTTTGCAAGTCTGGGCACTAAGCATCATTTCTGGGAGAAAAGCAAAACCATTTCCATCACACATATTTATGCATGCACATAATTTAGAATGGAACTCAGTGCTGCTCAGTACATGCTGAGTAATGTTTAATGTATTTTTAGTTTTCTTTTTTGTGGTTTTAATATGGAGCAGATCTGCAGCCAACAAGAGAGAATTCTAATAAAGCTTAGCTTCCTCACATGGTCTTCGCTCCTCCAATAAAAAAAAATGTTCTTGGGTTTGCTTCTAATGAGAGGTTTTTCAAGAAATCAGTCTTCGATCCTGAGCTTTGAGTCCTTTATTCATTCCACATGCATCTGTTAAAATATTACTTGGTAAAATTAATAATGAGGACATTGTCTTTTTACATCCTGTTAAGTAAAGTAAAGACAGATGCTGACAAAAATGATCAATTTGATTGCTTATTTTAAAGAGATGATAATTACCTTTGTTACATTTTCAAACAGAGATGTAATGTTTGGTTTATGGGTTCTGTGTGGAGGAATTAGAGAAACAGCTAGTAACGATTATGATCGGGAATACCGCAAGGATTATGTGTAGGTTATTGCACCACAAAACAACAGATCAGTAATGCCATCATTATAATAAACCATGAGAGATTAAATTATCCTTATGCCTTGTAATTTTGTGGTCTCTCTTTGATGTGACTGACATTTAGAGGTTATTTCATGTTTCAAATTGAGCACACTTCAATGTGGTTTGATGGATTATCCGCATGGAGTTCTGTTATGATCAGCAACAACAAACAAGATACCGCACACACATAAATAGCATGCATGGCAGTAGTTGTATGTATCTTATACATATTTAAACATGGAATACTTCAAGCACTAAATGTTTATTGAACAGAACACTGGGTTACCTCAATCACTTGTCCATAATTTTGTTTGGAAAACTTCATTCGTTTTCTGCAAAGGTATCAATTTATGGAAAACCAAGCCTTTGCTCAGATTATGTACTACCACAAAAAGGGTAGCCAAGGTGTTATTCCGGTGCGTGTAACTGATGTTGAACCACTTTAGCTGAATTTGTATCACAGTGCAAAAAGAGCTTCTGATTTATTCAGCACCAACACCTTTCTCTCCCTAACAAATTAATCACTTTCCTTCTGTAAGAGTAAACTGCTGGTAAAATAGATAATTATGGACCATTATACTTAAGAATGTAGTTATTAATACATATGGATATCCCAAACTGAAAAGTAAAAAGAAAGAAGAAAACAGATTAAGAAGAATGAAGCAGTTGTGAACATACATTAATTATTTACTACAGGTAAAGAGAATACATTTTGTGGTGTTTAAGATCATTGAAGCAAATAATTGATCATTCAAGTAACTTCCTTACAGTGTCCATCAAGCAGTTATTTGGCTGTACACTTGGTCTCATAATATGAAATAATAAAGGATGAAAAGTAATACTCTTTGTGGTTTCTCTAAAGTAAATGAGATTGTATGTGGATTATGTGTCCATTGATCTTCATGACAATGTGAAACAACAGTCCGTTTCTTCAGACACACAAAGAGCCAAAAATGACCAAATTTATTTAAAAGAATATGTCTGGCACAAGCGAGAATTCTAGAACAATCGAAACACATCACATCCTCTTTTTCTTCCACTCTTCTGCAGCTTTCAGTTGCTTTAGGTATTGTCAGCATACATGTTGCTTGAATGTAGACTCAAATGTCCGAACCCCGATTTCGGTTGTCAACTAGAGTACAAGTATGAAGTAGAAAGCTGCTTTACTTCCTTGCTCTACCTTTCACCAGCCTTGGGCATTGACACCAAAGGCCATGTAATTCAAGCGGATACACATTGTAAAACATTGCAACATCTCTAAGCTAATGTATCTCTGCCTAGTCACCTGGTAGAAAGGTGCAATCAGAAAAATATGTATCTGTCCTGTACCCGACAACCAATTATCTTTCGATTCTTGATTCACAGTGCAGCATAAAGCAATCAGCTCTCAATATCTATAAAGTGCTGTATGTATCCATTGAAAGAGATTTGTGTCTAGACTGCATGTCTGTAAAAACAGTGCAAATCACGTTTTTTCATGACAGGACACCCCTTCACTCTGGATATCCTTAATTTACAATGCAGAGCTGTGTGCGTTTCTTCTGAAAATAACATTGAAAAGCCTTCGCAAATGAGAAATTTTTCTCAGATGAAGTAGATGTTCATATTTGGCAACTGCATTGATAAAACACGCTGCCCAGCCATGTTGTTAACGCTGAATCCCTGGCTTCCTCCAAACAACTAGATGAAGTCATTGGATCAGTTAGATACTGGAAAAAAAAAAGGTAGTTTGCCGATTGCTTTTGTAACAGTTCATAACCGTTCTATGTAACCACTTAGCACAAGGAGAGGAAAAGGAACCTCTTCACTGACAAATTAGACCTTTCTCACATACTGTACAGCCTTATTAAACTGACCAGAAGAAGGTAGAAAAGGTCTTGTCATTTTAGTGTTAAGCTTATGTCACAAAGTGCTGTACAGTATGTATCCATACATGTGTGATTTTGTCTTTTTCAGTTATCCTTGCTGCTGTGAGACCAGTCCAGGGTTGTTTAATAACACATGGTTTTGAGTGTATGAAGGTGAAGGAATTGTTAACAGATCTACCAGATTAACATCGACCCACTTAAAGTGCTTGGCAGGCTCTCAGGGGGTAATAAACATTTTGCCATTATCCCCATGAAACAGATCTTGCATTCACATTGAAAGGAGAACTCCTCTAGCTTTCTTCAAGGGACAAGAGGACTAATTTCTCAATAAGTAGCTTGTTCATACATAATTGGGCAAACAATACCTTTTTAAGGAGATTGCACTTCCCTGTATTTGTTTTCTGGTGGTCATTCATTTGTTTATTCAGAGTATTCTAGTAATTGGTCACGTACCTGTGTTTTAAATTTGCTGCCCCCCAAAATACCAAAACCTAGATGTAAAAAATGTTTGACCACGCCTCAGTGATACTCTTTTAAGGTCTCAGTAAGAATATTTGGACTTTAACATTTCTTTTAGCAATGACTGTAAGACAGTGCTACTGACAGCAGCAAACCAGAAAATCTATTTCCGTGTAGCACTGCAGGTGTTGTCTAACAGGTTTTTATCCGAGTTATTCTGATTTCTTTTAGTGTTAACTGTTCCTTCCTCCTAACAACTCAGTGTCATTTAGTCTGTATGAGCCGTGTTGGCCAGACATTTTAGAATAACATCCAACGTTTTCCATGTCCAAAATTCCTGAGCGTTTACTACGGCTTTGGAATCTGTGCAGACATGTATAAATGCCTCTACGATATTTTTAAAACAGTATATATTTTGCATGCAATTTTGTGAGTACAGTAAATGTTAGTATTTCAATTCATACAAATCTAAATTTAAAATAAACATATAGTGGTATTTATATCTAATAATAGTAGGTGAATGCACTAACAATAATCTATGGTCTGTTTAACTCTACTCCTGTTTGGCCTTTTGAGCATTGAAATGCACAATTTACAACAATTTCTTATTGTTTACAGATGAATGCTACTGTTACTGCCAGCTATAATAACATTTTGTTGAACTTATTAATGTTACACACACGTAAGCTGGAGATTTAAAGTACTGTGAATTTAAGAAAGATACATTCAAGTTATGCTGTGCAGGTGTGCAGGAAGTTGCTTCTAAGCAATGTGCACTTGTTAAATAGGAATTTACATACCTTTTTGTGAGCATTTTTGTGTATGTTTTGTACTAAGGGTATACATTTATATGATGCAAAGTATGTTTTTAATGCTTACAGCATCTCTGCTGTAAGTTAAAGATAATTGTTTTGTTATTTTTTGTTTTACTTTAAGAGTAGGGTTTCATTCATTTCACTGCATATTATGGCTTGTTTTCATACAAAACTGTTCTTATGCCTACGTGTAGGCTTCAGAGAGTAAAATGAGGACAAGGAAACAGAGCATTGCGGAGAACCTTAAAATTTCAGGCTTCATTCTGTGATATTGCCGCAGATTTTTGCTATAGTAGTGAAGGTAATGTGTAGGCTGCAAGCTGTAAGAAAACGTGAGTAATCAGCTGCAAGCATTACTAATGTTTATTTTAAATCAATTTTAATTATGAGCACTAGTTAAAGTGCACATCATAATAAGCATGGCTGTTAAATAATAAATGTGTTTTATGATAATGAGAACTATGTTGGTGTCTGGCATTTGCCCAAAGCGTACTATATCATAGATTTCTTCACTCCTGATCGCATTGCAGTCATTACTTCTGGCTGTTATGCACTAGACGATTTCTTGATGAGGAGCTTTTCCTGTCTGTGCATTTATTAGTTAAGTCTCTCATTCATGGTATGTACGAGGCATTTGGTGCCAGTGCTAGTCACAAAAAGCGTTCTTGTTCTCTTAACATGATTAAATGCTTACAAATCTCTTGGTAGTGAACAGTTTGTTAAAACAAGCTTAGCATGTCCCATGGAGACACTCTTTTTTCTGGGTTCACAGGCTGTACATTACTGAAGATAAAACTTATATAACACACCAATTTTAAAATGTGGTGGTCACTGAAGCCCTTAGGGACTGTTTTGGAGAAACCCAGACTAACGCACGCATTTTTCACTGGTGCCAGAACTTATAAAGCACCAGACATTGCTGCCTGCTGTCGGAGGAGATTGCTCAGATAGCCAACACATCACCAAATTGCTGTTTTCGGCATCCAAACGAAAATCTTAAATCATTCTGTCATTTCATTTTTTGCCATTAACTAGAGAAAACTAGCTTGGAGTGCTGTTTTTACTTTTAAACAAAAATTCAAGATTGTGTGATTTTTCAAATAAGGCTACAATGTGGCAATCTGCTCTTTTACTACAGCAAGGTACAGTATGACCCATCAGCGGGCTTTGATGCTCAGTGTGACTGATGTTTTACCGTTTAGTAAAATGCTCTTCACATGGTGCATTGTTTTGTACATTATGCTTTAAAATGTTGTACCCACTAGTGTATTTTACTAATGTAAGAAGTCAGTTGTGTGATGGACCTAACCACAGAGAACTAGCAACTTTTGATGATACACAGTATTAAGGACATTGTGGTCCTTGTACATAATATGATTTCTGAAGTTATGTTTAGCCACTGTATTGATTCTTGCACCTTAGTACCCTATCTGACAGCTAAACACAAAGGTTATAAGGTGGGAAAAGCCAGGTGTTTCCTGGCTATTGAAGTGCAAGTGCTATCACAATTTGATATGTAGGCTAATCCTGATATGGAGTAAACCACACGAGTTTAATAATAAAGGTCCCAAAATGTGTATGGAAAATTAAAGCATATTTTAATAGAGAAATATAAAATACATGACATAAATATAAAAAATGAAATGCATACACTAAGGTCCAATGAATACTTTGTTGTTTAAAATGTGTTACTTGCACAGCTGTGACTAGAACTAGTACCAGGGCTGCCTATTTTAAAACTGTTTCTCTTTTAAAGGTTTTATATCGTGGGCATATGTAATGTTTTCACGGTACTCATCCTCTGCTTTTAATTTGTCATATATTTGTTTGGATTTAGGAAATTGAAGAACGATTTTAGGAGTGAGCGAAGAACTGTGAATGGCATTTCTTCAGGAATCTGTGGCATGTTACAATTTAGTCGCTTAGAAATGTAGCATTTTATTTTCCATGGGGTACGTATTTGTTGTTTATCTACCGTACCTGAAGTTTTTTTTCCCCCTAAGACTGCCTGTGGAATGATCCAGCTAGAAAGTTCCCAACTCTTGTGTTGTAATGAAATCTTGGCAGTGGTATGTGGATTCCAAGCTAACAATGTGGTTTGCTCCCTGTTTCTTTAAAGGCTGATGTTCCAGAAGTAGTTCAAAAGTGTGAGAGAAGAAAGTAGGGGGTTAGTGGGCAATAAGAAACTGGAATGTATTCAGGATCAGAAATGGGAAATGAATATGGAGCCTGTTGAAGTTAATGTCCTGTGCTGCTGCTAATGAATGTAGACCACTGTCAGTCAGAAAGAGCACGGCGTGGGGAGGTAAGGGGGATTAGTTCTTTTCACTCATCAAATTAATTTAGGTGAACAGGGCACCAGAGTGGAGTTTCCGATGGGCACAACCAGAATAACAATAGCAATTTGAAAAATGTACTGATAGGAAGTGATCTGTTTTGAGAACTCCCCCCTCCCCACCACCACAGTATCTAGCAGTTCCTGGCACACTAACAAAGCACGCCTGCAGAATGTCACAAAGGCGGCTGCCGTTTCCCCAAGCACTGTGCGAAAATGAATGTGTGCCATTTTGTTCTGCTGAATTATGCAATTAAGAGCTATTAAAAATGCATTTCACAGGACTTACATGAGCAAGAGGACTGAAAACTCTGGGTCTCTGCGTCTTCATTTTTGTTTTCTGTTGGTTTCTTAAATATATATATTTGTTTCTCCTTAGGTTTCTAAAAAAATAGGCTAGCTCATTAAGTCCTGCTCCTCACCGTCATTAGGATGTTCTTTTGGTTTTCCTGGTTCATCTGAAGTTTTTGCCATTTTCGTCTAGCTCTCTTTCACCAAATAATTGGATAACTGCTCTGTTACTTTGTGACAAGCTGGTTTCCTTGTCCTGCCAATTGTGAATATAAGTCTGTTAAAAAATATGATGTGGTTATCCGTGGTGTCCTGTGAGCTAAGGTCATGCATGCTCTAAGGATGACAAATGGTTTGGGCACAGAACTAGGCAAAATTTAGATTTCACTTTGTTTCTCCCCTAAGGAATGTCCTGTATTTATTTGCTGTTATGTCAGTAGATCAATTACAATTGTTCTTGGCCTTTCAAACAGCATTGCTGTAACATTTCTTGACAATTAGTCTCTGTTTAAAAGGAAGTCTAGGTTTATGCTTAATGTCAAAGCAAACTAAGGGGTCATACATGAATGATAGGAGCAGCAAGGGGTATTGAGATCAATCACTGCTGTGGTTCACTGAATAAGACCCTGCTCTGGTACTGGAAAACTAGCTCTACTAAGAGGCTTCCTGTAATAAATGCCAATGATGTTTTATGAGAAGGATCATTTGCATGATGCAATGCAGAG
Organism: Atractosteus spatula; assembly: GCF_055471065.1. NCBI lineage: Eukaryota > Metazoa > Chordata > Actinopteri > Semionotiformes > Lepisosteidae > Atractosteus > Atractosteus spatula. The sequence continues at coordinate 9,430,760 of NC_142714.1, forward strand.
ATTCACCTTGTTTTAGGAAATATCATGGCCTGTGCCAAAATAACCATACTATGTAATGTATTGGAACAATTGTAAGTCCTTTCCTCCAGGCTGTTATTCATATTAGTTACTAATTTGATTTCCCAAATGTGTTTAATTTTCAAATTGTGTGCCAGATATCTGAAAAACGTTACTCATGCAACCTTGCCTTCTATCTTAAAATTAAACTCTGTTATCTATGTTAATTCCTCCTGTTGAGCAGGTGTTCAGAATGGGAATGTCTTGTGTGTGTTTAAGTACTGTACCATGGGGGAGAGTGTTGATTTTTTACAGTTGATTTGTAACAATATAAACTCAAATCAGACTCATTTTCTTCCCCTAGAGAACTGCTTGTGGGTCAGGTGAGAAGGAATGAACCCCGCTGCATATAACTGGGTCTAGTAATCTTCAGTCCAGCTGTCCCCCCCAACACCATTAATATTAACAAAAAATGATAAGATATGGACAGATAACTACAAACATGATTTGTCGATGACTATAAAGCCTACACATCATGGGTAAACAATACAGTAAATAGAGGTGAACTAAACAGAATCAATTGAAAAGTCCCACAAAATTATCTCCTAAAGAAATACAGTAAATTGAGCTGTCAGCTTTTTCCTACACCCAAAGTGAGAAAGTGAGCTTACTTTTAATGCCAATATCAAATAATCATAATAACATTCTGCAAAAAGTGATGATGAAAAGGAGAATTCACCGCTAGAGTTGTTACAGAATATTAATGCGACTTGATTTAAATGAAAGTGAAAACAACAATCTGTTGTGCTATATGGAGGACTTTACAGTGTGAACCCTTCTCGATTTCAGAACACTAGTTTCTGGGCATAAAGGAATAAATTGGTCAGTGTGTGATGTGAAACTGTTAGCAGAGTAAAAAAAAAAACTTTAAACCTGGTTTATAAATACTGCCTGTCCGCAGGGCATTGTCCTCGCCTTTCAGTCTCTAAAGACTTGAGCTTCCAACAGCTGCAATGAAAACACTCCCCTTTCGCTTGAATATCCAGCTGTGTACAGTTATGACTGAAATAATCTGTCAAAAGCACTTCTGTGGAGCTGATTTATTGATGTCGTAACATTGCCACAAGTTTCTACCTGGGTTTTGAAAGGTTATACTGATACCTAAGAAAGATGCATTATTTTGTTCAGAAGAGGCCAAAGTGGGGTACCTTTTTTAGAAAACAAAAACAGGACTTTAATGTTTATACTGTAAATTTTAATCCAAGAAGCAATCGCATATAACTGTTTTATTCCAAACCTGTGAAGAATAGTTGTCATTTTTTTCCTTTTTATTTTCTTGCCAGTAGCCCCCATCAAGGAAGATAAAGTGGAAATATAATTTAAATAGTGGGAAAACAGATGCACTAGATAGTGCAGCAATAATGCAACAGCAGAGCAGGTTTATGGTTATGAAACCAATGTTTCAGCCATTCCAGTTACATTACAATTACATGCTAATCTCTTAGTATTTGTCATATCCCTGGTATTGAAGTATAAGAATTTAATAACATGGTCCATGACATTTTGTTTTCAGTGGGGTTCTGTTCCCTTGTGCATCTCCTTTGTAGAAGTTCTATGGATACTCCCCACTTCCAGTCTAGTTTCAATGGATTAGTGCCAGTCTCATTAAGATGTAGTCCTTCATTTGTGTAGATAGCCTTGGCCATAGAAACGTTATACAAAATAGTTATTATACAATGAACAGTCTAAATTTCAAGATGAGACATTATGTTTTAATTTAAATATAGTGCTTATATGACCTTTAATTAGGAGAAAGTACCCTTCAGGTCAGTAAAAATAAAAATAATACAGCAGTATAATTTAAAAACATAAATTTATAAAGTACCAACCTATTAAACAAAATATTTGACTCTACACTGAGATTTTTTAGCTGCAAACTAGCGATGCTGAGAAAACCCCAAATTTTTTACATCCTCATTTCCTCCAGTGCTGATACAGCACCACTGAATATACTTGTTACTTCATTTGTCCCCTCAGGTTCCTTCTCTTTAATGTAGACAATGTGTAGTTTTTGGTACCACTGTCACATTACCTTATAATGCTGCAGGGTGTGCCTGTTTTCCTCTATTATGACAGATTCCAATATTATTAAGTTGTGTTCTTTGAGGTTTATGTTTGATTTAATCTCTTACTGCATTCTTGAGGGGTGAGGGTAGGTTTTATGAGAGAGGAATAGCAAATCTAATATTATAATAAAAAAAGAAAATTATTGTAGTTGGTAATCCAAGACATTCTACAGTAAATTTGTTAATGGTTCGTAGTGTGCTTTTCTGTCATATGTCAGATAAAAAAATTGAACGAAAATAGCTTGCTATAATTTGATAATGAGGACATATTTTCCTTATATTGTATTGCGTTTTGGCAAGCTCTTCCAGTTACTTTTTGTTCACCCAGAATATGGCTGGAGATCCCTTCAATGTTAATTCATTGAGCCTTGAAGTACAGATGAGATCAAACAAGGAGAATGCATCCCAAATCCAAATATAGAGGCCGGACTGGTTACCTCATTCTCAAGGAAATATTTCAATAGTAAATAAAACATCTGGTCTAGCCCAGGATGACAGCTCACGCAGGATGTCAGGGTGGGCGGCCTAGAAAAAGGTTAGGTTTACTGGTCACAACAACTTCTGTGTAATCCAGGTTGGGTGTATAACATGAAGTCTCATTTTCGTTGTCTGGTGTCACTGGCGGCAGTAAACATTTAAAAGTCCTAATTAAGAATGTAATGTTTTTTTTTTTGTTTAGGTACCCATAAATTGAAGGATCCAAGAATAGATCACATTTTATTTCTTTCCCTTGTCTTGGAATTGTATTCTATGGCCTATTCAGTGTGTCACCGACCCTCACAATGTAGCACCAGTCTGGCTTTGCTGCAGCTTAAAATGTTTATTGGAAAGCATGCAACCATCAATGGCCAGAACTGGAGAAAATGAAAAGAGGAGAACTGGGAAAGGGCTAGTGAAAATAGCCCAGGGAAAACCTCCAGAGAAATGAAAATGACCCTTTGGGATTACTGAGTATTAAATTTATCGGGCTGTGTCAGTGTGCCCTCAAATGCTACAGTTCGGCAACCTGCTGGTGTAATTTGGGAAAGATTTGGCTATAAAAGAGTTTCTGTTTCTTTCCTCAGCTATCCTTTGTTCTGGCTGTATGCTAGCCGCTGTGCATTTATCCACTGTTATTTTACTGTAAATCAATGAGATCCAGCTCTTTGTCATAAATGTAATAATCTAAATGGTAAATCAGGCTGTCAGTCCAGTGGAAGCCCTACACCTGCAGATTGAAGTAATTATTTACTCAGGTTTCTGCACACAATTCTTTCCTTTAGAACACATTCCTGCTCAGGTGTCTGTGAGACTCTCTTATGTTGGAATGTCATGGTCTTGCTTCTGCATGATCTAACTTCCCCTGTGTGGCTGTGCCAGTAATTAGGGAAAAGCAAAGGTTTATGGACTGCAGTTGTGCAATTAGCCTCAGAAAAGTGATGTTGGTATGAAAACCAAATTTTTCTGTACTTCTTATAGCCATATATTACATTAAAAACAGAGGTTGTGTCACTTTCAAATAGAATGAATTCAAAGTACAGGTTAGTTCAAACAAACATGGGGAACTGAAGTACTGAGTATAAAACAAAGCAATCTACCCTTCAGGAAGTTTGTTGACACAAGTCTGAGTTGAAGATAATGTTTTGTGCCACACTTCAAAATGCTGCTGGGTGTTTGCTTTGTTTAATCTAAAACCTCTGACAGAGGGTTAAAGTGCCAAATTCAAGTATTAAATTCTGTGAGACTCAGAAGTATGCAGCAGTCATCTTTTTTTCAGCTTTGTTAATTACTAGAGATCAGAACAACTTTTCATATTGGCTGCGGTTTAGTGCAAGGTAAGAGAGTATGTTGCACAGAGATGAAGAGGTCCCCTCAGGATGGTATGCTCTAGTAACTTCATTAATGCAAACAATACAATCTGTGATGAGGTTTTCAATAAGCAATCAGTTGTTTTTTTATGGAACATTTCAATTACATGCTGTGTCATATACAGGTACTGTACCTGTGGTCTAGGTCCCCGGCTAGCTCTGTTGGTAGAGCATGGGACTCATAATCTCAGGGGAGTGGGTTTGTGTCCCACGTCAGGTGCCAGGTCCTCCATGTTGGAGGTTGGGCACAAGTGTAACAACCCTGTCCCGTAAAAAACTAATGTTATGGAAAGAGCAACAGGATGTTGCTGCCCCTATATGCCGGAAGGCATAACGGGCAAACATCCATAACTGTGGGATATGGTAATTAGTGTTCGTCATTCGTCTTCAACGCTATCCTATCTGAAGATAGGATACAAGAAATATTTTGCCACATCCTATAGGACAAGGTCGTTATTGGAACGGAGTGGTGTCTTGGCTAAGTGTTTCGGTCTCTTCTTGTTGTATTCACAGCACACAGATCAGACCAGTGCAAGCAGAGTCTTCTTCCCATCAGACGGGGACATCCCGAACAGTCAAACGTTATCCATCGCCCAACGGGCAGATCACATCCAATGCTCTGCCCAATGGGAATGGGCAGTTGCACGTCAGCCAGCAACCAGCATCCACCCAAGAGAACTTTAATTCCGCTGTGGACCCCAAAGGTACTACAGGTCTGAATCCTGTGTTTCAGCCAAGAGACTTTAATGGACATCGAGTTCTACCTGTAGTTGAAATTGCTCATTCAAATCTTCTAGTGCTGTCGAGTTATACGCTGTATCACAACAGTACTAACAATACTAAAATATATTTAGGGCTGAATAGGCCAGCTGTGCTACAATTTTGTTTAGTGGTTTTCTTTGCTCTTGTTCTTGTTTTATAGTCCCATTTCCAAATCTGAAGGATTATTTTCTTTTGTGTGTGGGTGGGTGGGTGGGGGGGGGGGGGGTTGGTAGTAAAAAACTACCATATTGCTTTTTGTTTCCATCTTTCATCTCTTAAAGAACAGGCCAACAGACACATCCTGAGGGGTTTGGTTCAAAAACCCTTTTTGGAAAAAAAAGAAACACTTTTGGGGAACTGGAATAAAAAGAATCCAAACCTTTCATTCATCACTTTGATCTGATCAACATACTCTCTCTTCTCTGTTTTCCAAGTCTCTTATTCACAGGTATCACTGAGCAGGAGTGAGAGCTGTGTGGCATTTCTAGACACAGAGAAGGTCTCCAGTGAATGGAACATTAGATAAAAAGTTAAATCTGGCCTTGTCCCAAGCCGTCAGCCCACAGTGGGTTTTTTTTTATTACAAGAGCGACAGCCGTTTGTTATCTGAAGCTAAAAGCCTGGAGAGTTAACAGCAATGTCTTAGAGGGGCTGCTTAAAAACTGAGCAAAGGCTTGCATCTGAATAGGACAGGCTCCTCTTGTGATTTTTCACCTTGGACCAAGTCTCACAAAGTATCAGGCTTGCCACCGATCTCTCCGGCCTCCCAAAGACTTCATGTTGTAGAATTTTGCTTACCCTAGAGAATGAGAAATAACCCCGTATTGCTGGTAATTTGATAATTGGCTTAATTGCCAACTAGTGTTAATTCTTCTTTTATTAATTTCCATAAATAAGATCTGTCCAATGTTCAAGATTTTCCAGTGCAATGTGAATTGACTGAGTTCCCACCATTACACAACTTTCCCTGTGTACACCTCATCCTTATGATAACAGCCTGGAAGCCAGCCCGCTGTAAACTGGAGCTGCTCCTTACAGCCAGCAGCCCTGTGAGACATCACTCAGCTACATTGCTTGCTACCCAGCAAGTACCAAACAAACCTCTATTTTTTTCCCCCCAACGCTCTACAGAAGTAAGCCTCACATCAGTTTGTCTGAATATGCTGCTTACAGCAAAAGTCTCATTTTTGGTGATGGAGGTGTTCCTTCTCATAGGAGCCAACCTGACAGCGAATATAGACCGCATCAAGATCGTCTTCACCCCAATGATCTGCAAGAGGGTCTGTCGGAGTGGCCAGTGTTTCAATAGCTGTGAGAAAGGAGACACCACAACTATTTACAGTGAGAATACGCAGAGCCAGGTGTCCAAGTCTGGATTCCGCATGTGTAAGTATTTAAGCATTTTTATTTTAGTTTTGCACTCTGTTTTGTCTTGTTAAAGTTTATTGCTTTTTTGTAAAAGCCTCCAACAGAAACACACTGCCCAACAAATTTGTCATCCTCTGTGCCTGTTTAAATAGTTTAAATAGTAATCGTAATGCTTTATGAAAAAAAAAGTGCAGGGATACAATCTCTCACTAAGCCTCTGGGTATTTGAATGGGGGTAAACTAATACCTTGTTGAAAGAACTAACAAAATGGTAAAGAATAATTGCATTTTGGATTAGCCAGGAAATCTTCCACTGTTTCGTCTTTTAGAAAGGAAAAGCAGCATCCATAAAGAATTTTTTCTAATGAACCATTTAGGGCTGATTCAGTTCTGCACTCAGAAGTTTTTTTTTCCTGATCTCTCACGCTCTAAGCTCTTACCCCTGTCTTGTGGTCATTGACACAACCCTTTCACTTGCCCTGATTGACCGTTTCGGATGCTTTAGAAAAGGAGAAGGGGCTGCACTGTGAACAAGGATTTACAGCGATTGTATTCAATTAAGGATTTATCCTTGGTTTTTTTCACAAGCGTGAGGAAAATCCTCTCTTAGAGATGGTGACAATACCTAACAAAACATGGTGAATATAATGTGACTAGGGACCGTTTACATGGAACAAAAACTTCTAAGCTTTCTGGAATATTGATAGCATACAGAATTGTATTTCACTGTAGCTCTGTGACTCTATTTCTTTTAAATAGGATAGCTGTAAATATTTAAATTCCTTGGGGGCAGTGCCCTATTATTCTGGTGGGGAAACGCTTAGAAGCTGTATATAAACAAATACTGTCTGTTATTCAACACTTCAGTTGTAAGGCAGTATGCATTGCAGAAAAATAGTCATGGTTGCTCTAGAGATGTTTTAATATTGTTAAAGGGTGATTGTAGACCAAGATGTTTAGTTGTGGAAATTGCTCAGCTAATGTCAAGTGTACAACAGGTGATAACCTGATTATAATGGTTAATGTTTTACCTTTTATAATGAGAATAGTGTAATTTTAGTGTCATGCTATGTTCATTCATAATATTGTATTTCTCATTTAACTTACACATTGCACAAAACCATTTGAGTTCATATACTGTATATACCTGTAGAGAGTACATTTTTCCACTAAGATCAGGAGTTTCTGTGCACCACATTTTAGGGTTATTACTCTTGTACTCTGGTTTCTGCATATACTGAAACAAGCAGGTCAGAGTAAAATTGTTTCATATTTGCAAAATAATGATTTGGCTCACAAAACCAGTGAATAATAAAAAAAAAACACTGGAACTAGGGACCCATAACAATAGAAAATAAAATAAAAAAATATATATCTAGTTTTGTAGTTATAATTTAACCAGTACTGTACAGTATGTCTAATTGGTTTGTTACTTCCTACAACCCTAGTCCTCAGCTCCAACTGCGGTTTTGTCCTAGTCTCTGGAGACCTGTGGACAACAAGACTGTGGCTAATAGCTAGCAGCACTAAACCACACAGTGTGGCTGAGGGAACTATAGAACTAATGGTGTCTGACAGAATTCTCATTCCACACATGTCTACAGTGCTTTGCCGGTATTTCCTTTCCTTGCATGATCCATATGCCAATACAGCAAAGGAATTTATAGGAATGTTACCTGATCAGGTGCAGCCCTTTTCTCCATTCTATTCAACAGTACATTTTCTGATGCTTCTTATTTACAAATGCAAAGCAACATTTTCTGCCTTTGATAAAACATTTCATATGACCCTGTAGCTTTAATTAAGAGTCTTTCGTATAAAAACGTTGTTGTTGTTCAGGGCTGATTGCTTTTCTTTTTAGAAAACTTAATGTGAAGAAAAAAAATATTTTCGGGTCTGTATTACAAGCTCGTTGGGAGACTTTCTGTATGACAGTGCCATTCTAGTCCACATTCTAACCGGAGGTCTGATTGCGTTTTTTATATCCCTAGCCTTGAAACTTTATTCAGAGCAGCTTAGGTTTGAAATCATTTACAGGTCTTCTTTTGAGGTATGGAGAATATAAGCTTCGTTGGCAAATGTTCTTTACTTTGAAAGAACTCTGCAGGCATTCTCTCAAGAACCACCTGTTCTATTTTTTTTAGATCTTGACCACTTCTGGCGTTTTATTCTTTAAAATGTTTAGCAGTAAATCATTTTATGAACTCTGTCAGAAGATAAAGGGGTTTGTGCAGTAAGGAAATATAGACTTCTGGCTTGAAGGCATGTCTGCAGTGAAAGTCTTTCAATGTAGTGATGCCTCATTGGAGTAATTACTGCTGCAGTTGAGAAAGCTCATGCAGTTGTTCCCACAACCCACAAACATCTCTCCACATAAATTTCTGTGTACCCTGCATTGTTATGGATTTGCTTTATAAACTGTTAGATAATTACATTGGAATGTTAAGCAAAGTAGTTTTAGAATGTCCTTCTGACTTCCTGTGTCACGATTTTGTTTCGCTTTGCAATGAATTTATCATAGCTGTAATATAAATCAATGCCATGAATTCATTTCTCCTGCACAATGTCCTTATATGAGAAAACGACTTCATGTTAAAGACTGAGGTTAACAACTTGGTGTTTCACTCAAGTTTTTTTAGGCTTTATTCATGAGAGAACATTTGATTTAACATCTGATACCCTTCACAAAGCTCAACAATTATTTTAAGATTCAGTTACCAAAATTAAAGTGTGATGTATAGCATTGATGATTTGTTGAAATGGCCTTTTATGAATTTTCAAAACACCATTTAAATCACAAAATGACCACAGTGCCAGAATTTTACAGTGAGACAAAATAAGTTTTTTTTAAGATACCACTGTCTGCTGCAAAAATTCCTTGGAGATCCTATAAAATGTGATAAATTGCCCTGATCTTTCCATTCTGTGTTATGTGATCATGTGATATGCATTTTAAATCTCGAGTTGAAGATTTCATGTGAACAAAGTCTTGAAAAACTTGCGTGCATCTTTAGAGTGAAAGACATACAGTATTTTGTTAAAAGAGCCGAAAGCTGTCATGTTAAAATTGTACAATGCTCTACTAAGACCTAATTTAAACTGTTTTATATGATTTTTGTCACCCATTTACAATGAAGATATCAGGGCTCTGGAATCATTCCAGAGACAAGGGACCAGATATTTTCCTTGATTCAAAGAATGTCTAAAGGTTAGAAGGACTGGGGTTTTTTTTTGGCGTTCAACAGAGAAGACTACAAGGGGGCCTCATTCAAGTATTCATTATCCTCAATGGCACTGACAAAGTTAATCTCATGGACTCGATGGTGAATCACTGGTGAAGCACGAGCCTGGGTATAGAAGTTACAACTATGGAGAAGCACATCTAAAACTGAGAACAGGAGGCAGCTCTTTGCAAAAATGCCTCTTTCTAAAAACATCTGATTGGGTCAATTATATACTAATAACTAAATGGCTTCTTTTATGGTGTGACTCTCAGACGACTGGCCCAAGTTCATATTTAAATGTGTCTGTTCTCCCAGACTGATGTCTTGACAAATTTACAGTACATGCAATTAAATGGGGACAAGGCAACTGCTCGAAATGTTTGGCATTGTGATTGCTGAGTAATTGAATTAAAAGAGTTTTCATTTTCATGAATTTTCTGTTTTTTTAACATCTCTTTGAAGCTGGAAGAAGAATACACTTTCTTGCATGAGTGACTGTATGTATTAGTTTCCTAACTCTTTCTTTCTTATTGATGGAGTCATAAGCATGTTTGTGTACTGCTGTACAGTCCAACAATATGTCAGTTTACCTTAGGCCTTATTCTATGGCTATGAACATCAGAAAGAAAGGCCAGTTATTTTCACAGATGTTATTTTTAGATCATTTTGTTGCTATTTATAATTGTTGCACATTCCTGACCCTTACTCTTACAATAACAGAACCCTAGACAAACATTTACTAAAGTCTGAATTTAATTCTTTCTAATTGGAATGGCAGTTTTACAGATTGTGCCTGCAGGGCAAAGTTCAGGCTTCATTAAAATGTTTTTAAATGTTTTAAAATGTTTTAAAAAAGAATCGGGTTGCGTTTGATTTGAAGACGTAGAAAACAGAAAACAGGATCAGAGTACATCTCAGAAACAAGTGGTTTGACATAAAAATACATTGCATCCCAGTTGTGTGATTTTTCTTTGCTTCTCATTAGTTTTCCAGGCAGTAAGTACTGCCTGCAAATGTGTAGGTGTGCAAATCAAGCAAATTAACATTCAGAGTATTTAGGAAATGAAGCATAGTCCCTTCCTGTCTCCCTGTTGATGACTTTTCTTCAATTTCCTCGTAGATTTCTGCCAGATTCCCTGCATGAGTGGCGGACGCTGTATCGGAAGAGACCAGTGCTGGTGCCCATCAAACTCCACAGGAAAATTCTGTCACCTTCCTGCCCCACCTCCTGAGAAACACAGCACTGCCAGGAAGGAGTCTGGGCAGTCAGGCCGCAATTCATCACACACTATGTACACTCTGCCACTGTCCAACCAGCTAGGTAACCGTGTGCTGGGAATACATGTAACAGTCTTGTTCCTTTTTAAAACAAAAATATTTTTTCTGCTATTATTTGTGTCACTAAAAAAGAACCAAACCCCCCTACCACCACAAATTTCCTCTAAAATGTTTTTGTAAAACTGCAGGTCAAAGAGAAAGGAGCAATTAGTTAAAAAGTTGGTCTTACTTTACTGGGCTAGATTCTTCAAGGAAGGAATGAATCTCTTTTACCTCTGATGGACTCTATGCCTTCATCCCCAATGCATGCCATATTAACTGTTTCTGTGGTTCTTTTAAATGTGCCCTGTCAGTCGTCTTCACGTTTTTTATACAATTGCATATAAAATTATTATTTTCATTTGCATACACCAAGCATTTTCCCGACTCCCCAGGTGTAGAAGTGTGAGGATTCCCATGAGGTTTATTGTATCTTTCTACAGTATACTGTTTTGTGCTTTACCATGAGTTTTACCATGATTTAATTGCACCCAGCTTTATTTTACCCTGATTTTAAGTATAAAATACAAAATACTGTACATTAACTTCCTATGAGCCTGCTAGTGAACAAAACACCTCAAGCCGGAGGTCTGAACTTGCTTTCTATTGTGGATCAGGCAGGCTGAAAGTTTCTGAATTCCTCATATTGTTCACAGACTGACCCCTCATTCCATCAGCTGAAGAACAGAAGTTTGATTAGAAACAGTGAAATACATTTAACCAGTGCTATAAATACTGGGCATTAAGACTCAGCCTCAGTAGTTTGTTTTATTTTTGTCTTCTGGGTTTCTTTGTCATGAGGTAAGTGAAAGCAGAAGTCAGCTCAGATGTTGCAGCATCCTTAACATTCCTTCATTTCTTAACCCTATTTGCTTTTTAATACTGTACAGTATATCTGCCTTAGAGGACACAGGATAACATCTGCATAGAGTTACTGTACATCACAGAAGAAACATCCAACTTCCTATATGGGCTTAGCAGGTTTAGAATGTGGCTCATTACTGTCATTTAAGCTGTAAATGGCAGTAATGAAAAAAAGCTTTATTTTTCAGGATTGTGTCAAGCTACATTTGTGGCATATATACAGTATATATTATGAAAAGCATGAGGTTGGGCTCTTTTACTCTGTAGAGGTTAACTACATGTATTTTAACTGTTTGTTTCATATTGGTTGCATGTTACATTGGAATGTTGTATTCAATAATGGCCTCCTAGCACCAACAAACTAGCTACTGTAGCTTACTCTAATCTCTGGGTCCTACAGCTTCCATGCACCCATCTCTCGTGAACGTGCACATCCAGCATCCCCCTGAAGCTGAGGTCCAGATACACCAAGTGGCACGGGTGAAACCTGACCAGGTGTCCCCTGGGTCTGAACAGAACAGCATCAATGGGTGGCAGTCAGTGCGATCCGTGCAGCAGAGATCACAGGCAGGCGAAGGCCATGGGAGCAGCCGACAGCACGGATCAACCTCTGGGAATGGCGATGTGCATTCCAGGCTCCATAACAGGTTGAATGGACATGTGGGAAGGTGTTTCCAAGAGACCATCGATGGGCAGGTTTGTACAGAAAATCTTTTGAGAGTGTATGTAGTTCAGATAGTGACTTCTATGCATTAGGCACCTTAAGTTGCTTCAGAAGGTACGTCAAATTCTAATAGTGGTGAAACGAGCCAATGAAGGGAATTAAGAGGTCAATGGAGGTGTAGCAAATGTAAAACTTTGGCATTAACCCACCTATCTGAGTAAATGACAGGGCTGGCCGAAGAGCGGCACTGTCATACTCCCCTTAGCTTATGAGGAATGAACGTGGGAGGCAGCTGGAAGGGTGAGGTTGCAGTGGAGGGAGGGGAGCAAGAAAAGATGCGTGTAGAGCTGTGGGGGGCCAGTGAGTATTCATACATACTGTAGGAGAACAGAAGAGCAAAATTAGTATTTGACCTCTTCCCAGACCTCAGGTAACATTATAAAGCAGTCCGTATTTAGTTTCTGTGATCTTCTTGTTAGTCAGTCTGGAGGGGACATAGCAATAAATGATAGTGTTCTAGAGCTCTTGTATTCTCTAGATAGCTGACAATGTTTGGGAACTGGGGTTGATCCTTCTGCCAAACATATTAACTCCAAAAATAGAAGTCAGGTGGATTAACAAATTAGCTTCTGAGATGTCTGTAGTGTGTAAAGACTGCTTTAGCTGTAGTTACTTTCTAAATCTCATGCTCTTTCTAAGTCACATTAATCATATAAATCATATAAATATGTAATTACTGTGCACTGTCATTAAAAACTATTACTAACATACAGTACATTGTACAGTATATGCAGTGCACTGAAAGGTTGATTGTTTGAAGTGCTGTTTGTTCTTCCAAAGAGTGGTTACAGTTCACATACTACACAATTATGTGTAATATCAAATGCTATTGTGATATCTGACTTAAATGTGTGTCTACTCTTGGTGGACATTAGAAGTGGAATTTTGCCTTTCTAACCTCTGTAAACTTCCTTCTACCTGTGGTCATGTACAGATGAGAGGAAGGCTTTAAAAGTAAGATTTATTTTTTTAGTAGTTTTAAAGTGTTTGGGCATCTCTTGTTACTTCTAGAACAGAAAGTGTTGGGGGTAATGGTGATAACAAGAGTTTGTAATTGAAATAACCCTAACACTCAGAACATCCTTAGAATCTTAGTTTTAGTGCTTGTGGGATTGTCTTGTACAGTACATGCTTTAGTTCTCTTTTGAAATGTATTTGATCTTCCCAAACTCATTAGGGTTATTGTTTGTGAATAATTTTTTAACTTCACCTTCACATATTGTAGCATCCACGAGCATGTCTGTCTGTCTGGATTTCTTCCCTATTTCTATCTTTTCTTTCCAGTTGTGACTCCTGATTTCCCAAGCTGGATTATTTCCAGGGTTATCTGCTGGATGAAAAGTCGAGCAGTTTTTTGTTTGTGCTGAAAGGATTTCTTTCTTGTCTGGTTTGGGGATATTTTTTATAGTAAAGACTAGCAGATCATCTATTGATGAAGAAATTCATCAATTCAGCCTGAACCTTCATTTTGAGAACTGACAGAATTATCTTTTTTTGCCTGCACAGTTTTGCCTGAAAACATTGAATACATACAAAAGTCTGAGCAGCAGACTTGAAGTGTATTTTGCTAGTTCACTTGAGTGTTTACAATCATGTCATGACTCAGCAATGAATCTGAAGGAAATTTGTCATCTGTGGTATTCTTTTGAAAGTTTACGTGTTACTATGGAATTCTGCAGAAGAATATTTTTTCCATAGAAATTAACCAAAATGTTTAAAAGGAAGCAATTTGTTTTGAACTTATTTTGTAAAAAGGTTTGCCCCACCTAAACACTGTCAGATGTTTCTTCCTGACTAGTTTTAAAGCTAGCATCTAAGCACATTTGCTATAATAGGCTTGACTTATGTCATGAATTGTTGTTCTTTGAAGGTAATGATGGCTGTGGAGTTAAATCTTTAGTTTTCCCACCCAAAAAGACAATTTTTTGAGCAAGTATGGTGTATTAAAAACTTGGTAATATGGTCTCTACAGTGAGTGAGACATTTTCAAAATCATATTAACAGTTAAGATAAATGTTTACCTCAAATATCTATCCATTTTTAGTTCACCTGTCTCGGTGAGGATATTAGCAACTATATTTTATTAAAACTACACGGATTGTAATGTAGTTCTGTCTCGTGATTTGGAACCCAAAGGAGTGAGTTTTGTCATTACGATCTTCCAGTAATTCCTCTCGGTACTGCTCTGTTTATATTGCAGTGTGGTAAACCCCTTCCTGGTCTGACTAAACAAGATGATTGCTGTGGCAGTGTTGGAGCATCATGGGGGCTGAACAAGTGCACAGCATGTCCTCCGAAACCAGGTAAGCACTGACGCTAGAAGTGGAAGAGATTGTGCTGAAACCCTATTAGCACTGAGCCACATCATGTTGCCTTAATTGCTCTCTAGTCCCAATGAATACCCTTTAGAACTATGCACTCTGTGTGCTCTTAAATGTCACACATGTGATACGAACCCCAAGCATCCAAGCCTTCATGTTTTTCAGCTCTTTTAATTGTTCAGTATACGCTAGCTTAATCAGAGCAGAATCACTCATTAACTGTGAAGGACAAAGAAATCAGCGTGGTGATGTTGATAAAATTATCATTTTCCTTTGTCAGACGGAGGAGTTTCAGATATGGACATGGTGATTCTTACAAGGCTTTTGTGCAATGTGTATGATTTAAATAATTAACGGTCAGCATTTTCAAAGATTTTTGTTTTTTAACGAGGAGCTTTACATTAACGTGGTACTATACATTATCAGGATGTCCGGCACTTTTCCTTCAGTACTTAGGTAGGTAGGCAATTCTGTATTTTAGCCACAGTGGTCCATCCGTCTGGAGTTTATCCTGTTTTCCGTGGTGAAGCAAAGAGAGAGCATGTATCTCCCCCCTGGATGAGGCACTAGCCCATCGCGGGGTCCTTCTTCAGTAGACACTGGTCTGCATTCATACAGCTGGGTGAAGTGGAGCAATCAGGGTAATGCAGTTCACTCTGCAGCGGAAAAACAAATTGAACCCACAGTCCATCAGTCGTGAGACTAGAGCCTTACACACTACGTTACAAATAAGTAAATATATAATCATGCTTTCTCCAAGTGTGACTCCACTGAGGCTCCAGATTCCTTCTGATTATGAAAGTTATATTTCATTGTGTGTTTATGTAAAAAAAAGCAAACAAAGAAAAATGCAATGGCAGGAATGTTAATGTGTTTATGAGTAACAATCCTTTGGAATAATGTAGACAACCGCATCTGCTTATGTTGGTTTTTTGAAAAAAGAGCACAGATTAACCTGTGGGTGGTTGCAAATTGAGTGTTGAGCAAAGGGTTGGCAATCATAAGAGTCCTGCTGCCGCCCCATAAGACTTAGAAGTGAGACATATTGTACCTAAGGGAGATCATGTGCCCAGTATACTGGGGTGGCAGAGAGGAGCTGAAGCTACAGAGGTCTGCCAGCCGATTTAATTAATTGTGGAGTCTCCCTGTCTTTTATTATTATTATTAATTTGGCCGATTCATTTTTTCAAACTAATTTAGAGTTATACTTATTTCTACACCTGGGAATTTTTGCTGGACTGATCTGCTCACTGATCCAATGGAGCTATTTGTTGAAGAGTCAGAGTTTGTGACTTCAGTGACAAACTGTAGACTTAAGGTATCAGATGACTACCATTCAGCAATTGATCTTGATACTGGTGAACAAGGGCACTTAATGTTGAGGCACTGAAAACTGGAGGGTTTGAAATGAAATGCAAGATGGTTGAGCTAAAAAAACATTCCTTTTGTTACATCATTTTAATAGGGGATCTACTAAAGGGAACTGTGCTATGTGAATCTGTTGGATTCTTAGAAAAACAGTTCACTGTATAGTTTCCAGCTTTTGTAAAGCCAGCCTTTTGTAAAGCCAGCAGCCATATTACTCTGCAACTCACAACTGGCAACCCACTGAAGCTAAGCAGGTGTGAGCCTGGTCAGTACCTGGATGGGAGACCTCCTGGGAAACACTAAGGTTGCTGCTGGAAGAGGTGTTAGTGGGGCCAGCAGGGAGCACTCACCCTGCACTCCATGTGGGCCCTAATGCCCCGTATAGTGAAGGGGACACTATACTGTAAAAAAGTGCCGTCTTTCGGATGACATGTAAAACTGAGGTCCTGACTCTCTGTGGTCATTAAAAATCCCAGGGGGTTTCTCGAAAAGAGTAGGGGTGTAACCGCGGCATCCTGGCCAAATTTCCCATTGGCCCTTACCAATCATGGCCTCCTAATAATCCCCATCTATGAATTGGCTTCATTACTCTGCTCTCCTCCCCACTAATAGCTGATGTGTGGTGAGTGTTCTGGCGCACTATGGCTGCCATTGCATCATCCAGGTGCATCCATTACCTGTAAAGTGCTTTGAGTGGAGTATCCAGAAAAGCGCTATATAAGTGTAAGCAATTATTATTATTATTATTATTACCACCCTGACAGTGGTGTCACAGTGGACAGTGACAATTTTATTTCAAAAGCAGCTGTCTGTTTGATCTGCTGAGGGAGTGTGGTGTCCAGTACTTTTTTTGTTGCCTGCGGTGTTCAGTGTTCTATATGCTGGTGGGCAGTATTTATACAGTATATTTCAGTGTTGGAAACGCAGAAGTTCATTAGATCTGAAGGTCTTACCTTGTCATTTTGGATGGAATAACAACTGATATCTTCTGTGACATTTCTTTGTAACAGCTGTGCATGTTGTTAAATTTGTGTTGCATTCTGTTGTCATTACTGACTACATACACGTATGCGGAATCCTTTAAAAATTCTAAAATTCTTCTACGTACTGGCTATTAAATTTGCCTTGAAGGGGAAAAATAGATGATTCTATGACACAGGAATCTCATACGAAACAAGATGTTTGTAGAATTTGCTAGTCTTGCTATGTGACAACCTCTGTTTCGTTTCCTCAGAGAAAAAAAACAAAGGTAGCTTTATTACTATTATGAAGGGAGTTTTGAATTTCCATATAGGGATCAGTGGGTGAGACACTATAGACACTGGCATATTTGAAAACTAATAGTTCAGATACAAAATTACTTTTGTTTCAGCGTAATCTTTGAACTAGAGTTTCTTTTAATCTCCTAACAAATACCTGCTGGAACCCGTTGAGTCTGATGTGATTGTGGGTGCAGATTTGAAAGCAGCCATGAATCATATACTTCACAGATTAAAGCTGAAAGAGGCCGTGTGCCCAGTCTCTGGCATCTACAACAGAGAAAATGTATGTCTGATCTGGGTGAGGTAGATACAATATGTCTGTTTTTTATCACCTGGCTAAAGAATTTAATTTTGTAGGCATAGCTTGGACTTGGACTTGGATTTTACTTCTCAGTCCCAATTGTCTGCACTACAAAATGCCGAGGTATTACCCATGTTAGTATCAGATCACAGTACCAAAATCTGCAGATTTCTACTAACTGCTGAGTATTTACAGTATGTGCCCCTCCCCCCACCTTGGTATTTTAATACCCCACAATTACTCTGTTACTGAATTGGAAACCAGGTTGGATTTTATAAAATAAGTTAAGCATCACATTTTCAACCTTATTAGAAAATAATCAAATTTTCTCTGTAAACATCAGGTTGAATATCTTAGATGTAGATGTAAGCAGAATTGTTACTTCAACGGCAGTTGACTCAGCAACTTAATTGCCAGTTGGAAGTCTGTATGACCATGATCAGACAGACTTTATTAAGGCTTATCTAATAATGTTCAGCTGTCCTGCATTCTGTACTTTCATTGGATGCAGAGAAGGCTTTGATTGACAGCAGAGGGATTATTTATGGTCAGTTCTAGATTACGTGGCTTTGGGATTAGATTTCCTCAAGATAGGTACACTTTTACACACCAACCCTGCGGTAATGGTGGTAACAGACAGCTGGCATTGTTTTGAATTTGCGTATTTTAGAGGCATTGCCAAATATGACCACGTTCGTCTCCGTTGTCTGCTTTTTCTTTGGAACCACTTGCTAAAGCTATCAGTCTATAATTCTGTACCTCTGTTTCCATTAACAACACACTGTCAATCCCTGCCTCATTTCATTATTATTTATAACTATTTCAGTACTCTGACAGGGTTTGCAGTTCCAGTTCTGAAATAGAAAAGGCCCTCCAAATGTAACTATATTGGGATCTGCTCTTAATTTTTTGGGAGACATTTTTAAACAGGTACACGCTGACTTGAACAGATGACTCATATTCTCGACTCTCTTCGAGCCTGCATTTCCATGATAAAAACGGAGATTCTTTTCATACACTTTATGTTTTTTAGTTACATGTTTCCGCCTTCTCTCTCATTAGGGTCTTGGGATAGATTGCAGAATAGAATTTCTAAATTCATAAGTAATGACCAAATGAACATGTATTCTCCACTCTGCACTGTGAAAGACCTGCAGCTGTGCCAAGACACCCCGTCCTTTGGTTTGTGATCACTGTCTGTTTAGCTTAATCCTGGCACTTCTGTATCTTGGCATCCACTTGACGAAAGTCTGGTCTCTCCAGATAGACTTAATTTGTACTGGTGTTCCCCTGAGATATTGTAGATTGCATTTTGGCCCCATAACTATGAACATAATTGCAACTTGGTATTTAGTGGAAAGTTTCACAAAATCCCAGAAGACATGGCTTTAAGTCTATCCTGTTTTTTCCTAATCACAACCACCTTACAGGTAATTTCTGTTTCACATTTCTATTTCGAAGAAGTGAAAAAAGTTACTTTCAAGCACATTTTTAAAGAAAATGATCCACACTCGTTCTAGAACTTACAATCTCAATGTGCGGACTGTAACAGAACAGTTCTTTCCAGACCCTATGCGGACGACACAATCCGGGGTTGAGTGAAGAAACACGGGGAAAAGATCATGCAGGAAACGGGGATCAAAACAGGGGTCCTTGGTGCGCTGGTGTTTGGGGAAGGTGTGTCCGAGGTAAACAATCCGGGAGAAAATCCAAGGGGGAATCCAAACGAAAGCAAAAGTCCAAAACCAGGTGGTCCATCCAAAACAAACTAGATAAAAACTGGAACCGGGTCGGAACCGGCGGGGGGGGAACTGGAACAGAGAATAAAACCTTAACAGGACCAGGCACTTCCAGGTCCCGGACTCGCATGATACGGAGATCAGATGCAGATTAACGTCAGCGCCTGGCTTTTAAGGAGGACTGGGAACAGGCTGAAACAGGGGACGGGTGCACAAAATCAAGTCCGAAGTGAAAGGGCCGGAGCGCCCTTAAGAGGGAGGGACTACAGTCATGACAGCGGACTACCTGCTTGCCTAAGTTATCTACACACGCAGTGCTTAACCTACTGGATTTCAGGGACAAAGGAAAAGGATGGGCTTGCTCCATGTTCGGTCTTCAGTTAGAGGCTACATACCAACTTCTAGCAGCTCTTATGACTTGGAACAGATGAAGAAATTCTAGGCACACTATTGGGGTAATATAAATTCAGCTTTCAACAGTCCTGTGTCTGGGGAGAGTATGACTGAGGCATGCAGGGCTCACACAGTGACACAGTAAGGTCCTTATATTGTCACTGTAGTTCTTCCAAGTCTGTGGGATGTCACTGCTGGAATCTGTTATTGGGAAGTGTGGAGGTGGATACGACACTGGGGTTGGAGATTTTATAGGACAGATGAAATGTTAAAAAAATAAATACTTTAAATATTAGGTGTATTTGATTGATTTTGTTAATAAAAATCCTTTCCTACATAATAATAACGTGCCACTCAGATGTAGTATTTTGCCCAAGTAATGTCAATCCCATTAGGAAATTAAGTCACCTTCACCTTCTGACTAGTGGGAGTTGTCAATTGGTTGTCTAAAGCAGTTGCCACTTCTCATTCTTTGCTAAATATCTAATAGCTTTCTAATCTGAAGCAGACATCAGCTTTTCCTAGCCTACAGTATCTTAAATACATTGTCCCTAATATTTTGTTTTCTGTAAGCCAATGCTAAAATTCAAGCAACTTTTAAATGATTTTTTTCCATGGACATTGATATATTTTTTAAAAAGCTTGTATTTTAGTAACCCTGCTTTCCATTGTCTGTCCTAATGAAACACTGGCAGCTTTGGTTTTGTCTGCTATAGAACATCATTACACCAGGAGAAAGAAAAACTGAAAGACTGAACACTAAACCATCCTATACTGTATAATAGTGAATATAAAGTCATTTTATACACATATTTCCTCCCTTATAGTTGAATTGCTGAACAAATTTTATATCCCAGAGCAGGAGAAGCCTAATTCAGCAATGTGCTCAATTATAATTTCATTAGCTCAAGAGCTGATGTTTTTTTATGTATATATCATGAAAAACGAATCACATGTTTTCTTTTTGTCATCAGGTAGATACTGTACAAAGGAGTAGGTTTTCATAGAACCATACTCATAGTCCCCATGTTCACTGAGTGACAGTTTTAAGCACAGATTATAACCAGCAGGCTTGTGGCCAAATACTATGACTGGAAATGATCATTTACTCACTCCAAACATTCTTTCCATATTTACAATCAGCTTGGCTGAAGAGGTCAGACAGGCATAAATTAAAAGCACCATGTTTTCTGTCTCTCTTTGTTCGTTGTGGGTTTCATTAAATTCTTTTCATGCTAATATCTTGGAAGTGTTGAGACACAAAATGTAAAAATATAAATAGATCTGATCTATGAAAAGGCTTTGCAGGTTCAAGTCCTGAATCACAAAAAAGTCCCCGTTGCACATTCAGAATTTTATTGTTTCTGTGGAGGACATTTTATTTTGTGGCCAGTCGTCATTGTTTTGTTTTGCAGTTTGTAAATTTAATTTGAACTGTCCTATTTTGTAAATGTTTTGGGATGTCTTTTTAGAAAGTTTTGTCAATTGTAGTACATTTGTTTAAGAATTGCATTGCTGGCAAACAGAGTATCTGCGGAGGAACAGTGCGATTGTCAGGTTGGGTCATTTTAAGAGTTATCTTTACTCATTTTAGGTAAAACTGAACCTTATTTTCTATTTATTGGACCTTGTGTGCAAGTAATTATATTTCATTATTTGGTAAAAACAGCTAAACTTGCCAGCCAAACTTTGTTTTCCAAATGTTTTTTTTTTCTTTGTAAATTGAATTTTGAAACTGCGCTGTGTTTGAAATGTTTTTGGTTATTTAATGTCATCAAAT
This sequence comes from Atractosteus spatula, assembly GCF_055471065.1. Classification (NCBI taxonomy): domain Eukaryota; kingdom Metazoa; phylum Chordata; class Actinopteri; order Semionotiformes; family Lepisosteidae; genus Atractosteus; species Atractosteus spatula. The sequence continues at coordinate 9,452,153 of NC_142714.1, forward strand.
TAGAGAACCCAATTTTGGAATTAACCAGATGATGATGAAGGCTTAAGAAAAAAACAACAAGGGCTTGTCAAAAAGAGTTTTGGTTTTGGGATGACATTTACAAAGCAGCCCATTCTGGTGTTTCTGAGGCTGTCTAAAAAGAATAATTTTTTCAGATTACTTCCATGTGGCCTGAGTCATGTATAGTCTTATTTTCTTGTTTCCAGATTTTATGGAGTGGACACACACTCCCTTGATTATGATGCAATTCCCACTAAAGGATATCCATCAACTCTCAGAATAAAAAATGAAAAATAGAATAATAAATATTTATTATTATAGGTATATTTGGAGATACAGGGTTACACCGAAGAGCTTAAGAAATAGTTGTAATAACTATAGTCCTGCTGTGTGTATATTTACATTGGCATTTTAGATTTGTTAGTGGAAAACAAAGTTTGTTTCTAATCTGTGCTATTCGGCTCCATAATACATGAGAATACTATGCCAAGTAAGACATTGCAAACTGACATTGCAAAAAATATAAAATTCTGTAATAATAAAAATGGAGGATTGTATGCATTCTTCCTATTTTTAAAGAATAAACAACCAATTCTGTAACTGTAAGGCTTGAGAGGAAGAAAACAACTCTGAAGACAGAAATTATGCATATCATATAGCCATGCTTAACTAATCACATTAACTGAAGAACGACTACTAAATTACCTAAAACTGATTTCAGGGCACTGTAAAGTTCCATCTGAGAAACCGGACTGACCCACTTATCAAAAAAACACTGCGATGGTCCTTTGTGAAATATTCACCTTCCCTCAGGGAACCATAACTTTCCTTATAAGACATTTGAGATCATACGTGGCAAATCAGTCTGTTGATTATTTATTGATACTGTACTTTTCAGAAAGACTAGTACTTGAAATGCGTCAAGCTTCTCAGTTTCATGAAAAGGATGTCCTTGGATTTCTGTTTGCTGTTAGGCTGTGTCAGGTTGTGACTGTGGGGCTGCTGGTTTTTCCAGTTAATAACAGAGATGTAAGCTTTCTGTTTGCACACAGGATGTGTTTACTTTCCTATGTTTCCTGAGACCACAACAAAATGGAAAACCTCAATTGTTAAATGAAATGGAAAGCCTGAATCATAAGAAATATGTATAAAAAATCCAATTTTTAATTCAGGAAGTGGATGTTGTATTCTGAGAAGCCAGTGTTTTCTATCTTTACATTTGTAACAGCAAAAACTACCTGTCTTAGACTGTAGGTGATTTAAATAGAGTTAATTCCTAACTGTAGCATCTAATCCCCAGAATTACCATAGTTTTGAGTTAATGTTGGAGTCGTTTCAACTTATTTTGCATAGGTCCACTTTAATAATATCACAGCTCTTAAAGTTAGGGTCACACTACAGTGCCACAAGTTTGCTTCTTAAAGTAACATCAATAATAAGATTCTTAAATTACTGTGCATTTTATTTTGGTCGACCAATAACAATGTGCAGTGTGCAATGTGATCTCTGAAGCTGGTTCTGACAGCTGGTAATACACTTGGTTTAAAAGAGGAGCTGTAAAAGTGTATGACCCTTTTCTTTATTAGATTCCATTCATCCTTGTTGAGTACCCTTTGATACTGAAATAAATAACTTTTTTTTCAAGTGTTGCTGTGAGCTATAAAATAGTACTTTTTTTAGCAGGTTCTTTGTGTTCTTTAATATCCAACAAATGGTGGCATGGCTCCAAGTATATACTTTTCCCCCTCAGACTCATTGGGGTGGATATTTGCAACATTTCCTTTCAGAGCTAGGGATTAAAATGTAGATGTTAGGGACTATACGAGCTCTGTTTTGCTGGAGAGGTCTGGGGTCCCAGCAGAAAGTAATTCCTGTTCTTCCTTTTTTCACAGAAAGCTGCTGTTGTCCATTTTGGGAATCAACCCATTGTATCAGCAGTAATTCAAATAGGATTTATAATGGAGCTAGCTCTCTGTAAAGGACATTTTGCCAAAGCTTTTGGACCTGGGGTTCTTGTGTGGCTGACATCCTTGAGTGAACCAGTCCTGAACAAGTGTTCTTTTTGAATAGTTCTTTGTTTTCTTCCTGCTGCAATAAAGATGAGTAAGTTCAAGGTTACACAGGCAGCTTGTTGTGTCTGCTTTTATAGTATCTCTGTATTGAAATACAGAAATCCTCAGTCGTGCTGCTATTGCTCTTTATACAATTCCTGGTGCTAAAACAAAGTAAGTGATTGGATTCTGGTCAGTTCTTGTGTCTTTACTGAACACATCCTCAAGTACTGTATGCTCCAGTGACAGGGCTGTGATGGATCTTACAAAACTTTTGATTCATGTCCATTGCGCTGAGTAGTTCGGGTGGGTAGCTGCATCAGCATGCGTAGTTTGCAAAGGAACAAGTAATAGGTTTATTCCATGCTGAAAAGAGAAAACACAACGTTTCGGCTGTGAAGCCTGAAGAAGAAAGCTTCACAGCCGAAATTGTAATTGTGTTAGTTGATATTTTACTATTTAATGAAAGGTTTTTTTAAAACAAAGGAACATTTTAGCATACAATGCATTTCTGCTTTCTGTTTTCTGTCCCATCCTCAGTCCCACACAGTCTTGTCAGAATGGATAGTTGCCTCCCTGGTTGAAAACACTAAACACTTTGACCTGAAATTAAGAATTTCTCCTGTGTCTGGGCAATAGGTGATTCCTACTGTAGCTGCTTTGCCAATCCAGTTTGGATTTCTGCATTTCTGCTAAGCCAAACGGGTTTTCTCAAAATGGCTTAATCTGTCTTTCTAATTGCCCTAGAGAGCGTCAGCGTCAGATGTACCCCAGATCAAATAAATCAGTCATTTATAGTTGAAACCCAACCCATGAGGCATTTCCTCTTCATGTCAAAGAGACGCAATGATGATCTCAACTGGCAATCAATTTTCTTCTTCAAAGCTAATCTAAAGCACAGGGGTTGAGAAATTTATTGGTTTGTTTTAAGGATAACTGGTTCTATAAAAATGTGAGGGAGTGGAGTGTGTACATTTATAGAGCCTGCTACATGAGATCATTATTAATAATCCTGTGGTGTGAGAAATGAATAGCAAGCAAGCAGAAATTACTTTTTAATATATTTAAGATTTAATAACCTTTCAGAATTACATATACCTTACTTATTAGTGTGGTAATTAGCAATCTGCAGTACAAACACTTGGTATAACATGCTAATAAAAATTAAATGCTTATTCTCTTTTGTCATATACTGTAAACTCACAGCGCAAGTTGCATTGGAAGAGCAACCTCAAAGAAGCCTTGTAGTCTTAGAAGAAGGCTTTGATTCATGAAGTGATTGTTTATATTCTCTAGAACAAATGATGTGACAGAATCTACTAGGAAGAGCAAGCTAACTTTTTTTTTGCTTTGAAAAATAGTTCCCAAAGCAGACATATTTATTCTTAAATGCAGGCGTGGTGCCAAGTTGTTGTCAGGGGAGTGAAAAGAAGTAGCACCATAACTTAGAAAAGTTCTAAACACTTCCATCTTGCAATGCATATTTTGCCGTTATGTGGCAGAGATCACAATAATAAATACGTGATACAGTGAGAAAATGTCTGTGGATTCTGTGTGACTGGGATCCTTTTCTGTCAATCTACTATAGCTGTGCCAGTGGCAGAACAGCCTTGTCAAGTGGAAATCCTTGATCACTGAAGGAGAAAGGAGAGATTTAGAAGCTGTACAGCTACAAAACTAAGCATGCAGTTAAATATGTTAAATTATTTAAGAAATAGGAAGTTAATAGGTATGAGGTCACTTTTATGTAGGAACCAGAGAAACAAGAAAGCATTGAATCAGTGACCTCATCGGAGTTGGCCGGAGACATATAATTGCATCACCAAATGTTACTAACCTAAATTAAAACATCTTAAAATCACTATATATTAAAAAGACAGTTAGCAAATATAAATTATTTATGGTTTATACATTCAATGTCGGTTTTGCTGTGTATTGTAGCATCTTTTTTTTGGGATGAGGCAACACTGGCTGCGTATTGAGATACTGGGAATACTTGGGAGAGCCAGACATCTCATTGGAGAGATTTTACTCCTGTTTAATAAGCTTTACTGTGACAAAATATCACATTCGTTTTGCTCCTGATCAAATCAGGGGTTGGCTTTGGTGCTGAAGCAGGACAGTATTTTCTATCATGTTCGCAACCAAAAGAAATTAGGCCCACCAACTAAAGCTCTTTCTTTTGTTTGTGGCATAGTTTCTGTGACTAAGCATGACCTGAGAAAAGTCAGACCAGTAAGCTACTGTGTCCAAGCTCCAGTCTGCATGCTTGTAATTAACTGTTCTCAGCACAGGGGAAAATGTACTCATTTATATCTCCACAGAGTGCTCCTTGACACACCTTTTCATAGAAATCACCAAGGGCCGTTGACCAGGTGCTAAATTCTGAACGACAGCATATTAAAGTTTTAACGCCTCATGCTTCTCTCACAGGGATCCCAACCACCTCCTAAGCGGGTATCAAGTGTGACGAATAATGTGTGGAGCAGGGCTCTTAATGAGTTTGACGGACATATTTTATTTTTCTATCCACTATGAAGGGATCCTCGGTCATGGTGGTCTGAACTGCACTATAATTCATAGTGTGCTACATTGCAAAGTAAAACTCCTCAGAAAATGAACACATTGACTGAGCAACAGTAGCTGTGCTTTCTGTGGCACACACACACCTTTCCTCTAGCCTTCCTGCTGTGTGGCTACAGCAACAGTTCATTTCACTTGTTAGCCATGACTGTGGAGTGGTCTGAGTGTAATAATACTATTTTGTGAGATTTGTTTTTCCTTAAAAAAGAGGAGAATAACGTTAAATGGTGACGGCTTTAACAAAGTCGACTGTTATAAGCTCCCGGAATGAATTGGGTTTTGCTGTGATAAAGTATCAACAGTGCATAAATTCATGTTGAATGTCTTCATTGAGGCAAAAAATAGGGTAGAATGAGGTAGTGGAGTGTGAAGGAAGGTTCTTTGTGTCTTTCAAGAATCTAACAGTGGCAGGTTAAAAATGTCACATAGTTTTAAAGTGTCAGTCAGACTTCCTGTTGTAAAACCTACATGGTGGACATTTTGGAATTGGTAGGGTAAAAGAGTGTTGCAGTTTCTGAACCAGGTTTGTTCAGAGAGCATTAACTGTTCAATTAATCTGCTCTTCCAGACTAATGCTTTTTAGGTCACTACTAGAAAGCCATGATGATAACTATTGTTCAAAAGCAAACAGTAGCAGTCTCGACTGCAACGCAATGCGATGAGGTTCCCGACAGATCTTTTATACATTTGCACACAGCTGTCAGGCTGAAGGAGAATTATGGCCTTCAATTGAAAAGTACAATAATTCCTCAGATTGCTGAGCGGGTGCTTCCTTTATTGGGAGAAAACAAGGTGAATTCACATCATTATAGACCACAGCATATCAGTACATGTCAGCCATCCACCGAGTGGGAAAGACTGTTTGCAAAAGGGCAAATTCACACTGTTAGTTATTGAACGGCATTCCTCACGTTTGGGGAGAAATATACCTGTGGACAATGCAAGTGCTGTCACAGCCTGAGTTAGAGATCTTTTAGTCTGGAGTTTTTCCATGAGGAATTAGGAATTTTTTTGCTGCTGGATCAGTAATTTGCAGTGAAAAATAGTATTACAGTAGGTCAGTCAAAGCTATATGTTTAGAATATGATTATAGTGAACTTGAAACGACTGCAAGCTAGGTTTTGGATAGGAAACATTTAGGCTAGCAGATAGACAGTGGGTGTGCAATGTCTACTAGCCTACACCACCTTACACATCTCCAGAGAGGACTGAATATCCCACTTGCTTCCTCCTGAAGAGTGAGTGTAATGTAGTAAGCACTAATCAGTGATCTGTTATAACATCTCTCCACTGGTTGGTAGGGCGTTGGATTATCTGGTTGGTTGGTAGGCTGCCTGCCTTGATGGATTAAAATCAAATGAACAGCCAATAACTTTTTATAGAGTCTTTGGGGGAAAATAATGAAACATCTTTTGAGTTCAAATACACCCCAGTTGATTATCATAAATATGCAAGACAATGGCAATGAGGACACAAAATATGTGCTGGTAGTTTTGTGTTTATTTACTTGGTTGACTTGATACTGAATTTAGAGTGTTCCTACAGTGGAGATGCATTTGAGAGCACATTATATAATTTTCTAAGTTTGATATTCTGCATATATTTAGCCTGTGAATTTAAGGATTTATTTATACAGTCAAAAAAGTAAAGATTGAAACCAATTTGTCAAATTCTCCCTGTGCAGAAATTTGCCTTATTGGTTTTATAGAATTGACTAAAGTAAGTTTGTACTACGATTAGAAAGGGTACCCTGAATTTATTTGGCCACTGAAGAACAACAAAAAACTGGACAGCCAGATTTCAGGATAGACTTTTAGGTTGCTTTCTGCCTTTGTTTTTAATGCTCCCTTTTGTATTGCAAAGAAAAAAAGAGGAAGGAAAATTATAATTTGATGTTTTTGAAAATACTGTGAAAACCTGGAAATTTGTCTCGGGTTTTTTTTTCTCAATTCTTTGGCGAAGACGGTCCTTTGCTGTTGCCAGTGAGGTAACAGCAGATGTGATGCACATGATACCAGTATTTTTGAACTGGTGGTGTCTGGATTGATAAAGAAATAAGGAGCTCTCTTGCCCTTGCCTGTTTATCCTGTATCTGCCTGCCAGACAGCCTTTGATACAATTTGAGTGCACAGTCTCAATCTTGTCTGTATCAACAGCTTCTTGTTTGACTGTGTCTCAGCTGTAGTCTGGGCCAGATGCACTGAATTTAAACCTTCTCCCCAGCGTGTGCTGTGACAGGAAAGAGCCAAAATAGGATTTTATTTCTTTTTTATTATTAGACGAGCGAAGAGGTCCTTGAAGGTTTCCCGGTGAATGCTTGTTAATGTAATTTTGCCTATAGTTCTTATTCTGAATTTATAGTTTCTACAATAATGAAGATGTGGATTATTCAAGTCGAATCCTAAAGATCAACAATTCAGTGATTTTCATCACACAAATAATTTTACGTGCAATGTGGAGTGATTGCTACATGTACACCTGTGTTTACTAACAAGATTGAGGAACATTAAAAAAGATAAGCAAAAAAAATCTGACTCAGCATCCCACAGGCAATCTCTTATTGTTTATATTCTGTTCTTACTGTCATAGGAATAACTATGTTTTTTTCAGTTTCCTTTGTTCTGTAGTATGTTTCCAAATTACACAGGAGACCACTGCCTGATGTATTTCACTGTATGGCAAGTTTTCTAATAGGGTTTCCTCTGAGACTCCCATTTCACTTTTTTAAAACTGTGAATTTCTTTTCCTCCTTGGCATTTATCTCCCATTAGATGTTTTTGAGCTACATCCATCTCCCATCATGTCAAAGATATGTGATAGTCCACTTTGCCTACTTTGAAATTAATTTAATATCTTTCTCACCAATTCATCTGCAAATGAATAATGGCAACACACACTGGATACAGTCTGAAAGTTGTCAATTTGAGATACTGTATATAGTGTTATCAAAGTTCTAAACACATACTATAAGTGCTCTGGGGAAAGATGTTTGAAAAGTGAAGGGGAAAGTATAAACGTGCAACATAGAATATAAAATACTGTAGTTAATCATTTAAAATTTGTGTGGAACACAAAATACTCAAATATAATGTCCTAATTATAACTTTAAATCATATATTCAAGTGAAAACTGAAGATGTACCATCATTTTATCAAAATTCTTTATGAATGTGCTTATCAACTGTAAAATGTCTCAATAACGGATATATTCAGACATTTTTCCAAAAACTGTATGTTTTAATAAATAGGATTTTATTTTAGGAAATTAATTCCATTAAATGTAGCTGTTGATATTTTATTACATTTTATTTATTGAAGCCCATAATGCCCTTTAACATTCTGCATAACTAACTAACTTTCTGTTTACAGTTCTAAGAGATGTGCTTTCTAGGCTGGGGTGTTCTGCAAGGTTCAATTTTAGGTCCTTATGTATTTGTGAGTAACACACCATGCCTATATGTTATGCCAATTTTAATTGAGATATAATTGAATAGAGCCTCATAATGTTTTATGTTAATTATTATTCTCTAATTATTCATTAATTATCCTTGAATTTTTTTTCAGCATATGCAGTGATTGCCAATGGCAAAGTTGAATGTCCCAAAGGCTACAAGAAAATGAACCAAACTCACTGTCAAGGTACTGACCCTGTTACATTTCTCTTTTTCTCCTCGTTGACTGTAAAAAGGTTACTCATTTTAAATCACTGCATTTTTTTATCTTTTCCCTGTCTGTATGTTCTTTGATATCGTCTGCCTCTGTTCAGTCTTGCTTGAGAATACTCCTTTTAGATTGAGGTATATATTTTAACAGTAATCATATTAAAATGTACGTGGTAAGATAAAAACTGAATTGCTTTACTTCACAATGAGGCACAATACTTTTCTGACATTTGTTATTGGTTGCATATATTTTTAAATTCTTCTCAAACAGTTTTTTTTTCTGGTTAGAGCTCTTGTTTGGAGGGCTTGTGAATGAAGTCACTGTCTTAGTAAAATAAATATTATTTAAAAAATTCCTTATGCAAGAATTGAACGTTTTTGATTCTGAGGCTCAACCTTTTGTACACACGAGCTTTAAATAGAAAACTGACTAATGTTTAAAGTACTTGTTTATACTGATATATCTGTATCATCCAGATTATCTTAATTGGAAAGGAGACAGATAGACAACAGAAAGGTTAATGAGTGGATTTTTTTTAAATCCATTACTTTGACATTTTTAAATACTTTCATTTTTTCCTGGAATGTTTTTTTATTCCCTTGATAATTGTTTATGTAATGCAAAACAAAACCAACTAGCTCTCAACTGTTCCATAAAGACTGTTGTTCCTCTCAAATTACCATTCTTACATATGAAGTATATTTTTAGGAATGTTCTACAGAAGAGTTTTTGTGTCCCAACTTAAACAAGCTCAGATTGTGATCATTGTTTACTTATTTATAGACTGCAGAAAATAACGGCTCCCACATGTATTGACAGACAAATTGCGTTGATCAGTCTTGTTTTTTTAAAGAATGAAGCATGATATGAAGCCTTTCAGAGATTGTGCAAAGTTTCTCTTAGATATTTAAAACGTAAGGCAGGGGGTTTAGCTAACAATGAGTTTACTGTTGTATAATCACTTGTTAAAGAAAAGTCACAGTTCTTTCAGAAGTGAAAATTAGTAATTTTTTTGAGCTGATTTATCATGTGCAATGAGAAACCCTAATAACTGAACTTTCACTACACTTGGAAAAAATGGCAAGTTAACAAGGTTCACAAGGAAAGTAACAGCAGCATTCTTCTTTCATGTATTAGCACACATATTCTGTGGAGTTTTACTTCAATAGTACAATTCACAGAAACACAGTACTTCCTCAAATGTGTTGTACTGAAGAAGCAACAAGAAGCAGTTTTTCTAGTTAGTGTGTCCTATGATATTTAACTATATTGTTAAGAGGAATTGCTTCACATACTGTAGTTGTATTTTTATTTTGTTGACCTTGTTGTTGACTTTGTTGACTTTGGTGGCCTTGCGTAATTACCCAGTTTGTTGTGTGACTTTACCTGTAGAACACATGAAAGGTTTCAAATGAATAGAGGCTTTCTGGCACATCTAGCCCTTTGGAAATTAGTAGCTAATTGAATTGACAATATAATGTGGTGATCGAAAATGTACACAATTTTCTAAATAAGACCTTACAATTGCATTGTATGATTTTAACACAACTCCCCTTTGATTTAAATTCTACACTTTCAACTACATATAGTATCCTAACACATTGCTTATCTTTTTTACTGTTAAAGGTAAGTCAATTCAGTGGACAGCTGGAATTTTTTTTTTTGCCAGAGATTCAGAATGATAGATTTTTAATGAACAGTTGTGTGCATGCATTCGTGTTAGAGTGGTGGTTGGATGCTCTCTTTGGTGGAAGATGAACCCGTTCACCTGCTTTTACAGCATATCTAGAAAGATAAGCAGTAATCAGTAAAAAAAATAACAAGGAGTTCCAAGTGAAGAAAAAAATCAATGGAGTAATGGTTGCTACTATACTGTACATGTTTGGACTTCTTGCGTTAAGACATGATTAATATGTACATATTTTAGAAGACATTTCTCCTTTTAGAATGATGCCTTGTCCTGCTGGGTAGTTATAAGAGGATCATCTGGATTTTTTGCCATTGTAATGTTCAGTGACTGTCACCAGCAGCCAGAAGCAGAAGCAGAACCTTGAAAATAACCACAGACCTTAGGCCTCCCACCTCATTATCCTGCTCCAGCATTACAAGGAGATGCCTACAGTACGTGTATCAAGCAGACTGAGACACCACTACACAATTTACAGTCTTCTGCCTTTGAGGTCTTCCAACTAGCTTATTAGGAGCTCCTCAGATTCACACGGTACATGAAGTCATATTTTCTATTTATTTGTTTTACATGTGTAAAAGCATTTTTCTATTCTCTAGGCAAGCCTTTTATATCAGAAAATTCTGAAAAAAGAAATAAAAGGCAGAACGTTTGCTGTTTCCCCCCATAAAGCTGTTGACAGGGACATTTTAAATGTGTGCAGAATTCAAAGCGATGTCAGGGGTTGCCAACAAGCTTAGTAATTTATCCAGCTTTGATTTCGCTTGCTTTTACTGATCACTTCAAGATGTTATATTTTTTATGTTCTTTTTGGGGCTGCAGGACATTACTGACTGATTTTCTCAAAATATATTGGCCAGCTTCTGCTCCGCTGTCCTGCTCCTCTGAAACAACATTCCCTGAATAATTTGTAATTCCTGCCTCAGAAAGACTGCCAAATCCGCAAACGGATTTTTCTCTAAGTCTGTCACCATTATCAAACAAAACCATTCAGTGCCTAAGAATTGACTTGAATTTGTGTCCTCTCATGTGCACCACACAGGATGGGGTCTTCTGTCATTTCCAGGGCTTTAAAGAAGTGATTCAGCCCTACTCCTCTTCTCATTTTTTCCCAATGCTTCCAGTGAGATGTTCAAAAATTGGCCAACATCTAATATGTATGTGCAGCATTTTAAATCTGAGACCCAGCACTCTTTAAGAAATACTGAGTTTTAGTTGGGTCCTTAGTTTTTCAGAGTTGAAGTATACAACAAAATGCTTTTAATGCTTTTAATGTGAGAACTGCAATCTAGGTCACAAGGAGAGAGTTGTATTTGTTTAATTTAGCAAAACCCAAGTGAGTAAAGGTATGCCTTTATATTATATATGAAAATAAACCTATATATATTAAAAGAAACATAATACATACTAGGAGGGTGTGAAATGGAATTTAATGTATCTGAATATTTAAATTTGTATATTTTGCAGTAAAATAGTGAAATTGTATTAAGAAGTACGGAAAAAAGAGAGATGTGCATTTGTACACAAGAGTTGTTCCTTGTGTCACTATTAGAATCAACTTTAGTTTTCACTAGTAGTCTGCAAGGTGCTGGGTTTCTTCTGTATTTTCACCATTTAAATGTATATAGACTGTTTGATATGAAATTTAAAATAGCACTGCATATATACCAACCTCCAGAAATTAATCAAATGCCAACAGTGTGTTGTGCAATATAGGATCAGAAGAATAGCTTAATGTACATAAAGACAGAAATATTTTTGAGTATCCATATTAGTTGTCACTTTTCATGAGAAGAGTAAAATAATAAACTCAAAACATACATGATTTGATTTGTCATTGTTTCTGCCTTCCATCATTGTGTTAAGTTTATTATGGAACATTTTTATTTTAAGGAATACTACATTGTTGCAGCTGTGTTCTCACGCTCAATTGAGGTTATGTTTAGTTTGTTTTTAGAAATCAATGAAATATCAAGATTGGAACATGTCCTGACAGAATATCTCATGTCCCATTTTGATTTCCCTTATATTAATCAGAATGTGCTTTGTTAAAACATCCTACGCAATGAGGAACTAAAGAAAGTGTTGTGTTTGTTGGTCATGGCAATTTAAAGACTTAAAACAGCTCTATAAGATCAGTTTTTAACAGAAAAGAATCAACAAATGATTATTTTTAGCCATTTTTTAAATGTACAAAGGTTTGTTTGTAAAAAATAGTCCAGAGTTATCTGACTCATTCTATCCTGTGTAAACAACTTAACTTTTGTTAAATTCCTTCAGAAATAATTGTGTGAATTTATTTTATACTTCCTGGTTTCTATCCATTTTAAGGCTAGACAATAATAATAACTGGATTTTGGCCTTTCTTGGAACTTGTATTAGCATACAGATAATCTGTAATATTAACATCTCAAATATTTTCCCTTTAGTTAGCCCACCAACTGATCTTGTCACTGAAAATTTTCACTGAAATAATCATTTTTTTTGGATTCAGTGTTAGAAGGAAATATTCAGATTTTGTATCACAGAAAATAAAAAAAAACCTGCATTGTTTCAAGATAGGAAATCTTTGTCAAGATTTGGTTGATCAGTATTTTTGAGAAATATGAGATATCAGATTATCACATAACCCTTGTCACGAGCAATATGGCCTCTCATTTGTACTGTAGCTCTATTATACTGTACATTAATAATCATCAGATTTCGGGAGTTCAGAACTATAAAAGAAAGGTTAGCTGAGGTCCTTGAAACAATTAGGTACTAACTACCAAATGGGCTAGATGGGATGATTGTCATTTATTGACTGTTCTTATGTTCCTATATCTTGTGCATTTTGTGGAAAGGATTTTGTTGGGTTTCAGGTAGGGGAGTGACAGAACTGCAGCTGATTTGTTTTTGTTGTTTTATTTCCTACTTTTAGGATATTCAATGACTTTAACTACAAACCTGCTTCCAAAATGAAACAGGGAATAGTTCAATCAAAGTCTTTAATTTAAAAATAAAATAGGTTGTTGTGTTGTTGTCTGCATAAGACCGAAGTTTAGGAACCTTTATCATTCCACGTTTTTTTGGGTGTTTTCCAGGAGAGATGCTTAAAGCCATATATTTTGAGTCATGTTTCATGATTTTCTGGATTTTACCATTTTAACAGATGTGATGAGTAGCGTATTCTGTTGAAGCATTTCATTACCTAGTTATATGTTGACACAAGTATTTTATATTGTTTATCTAAAGAAGGATTCTTTGGTTTTAGGCTAGATTGCGGTGCAGTATTTTCATCATTAGAATTGCCAACACATTTGTCTGATGATCTATGTTCGCCTGAGGTCCATTTGATGTGCTGAAGCATCTCTGTAAATGTTGAAAAGTAAGCTGTATTTGGTGCCCAGAAATGAAATGGTTATTTTTCAGTTACTTTAAAATAAGAAGCTGCTGTGTAACTCAAGGCAATATAGCTCTAGATGCATATCAGATGCAGTGTTGTAGAGGCAGTTCTGACATTTGTACTTGTGCTGTGACTACAGGTTTGCATTTGTAGTGGGACAATTAGACCTACTTGTATGTCAAAATGTAGCCATCACATGCTGTTTTACTGGCATTTGCCATTTGGAAGGAACACTCCAAACACTTTCCATTCAATGAAAAGTTACTGTATGGGAATATTTTTGGTTCTTGGGGGGAACTGCTGTTATGCACTGAAAGCATTTGGGACTTTTTGTTTTACCTGCTGAAGAAAAGTTTTGAATTTGCAGACTATCCCTTTGGCATCTCTCGTACAGAAGGCTTTTATAAAAATTTGGAATAACCAGTTTTCCATTTTATGTTTTCATGCCTTAAGATACAGAATAATATGTGATCATGTCACGTATTCTGCTATGCTGTTTTTAAGGTAGTTTTCATGTCTCACAGCTGTTGTCTTTGTGTGCTCACCAAGTATGTAGCAAATAAATGAAACTGTTGTTGTTGTTTGTCATTTTGAATGGCCTGTCTTACAAGAATGTTTTGATCATGCAGTGGTGCAAAATGCTTGTTTTGTCAGCACAAACAAGTTAAAGGGTTTAATGCAGGTGTTCATGCTATACAGATCTTCTGATTTAGCTGGCCTAGACAGAGTAGCCTAGTTGGTAATTATCATGACTCCCTCCGCCCACCCTTAAATGTGATTAAGGGTTTCTTGTAGTGGCTGGAAATGAGCTGTGTCCCTGCTGCTGGTCCCTGTGTGCTGTATGCCCTCAGGTGCGCTGTTTGAAGAGTACCCTTGATCTTGTATCCTGTGATTTCACAGCGCATGGTTTCTCTCAGCATTTTCCCTCTGATCTCTTGCACACACCAGCGTATTTGGTTACACACATGAAAGAGATTGCTTGTCACGTCTTCTGCAAGCTATTCACGATTGTGATTTTCCCTTTTTAGGTGTGACCACTAATTACTTTCACCTTAAAACTTGGAAGCATTCCTTAGAAAGGTGTTCTTTCATTAAAGGCATTTGCTTGTGTGGTTTTCAAAGACAACAGTGAAATTATGCAATGGTTTCATTTACTCTTTTTCTTACCCTTTTCAGTTTTCAATTTTCTTTTAAGATTACAAGGTCTGATCAGTATGCAGATACCACATATAACTATACTACTTATAGGAACAAATTTCAAAGTACGGATGATAATGAATTAAGAAGGCCAGCTTATCATTTTAGGTGCAGGGCTGTGGCCTATACAACGTAGTCCTAATATTTGTACACTGGTAACGGTATGTTGTGTAAAACTCATTTACCGCAAAGTACTAAGACTTTTGCTTTCTGTTTTTATGAGGATCTGTATAATTTTCCTGTCTATTTCTTTTGTTAGAAATTCTGTACAGTCTTTTCAATTAATATTTGTTTTTTATGTGTTTTCAGATATAAATGAATGTCTAATGTCAGGCATCTGTAGGAATGCCATGTGCCTTAATACACGAGGAAGCTATAGATGTACCTGCGCACCTGGGTATATGCTGGACACCTCCCGAAGCCACTGTATATGTGAGTGTTTTACTGCCTGTGATAAAGCACAACCTGAGCCAGAGTCTAATTGTCCATGTTACTGTATTGATATATAGAAACATACAGTAAATACCACTAGTTTTGATCAGAAGCTATTCCTGTTGTTTATCCGGCCATCAGTTTTGTAACCACTTTATTCAAAACAAGGGTGCACGGGAGCCAAATCCTATCCCAGCATGCAGGGCACCAAGGAAGTGTACACCCCGGATGGGACTCCAGTCCATCGAAGGGTGCACACAGTCATACACACACTCACTCCTGGTCCAAAATTGAACCCAGGGCCCCAGTGCTGCAAAGCTATTAACTGCACCACAGTGCCACTTCCTGCTGTTTATTTGATCATACAGTATATATCATATAGCATTCATCATGTACCGTAGTTAAATATGCAGTAGTTTTTTCTGCTTATGAATTTACTTATGTGCCTTTGCCGTAGCATTTAGGGAAGTGTGATGATCTCATTCACGTCCTTGTAACACCCTTCGCCCCATCCACACTCAAAGGATTGTTTCTTTCTCCTCTCTGCAGCACCATGATATGGGGTGCAAGTAGCCGAAACTAAGCTGCGGCGAATGTTGTTCTTTTCCAGCGGACAAAGCAGTTTCTGTGACCCCGGGCATGTGCTACCGGTCGGTATCAGGAGGGACCTGCTCGCTGCCTCTCTCCCAGCACATCACCAAACAGATCTGCTGCTGCAGTCGAGTGGGCAAAGCCTGGGGCCCAGGCTGTGAGAGGTGCCCCCTGCCTGACACAGGTGAGTACTGCAGAGTGCTGTTTCATCATTTCACTGTGGAAGTGTCCAGATGTCTCTGTTGTCTCTAGACATTACAAGGCCATTTAGAAAAAGAGTATTTAAACATACTTTACTTGTATAGTCATGTGGGAAAAAAAAACATACACCCAATGAAGTCACTCCGATAAATTTCACCCCTCTTAAGATAAAATAACAATAACAACAACAACAAGTGTCAACTGGATATATGTTTATCTCAAAAAAGTAAAAAGATAATTTATGAAACCTACTGTGCCATGGGCTTTTTTCAAAGCAGGAAACTGCCGAAACATTACTTATCAAGTACATCAAAACATTGACAATGACTATTTTTTTTTAATGGGACATAAATTATTTTTATACAGTCTTACAACTTTGAGCTGAGAAACTAAGAAATGACTTTGTTTTTCTGTTCCTGACTGATAAACCCTTATTCCAGTATCCAGTATATTTTAAAAAATATACCTTGTGGGTGTGTTTTACAGGGCAAGCAGTTTTTTTTTTCTCCCTGAAGATAAATTAAGCTCTGTGGCCTCTGTTCTTGTGAGTACAGGCCAAATGGAAGTGTAGGGGATTTTAAAAAAAGTGCTTCTTTACTCTGGATTAGTTCCACCTGCACCAGAAAAAACTTTTGTTTCAGTAGAATGGACAATATTGACATGAGGGCTGCTGTTTTGACAGGTTGGACTCTGCAATGTAACAGCTTCTTGCTTTTACAGTTCCTTCCTCTGTTGCATACTGAAGAGATGTTTTTGTCTTTGTATTGTATTTACCATTGTATAATATCAAACATCTTATCATATTCATATAGGAAAACATATTCTCTATTACTGTACATGTATTATTTTATTCAGCTCTTGGGAGTCCTCCCTTAAACACAACAGATCATTTCATACCAAGGGACAAGCATCAGAAGTGACTGTCATCTCCTGTTTTCTTTTTGATCTTATCTGCAGCGGAGGAAATGTTACAACATGCTGCGGTTTCTTATACTTTAAGGGAAAGTTTAGCTGTTGTGGACCTCCATGGTAGCTGCCCAGGGATGGAGCTCTGTGAACAGATGTATTATCACTGTGCTCTTTCTCAGTGATGCTTCTGATCACTGGGGAGATCACTGGGGGTGGAGGGAGAGATTGTGGGGGCACAGCATTAAGTAGCACTATGCTATGAGTCTGTGAATCATGAGAATTGTGATTCAAACGCTTAATCACGAAGTTGGCAAGAGGTCTCTGGGCTGGATCCTTTTGCTCCCTGGCTGTGAACAGCTGTCCCACAATTTCCTTTTCCGATCACGTTACCTCCTTTCCTCCTTCATCTTCGTCTGTGTTTGTCATAGACATTATCGCCTCTGGGTGCGAAAGGGAATATTTTCATCCATTGACTCCCATTGGGCTTAATCAGGGTGATGTCATCATTGATTTATCTTTTTTTATCATGTGCTTCCAAAGTAAATAGTTTAAGACTCTCCTCTCTCTTGGGTCATGTGTGGGGTAATCATACAGTCCAAATTGAATCTTGCAATGCAGGGCTTTTTCATGTGGATAGAGTGTTGCTTATACCTAGATACAGTTTTAGCAAAGTACAACCAGTAGTGTTCAGTCTGTTCCTTCATGGCCAGCCTGTGAGGTTCAGCAATGCCCCACAGATATGTTCATTTAGTAAAAAAAAAACTGCTGCTTTTAGCAGTACTGCTCAGAATGAGCTTGAAGTAGACTCATTTACTGTAAATTTGCTGCCAACCATCAGAACACACTTACTGCTGTGTTAGACATTCGACTGTTGTCAGAGTTAATAAATGCATTTTTGTTTAACACTAGAACTAGAACTGACAACCTTACTCCCAAAGAACCCCACAGAAAATGATGTAATTTTTCTTTGTCAGTTGCAGTCAATTTAAGTTACATTGGTGACACTATACATGTATATCTTGGCTATTTAGTTCAAAGGTTTTTAAACATACATTAAGCAGTGATACATTTTTCTACAAATAAACTTCTGTCATCTCCTTGTCTATCACTGATATGCTGTGAGCTTTTCAGCCTGTTTCCCCCAACATCCTGTTGGTAAGATATCATTAAATCCTCCAAAAAACTCAGGGGCACTGAAAAAGTCAACACTTGTTTTGCGCAAAGGGTTGTGGGAGTGTGGAACGATGTTGTTGAAGCCGATATCCTGGTTTCTTTCAAGAAACACCTGGAAGTGATCCTAGGATGAATTAGCTTCTAACGACCAGACGGGATTGATGGCCTCATGTTTGTAGCTGTTCTCATGTTCCATGAAACTGGCAATCTGCTCTTTAGAAATAGCTCAAGGACAAATACTGCTAATAAGGGATAGGTTATGGTACATAATACTGTACATAATAGTATTACATGGATGGCTTATAGTGTTGCTGTGGATGAAACAATAACATTATACTTGGTTGTAATCACAATTTGGCAGCAATTTCTATCTTTCTCGGCCATGAATCTTTTTAAGCACTGTCTTTTCCCTTCTGCAGATCATTTTAAGGAGATCTGCCCTGCTGGCCATGGATATACGTACTCCTTATCTGACATTCAGATTTCGCTGAGGCAGGCCGAGGAGGAAGAGCTGGCACAAACGTCACACACACAGCACGAGCACCACCGCACCTCTGACGCCCAGCAGACAGTCAGGGTGCCAACAGGTGAGGAGGATGTGGGACTCTCTGCATCTCCATCACAGAAATCAGGTCTCAGCTTATTTCACTGGGTCCTGGGGCACATCAGTGAACAACCCACTTGCCAAATTAGAAACCCCTAACTTCTTGCTGGCTTTTGATTGCCAAGTGGTTCTTAGTTTTGCCATGAAAACCCATACCCGTTTGGAATTTGAGTTAGTGGATGGGTTGAAATGATTATTTCTTGCAGGACTAAAGCAAAACATTTAAAATAGTTTTTCAGCAAAAGCGTAAAAGATCTTTAAACATTTTAAGATTCACTTCACCCCACCCACCCCAGTTTTCTGAGAAACTAAATATCTCTGAGAAGAAAGCTCAAGATTTTCTATACCTATTACACTGCGTTATTGAGAAGTCTTGGTGATCTGATTTGTACTGTATAATATGCAAAAAAACAGTTTTAAAGATTCATTTTTGGATTAATGGTACAGGTAAGTTATAAAAAATAATGGAACGTTTCTTTCATCACCCTCTTGTTTCCTTCTTTAACTTTACAGATGTTGGAACAGTCCGAACAGTAAGTTTCAGATTTCACTTTATTACATATTACATGGAAATGACATTTAAGATTGAAGATAACTGAAATTTGATTTTATATCCTACTCAAGTAAGGTTACTTATGTTTTTCACTCAAGTGTGTACTTTTAAATAGAAAGCAAATGGATGATTAAGTAAAATATTGGTAAAGGTATGGCAGATAAAAAATCTTAGTAATGGTCCCGCTTTGTAATATTGATTGATTAATTTATTGATTGATTCTAGCTCCCTGCTGTAACTGAAGCTCCTCCCAAATTCCCAGGTAATTTCATAATTTTCTTTTACTTTTTGTTGTTACAAATACTGAATATGGCACACTCCAACAGTTTTCTGGGAATATAAAGCATGTTGGTTTTACAAACTCAACATTTAGTAGTGTTATTCATACAGTATATGATCTGGGCAACACTAGCAATACCAGTGAAAACTTGTGAAAACAGGCTTGTCATATAGTATTGTGCACATAGGTTATTTCTACAGTTTTTTTAAACATATAAATCCTTCTTAGAAAGAAGATTGTGTGTATATTTTTATGCCAATTAAAACATTTAATGTTTAAACAGTTTAAAATATCTCTATGTTGTAGCTTCTAGGGCTAATATTAACCTAAACCATTTAAAGTGCATATTTATTAATATTGTTTTATCAGTCAGAAAGAAATATATGCCTCTAGATATATATCTTGCCTCTTTGCTGCTACAGTATTAACAAGCAAGGAGCTGGCTCTGGCAACTATTGACATTCATTTAATAAAAAATTTTGTGGGAAAGATAAATTATGTGTATCAATAAACTCTGTGCAAGAATAGACAAACAGCTCCTTGCTGCTTCAATTACTGACAGATGTCTTTGTCTTTTCCAGTGGATGTGGTAGTGAAGGCAACTCCTCATTCTCCAGTCAATCTTAAACCTGAGGTCCTGGAGACCGCGCCTATCAATGTGGCCACCCAAGTCACAGGTGAGTAGTATTCTGGAGAACTTTAAATACTGATTTTATTACACTTTATCAAATACATACTGTTTACTTCATGAAGAGAGGGAGATGGATTTGGGCCTTCTGCTAATTTGCTCCATTTAGGTCAGGTGGTGCTTGAAATTATTTACAAATAATTCTGGCCCTATGCTGATAATGATCATAATCACCATAAGTGCAAAACATTTAAAAATTCCCATGAGAATTAAGCTGTGCCAGTTATGGTCAGTTTGTTTTGAACATCCAGTTTAATACATTGTTTACTTTTCTTTCTAAACAGCAAAAGGACTTTCATCCTAAAGCAAAAGCTTTTTTAATCATTTAACCACATACAGCAGAGAAACTTTTTAATCTATCTTTATTTTTAAATGCGTTGTGTCATGATAGTTATTGATTGGTCCGCACTCTTGTTGGATCTCATATTCCCATTTCTCCCTTGAGGATTTTTTTTTCTGATGTAGAGTGTACAGAAGGAGTGTCAAAATCCTGTAACACTCAGAGTAATATAATCCTCTGACTCTTTAATTCCTTTTGGTCTCTTAAAAATATTATGAGGGCAAATTATACACTAAACCTGTTTTTATATGTTTTTTATATTCATAACAAGTGAAGTACTTTAAGGTTGTGTTCAGGCACTAACAAAATCTTAGTTCTTCTGTTTACTGTGTGGCAACATGGCAAAATCAGTTTGTGTGGTGACGTAGTAAAGGCTCTGGTGCCTTCATTATTATTCTTCATTATACACATGTAAAATTTACTTTGGCAAAGTGTACAGTGCCTTTCATTATTGAAAATATACTTTAAATGTTACAGTTACAGTTCTTGCAGAATTTGGTTACCAGATATCTTGACTGTTATACAATACTACAATCTACTATAACATATTGTATTACATGGAGAACTTATTTATAATATAATATTGGAAAGCTATTACAGCAGCACATACAGTATGCTGTATTGCCTGAAACATCCAGTAAATAAGCTATAATTTATAACGATGCTGTAACTGTTCCACTGACCTCAGTTCTACATTTCCCACATGCTGTCCTTAACCACTTCACAGATATCTAGCCTCTCTGTCCCCTGGTGCTGTGCTAACCATTGATATCAAATCTCAAGTTTTAAGCTTGGGAAGTAAATCCCTGATAAGCTTTTTCATTCTCAAACTTTGTTTTGTTCAATGTGCCAAAGGCGTTTTCTGCATGTAACTGTCATTTCTTATTTTTATTTGAAGTGGGCTTTATTTGAAACAATGTGTGGAAAGATTTTTAACGTTAACTAATGTAATTAATCGCAGCAAGTCAGGTCAGCTGGGTTTGCTAGGCTCTGTGTGAGTATCCTGTGTCCTGTGGTGAAACGTACCTGGCCACAAGACACTGTTTGCAAAGTTAGATCATGTCTAAGGACACACGCACATGTTTATCTTTTCTTGGCTTGTGCATCTAGAATTTCTGTGTTAAATAAAATTAGCTGGTTCACAGTTATTTTAAAAAAAAAGAGTTTTCCAAGCACTAGAGGATTCATGTTTTCTAAAATCCTGATAGTGAATTTAAAGGCTTTGGATGAAGATCTGTGCATATTTCTGAAGCTTATTTCTGCAATCAATACTGACAGTGGTAGAGGCCAAGAAGAAAGTGAACAAGGGTTGAGCTGAGGCCCATGCAAAATCAAGAACCTCAAGCCACCCAAAACTCACAAATTACACACACCATACTTGATGGCAGCTTTTTATTTCTTCCAATTTTGGTTTGGCTGATGGGCAGGCATTTTGATTCACTTGGGGGCCAAAGTGATCTCTGAGTGCTCTGGTTTGAGCAAGGGGATATCATGTTATGAAAGTGAAAGTTAGGAATATGTACAGTACCAGTCTTCCCACAACTTCCGAGGTTAGCCCAAGCTACAAAGAATCAAGGACTTGTGGAACAAACCTTAAGTTTAGTCTTGTCATATGAGAACTATGCTGTGGCTGAGGATGGTAAGAGCTGTCTGCACTGAATGGAAATAAATTAAACCCTTTGTAAAAAAAGAACAAGGGATAGAATAAAAAAATATTTGAGCCTTTCTTTGGCAATTCAGTTTTACACTGCCAATCAGAAGTTTTTCAAGCATAAGAGATGCATTTGTTATTATTTGCTACTATAACTGTACAAGCTGTGAGCTCGTACAGTAGCTTAGCAACAACGTGGAGGTCTTAAGGTGTGAAGTGAAAACCAAGGGCAGTGTTGCTAGGGTAAGACCAGTCTGCACTACAAATCTCCAGCACAGGACAGCTTGGCTTCATGTTGCTTAACTGAAAAGAATACAGATCCAGTAGGAGTCCACGAGACAGTGTGCCAGTTGGATTCGAGTGGGCCATTGCTGCCAAGAGCAAGCCAATGGTTTTCAAGACCACCTAGGTCCCAGTCAATGCAGAGTTTATTGTTAGTCTTGCATGAACATGGTTGACCATTGGCTGAGAAAACAATGAGAACCTCTCATGATTGATGATGATTAAAGCAAATTAAAAATGCATATTGGTATAGTTGTTGACATTCAGCACACAGCTGGCTGGCTTACAGATCGCTGCCACCTGTAACAGTGATGTATAGTTTAAGAATTCAAGTAATCCCACCCCCTAACCCCCCTGAAAACAGATTTTTTTCTGATTTCTTTCAGGTATTAGACCAATTACTTTGTAAGAGAACAGATGTAAAGATTAGGAAAGTAGTCTATTCACCCAGAAAGAGTGTCACTAACCTCAAACAGCAAGGCAGAGCCAGTCTTGTGCTTTCTCACCTTTTGCAAGAAAATAAGATTAGTTCAAGATGTTAAAAAAATGATTTAATGCATTTATAGAACGCCGTTGATCTGGCTGGAAGTGTGCTTTCTGGGCAATACTTCCAGCCACATTATTCCCACAGCTAATGCCATTTCGGATATCGTAGTGACTTCTGAACCTCAGAAAGAAACAGAAGGAAAGCACTTCAATTGTGTAATATAAGCCAGAGGAAGATTCCAAAAATACTGTGTGGATTTACCGTGATGAATTCTCTTAAGAGGGCTTATATACCTTTACCGCTGAGCTTTTCTTTCCATTTTAAGGATCAGTTGTTAACAGCTACACTGAAGAACTAAATTAACTGTAAATACAGTAGAACCCTGCTGGTGCACTTCCTTTACACTGTTTCCCTTTGGTACGTATAAGGCTTTGCTGTTGTTTCTGTCTGCAGATATCGACAGGTGCTCTGCCACTCCTAATATCTGTGGTCCTGGGGTCTGTGTCCCTGTGCAGGGGGGGTACACCTGTTACTGCAGCAATGGCTTTCATCTCAACACACTACAGACCCACTGTGTCGGTAAGACCGTGACTGAGACTGGGATGGACTGGGGGGTCTTCGCTTCCTCACTGCTGTGAAATAGATAGAAAATAGTCCACAAGCGCATGAACCCTAAAAAAATCAATACTAGATTGAAACTGAAGAGCAGTAAAAACTAATTATGCCCAGTATGCTGGCAGCTTAAAAAAAATTCCAAAGTAAAGTGCAGGCAAGGCAAATATACAACATCAGTATACTGTCTAATGGGTACTATGATTTGTTTGTTTGTATCTGTAGTGCTCCAGCTATTTTTGTGATTCTCGAGCCTCTGGATCATAAATCGCATAATTACAATTTGAAGGAACAAGTAAGGGTTTAGTCCATGCTGAAGAGGGAAGAAAAGAAACACAACATTTCGGCTGTGGAGCCTTCTTGGGCCTTCAAACCTGAAGAAGACTCCACAGCCTAAACTTTGTGGGTTTTTTTCTGCTCTTTGCAGCATGGACTAAACCTTGACTTGTTCCTTTGCAACCTACGCCAGCTGACGGAGCTACCAACTTGAACTAATTACAATTTGAGTCTATTTGAGTGTCCGGCAGCCAAATCTCTCACAGCACCTGGACTTTTACCTTCCTCCCTGCAGTACAGAAACAGAGCTGGAATGTCATGGTAGTGACACACTGTAGGTGTGATATAAACAGACAGTGCAGAGTTTTGTTATGTGAAACAAAGTGTAAAATTAAAATAAAGGGAGGTCATACTAAAACAGGATTAATCTGGATGTGATTTGGTGGGACAAATGAGTTATCAGAATCCCTGAAACCATGAGCAGCTTAAAGCCTATCTAATGTTCTCTAACGTGACCTGTGCCATTTTACATTTGCTGATTCGGACAGGCATTTGGGAAGATAAATGTTGTCATGATCATGACATCTGGTTTGTTTGCAGACATCGATGAGTGCAAGAGGGACCCATGTGAGGGGAAAGGGCATTGTGTAAACAGTATAGGCTCCTACACCTGCTACTGTTACACAGGATACAGCCAGGTCATCACTCAGAACAGGAGGTCGTGTCAAGGTGACAGTGGTTCTCTTCTCAAACAGCTGCCAAGCTTACTATGGACAGTTACACATGCAGCTGTGTATTGCAATTGTCACTGTTAGCTGATTCATGCATTGCAGGCATATTTCTACTTGGCTGTACGAGCCACTATTTAAGAGCACATAAAATGTGTGTACGCCCACGTAATGCTCTGTATGTGCCTGTGGTTGAACATTTCTAAATGTCTTTTGGAAAGTTTTATTATCCATTTGTCTTCTTTTCAACTTATAATGTCATACTTTGAAATCCAGAAAATGGAACCAGAAGCAAAAATACCAAAAGTCAAATTTTATTGGCAGTGAATTGAAGACAATTTTGTCCCTGTCAGAAACTCTTGTGTTTGAGTTTTGTTTATACAGTATGTCACTCTGATGCAGAATGTTTTAAATCTTTTTTCCAAGTGTTTCCATTTATTTTTGCAGCTCAAGAATGTTTAACTGAGTATAAGAATTACTGAACATCACCCTTGGGTATCCTGCTCATCAGAAGGTTTCAGACACTGAAATGACTATAGTGACTTTGTGAATGAAATTAGACTGAAGATCTCAGATAGTGAAGAATTTAGCACTGTCTCTGCAGTATCTAGACTCTTCCTAGACCTGTCAGAACTGTAGTGTAGTGATTGATTGTTTTGTGCAGTAAAACTATCTCTATATTAAAGACTTACAGACTGATTGTATTAAAAACTTTCTAGATGTCAATGAGTGTGACATGCCTAACAAGTGTCCAGGCAGTGTATGCATCAACACAGAGGGCTCCTTCACCTGCAAATGTGAAAATGGCTACACCATGTCCAGGAGGGGAAATTGTGAAGGCAAGTCCACGTGATGATCTCTCCGTTATTGGTTGTAATGCGTGAAGTTTAAAACTGAAAGTACTGAGTGGTTATAGAGAAAATGTTTCAGGTAGGAATTACTAACATTGTGACTTCCACGTAAGGATTTAACATTTATAGGAATACTGCATGCCATTCAAGAAGATTGCTCTATTATCCAGCTTTGCCCTGTATCAGAAGAATTATTTCAGACTCAAATACATCTTGTAATATAGAAAATTGTTCATTGTTGATTTCATCCTCTGGCAGTACCACTAAGGAACTCCTTCTGAAAAGAACACTAATTAGACTTTTATTGCAAGACAAATGCAAGAATCTTATTATGCATATTCACAGATATTAGTATGTACTTATTTATATACTCTGTATTCCCAGAGATAAAGTAGAAATAGTGGCCATATAAGCTTCTCAAGTTCTAATCAATGCAGTGTCCAAGCTGATGCTCAGCTCTTAACAGAGGGGAAAGAGTTAAGTAATTGCAGTGTGTGTAAATCATTTAAGTCTGGTATTTGTCCAGGCACTTCTACCCAAGATTTAACATGCAACCCATTTACAGAAAAGTCATTGTTTCATTTCTCTGTGCCTAATGCCAGAAAAAAAAACCCAAACGTTGAAAACAAACTGGAAACGGCACTAACTAGGGAATGGCAGTTAACGTAATATTATTTCAATGAGTGCTTGTTGTAATGGAATTTCCCTCCTCCTGCCTCAGACATAGATGAATGCCGAAATCCCAGCGCTTGTCCCAGTGGAAGATGCATTAACACTCCCGGCTCCTTCCAATGTCTGAGCTGTGATGCTGGGTACAGGGCACAAAGTGGAAGATGCATAGGTAAGAGGGATCAAAGGTGACATAATAAAATGAGCAGTTGTTTCAATACTATTTATAGCTTTCCTAATTGCCATGGGGCTGGAAAAATCCCTAATTACCATTGAGAGAATTGCAGCGTGGCAGATCATAACATTATAGCATTTAGATGAATCCTCTGGGAATCACCACCAGCCTTCCATGAATCTCAAACTCACAGCCAGGTTTTATGGGCTGAATTATATTTCCACTTTCACTATTATTAAGGCATTTTGTACCCTTAAGTTATTTTTGGTCCTTAGCAAGGTAAGAAGATGCCAAATGCTTTGCAGAAATTTATGCAAAATGCTCTTTGCTTTAAATGTAACCAGCCTGCACTTTTTGGCTTGTATTTTGACTTTCAGAAGCAGTGTGTTTGGATTTTTATGTGGCCCAATGTTGACCATTTTCAGTGGCTGAAATATTTTTGAGATATCTGCTGTCTCTGCCTCTCCCATTGTGACCTCCATACGAGGCGCATGTTGTTTAAACATAACACCATGTTATTTCAGACCTCGGGTACCTTTTACCACTGTAAAGATTGCTTGTAATACCTCAATTTGGGAGAGTCAAAATATTTTCATTAGGCTGTGGCCTTAAACAAGCCTCTTCTTATTTTTGGATAGCCTGAAGTTGCAAAACATTCATTCAGGAAAGTGTGAAAAGGAGAAAGCAGTGGCCGTTCAAGTGCTCTCAATGGCAGTGATTTGCCTCATCTTGCAGAGCCACCCACATAAACTGCTGTGTACCTCGGAGACAAAGACTTATCAGTTGAGTCAGTAATGGGACTGTTATCAAAAGCTGGGAACTGGTTTGCCACTAGGGTGCTGCCATAAGATGAAGATTGGTGTTAACAGTAAACTGATCTGGAAGCTGTGTAATTGACTACATAAAAAAAATGATATCAGATTTAATAAGAAGCAACAAAAAAATGTAAAAATTAATTCTCAAATGTATCATTGAAGTAGAAGATTCCTTTTAACACCATTTCTGTATTCCTTATCTTGGTGGGACCCCAACACTTTGATACAAGCCATTAAAGCAAAAGAGAATCTGATCTGAATAAAGAATTGTGCAAAAATCAGATATGAGCTCTGATGAGATGTATACAATAGATTAAAGGAGATATTACGGGAGTTTTGAAAGAAAAGAAAAAAGGGGTATTTATTTCTGTCAGTGGTCATAGTTCTGACTATAAAGGAAAAACAAAGAGCACATTGTGTCCTCAGTCCTGCTGAAACTGAAAATATATATAATATTAAATATTGTTGTGTTAATGTCACACTTGTAGCTTGTTCTAACATGCAGTAGTAAGAGCAAATATAATACTAACAGTGCCAGACAAGGATGTCAACTTGCCTTGCTATCATATACAAAGCTACATTCTTCAAAAGCTTTCTTGTGATTTCAGTCTTAAAGCAAGTGAACTACTGTTCCTCTAAATTGTTTCAGTAAATGAACTTTTTTTTACAAAATCTTACTTTAACTCTTGAAATTATAAAAAGAGCAAAAGAAAATAAGCAGTCTACATTATTAATTGGTAATTTTGAACAAAAATCAGCCGTATGATGACATTTCCCCAACAAATGAACCCTGAAAACTGAGGCAAATGGTTTTCATAAAACTGAACTGCCGTTTTGACAAATGCTGACTGCAATTAGAATTAAATTAATAATAAAAAAGAACTATGAGTGCAAATGTAGAGTTTTAATTGAACCTTGCGCCATTCATATGGTAAATTAACTCTAAGTAGTACCCCACTGACTGCCAGTTAATCTGCATTCTGAAACTGAAAACAAACTCCAGTCGACATTCAGGCTTATTGTGGAAGGGATTCAAAGATGCAGAAAGATTAAAAAAACAAGATTTAAGAAATGGATGACAGAGATCTGGCACTGACTTCTACTTTATATACACAACAAAGATTGTTCTGTGTTTTTGTTGATTCAATGACTTGCTGCATTTTTCCCTTTCTCCACACATGAAAGAGATGTACAGTACTGTAGGCATGTAACTTCACGGCATTGGTCCACAAATACATTAGGAAAGTACCTTAAATCTTTTAAAAAATTTTTTCAGTTCCCTGTCTGGCAAGTATTAAGATTTTAAAAAATATTGTTTCTTCTTAATTCTGGAGGTTTACCTAGTATATTCTACAGTATTAGTGTGTGAATGTTTATACAAGTTGTACTGCAGGTATGCACTGTGTGGATACTTTAATGCTTGTGAGTGTATATAACTGTACTGTACATATAAATAAATATAGGTTTATTAAAAGGTTTATTAAAAGTATGACATCCAAAGAAGGCTCCACAGCCGAAACGTTGTGATTCTTTTCTTCTATTTTCAGCATGGAAACAACCTTTAATTGTTTCTTTGCAGCCTACACATGTTAACACAGCTACTGTACCTACTTGAACTATATATAAATATATACTCTTTATTTAGAATTTCTCATGAGATCAGGCTGTTTCTGTTGGTGTATGGTTATCTTACCATGCACTTTTATCCTCTGACTGTTCCCAGATGTAAATGAGTGTCTTGTCCCTGGAACCTGTGCCAATGGAAGATGTGTCAATACTGAAGGCTCGTACAGGTGTAGCTGTAGCCCGGGTTACCAAGCAACACCAGACAGTGGGATCTGCCAAGGTAGGCCTCTAGAAACAGGCCTCACGAAGGCCCAATTTAAATTTTAGGCAATGCTTGCAGCATGAAGGAATTTTTTTATTGATAGCCAGTTTTAATTAAAAGTTTTGAAAATATAACAAAATGAGATCAATTTAGTGAAGTCAACATTTCCCCTTCTCTTGGTCATTCTGTAAGTCAACCTAATGACAGGGTGTTGAGAATTTCCAGATTTTAATTTAATGTATAATCACGCTTAATTCAAAATAATTAAACGTTGTATTTGTTTTCTACTTTTCCTCTCAAAGATGTAGATGAATGTCTTCTGTCTGGGGTCTGTTCCCATGGTAACTGTGTCAATCTGGAAGGCTCATACAGGTGCAGCTGTAACCTCGGTTACCAGGAGTCGCCAGACAGTAAGAGCTGTGAAGGTACAGTAGGCCTGGAAAAATGTTGATCATTAAAAATGTAAACTAGGACTAATTTCAGTATACACTCCATACTTGTAATATAGATTTACATGTAGTACTGTATATGGAACTGTTTTCCAGTTGGCCCACATCTCTGTGAGGAGAGGGCTTTTTAACCGTTCTGTGTCTTATGGTTAGAAAATATACTTTTTTTTATACTTTTTTTTTTTTAATATTATCTCCACTTTAAGTATACTCTTTTCTCTTTTGGCTTCAGACATCAATGAGTGTGCAACACGTAATGTGTGTCCCAATGGTATATGCACCAATTCTGAAGGTTCCTATTCATGTACTAGCTGCAGGCCTGGATATAGGAAATCGGCAGATGGGCAGACATGTGAAGGTATAGTAAAGTTTCACCAGCTTTGAAAAATATACAGCTAGGACAGAAACTCAAATGCAAAGAAATCATATTCTGTCAATTAATCATGTACTGCACATGAAACATATTGCATCATTACATTGCATCATTCTTTCAGTAGGGCTGTTGGCAGTTTGATGTTGACTTGTTCTTGGCTACGAGATTAATTTGCATTCTGACACATGCAGTGCATCTAAGTTTCCTTGCCTGTCTTTGTCCCAGATATCAATGAGTGTGCATCAGCCTCTGTCTGTCCCGGTGGAGTTTGCACTAACACACAAGGCTCCTACACATGCTTGCAGTGCAGAAAGGGCTACAGGCTTTCCCCGGAGAAGCAGAGGTGTGAAGGTTAGTGTAATGTTACCTACCTGGGTACACCCATGTCACTTATTACAGCAATTACCTGTCATTCTTTTCATAAGAACATAAGGAGGAGGAAAATAGAGAGGAGGCCTTTCAAACCATCTAATATGTTAGGTTGTTAGTGACTAAAGGATCTGTGGATCTCATCTAACCTTTTTTGAAAGCAGCCAGGGTGTCAGCTTCAGCAAAAGACGTTCACAGCCCTCAGTGTTAAAAGTGCCTCCTTCTCTTGGTTTAAATACACTTTCATACACTTGGTTTAAATCCACTTGTAGTCTCCTCTGCTCTGGACTAAAAAGATCTTTTAGCCTGTCAGTGTAGGACACACCATTAAATATTGGAGTACACAGTAGCTGGTCGTCCAATTACATCATAATCACATGCTAATGCAGTAGCGTCTCCTGTCATTTAGTTATAAGCATTTCATTGCCTGGTCCATAGACATTTTGTTTCTTTTGAAGAACCTTGGGTTCTCTTTCTGATTTCCTTTGGACTCCCCCTCCCTCCGTATTAGTTTAAATATATTGGAATGTAGGTTAAATATATTTTCTTGCCCCAGGTTAATGTACATTGAATTGTGCCAATAGCCTGCACCATCAAAAGATTTTCACTGCCCCAGAAAGCTGAAACCACAATGTGCACAGCACACAATGTCCTTAGCCTCTTGTTGTGTTTAAGGACGGTGCATTTCCAGATATTTTCCTTTCCAAGGTGCAGGCGGGATTCTGAAAACTACTGGTTTGATCCTTGCTGGCTTGATTCTCAGTGCCCAACGTCATGACTTTAGGTTTTCACAAATTACAGCTGTTTGCTAACCCACTAGTAATCAATTACTATCCCATAGCACAGTAATGTAATCTGAGATAGTAACCTTCTCAGATGAAAGTAATAACCAGAAAGGCATTACAGCAAATGTAAGAAATCAGTGAAGAGATCTGGTAGGAAAATAAATTGATAAGTGCGGGAGGCTCTTACACAAATGTTTTTTGTTGTAGTATTCTACTTAGCCTGGTGATGATTTTTTTTCTTGTGATATTCTTACAGATATCAATGAATGTGCTTCCCCCTCCATTTGCCTCATTGGAATATGCACTAACACTAACGGATCATACTTCTGCACAACCTGCCCTATAGGATACAAACCATCAGCAGATAGACAGAGCTGTGAGGGTAAGCTAGCTAAATGGTTTTTAAATGTTATTGCTTCAGTTTGTAACCAACTTATTGGTGCTGGTTTTCTTTACAAAGGCTCTTAGAAGCTTTTTGTACTCTGATCAGTATTAATGGTGCTCTTTTTATTAAAAAAAAACATTTGTCTTTTCTTCATGGATGTGTACTATTGTATCATTTGCAGATATCGACGAATGTGCATCCTTAAATGCATGCCCAGCTGGAATCTGTACCAACACTGAAGGTTCCTTCTCCTGCACTAGTTGTGGTCCTGGATACCAAATATCAGAGGATGGACATCAGTGTGAAGGTTTGGAAATTCCAAATGTATAAGGCATGCTTATACAGTATGTTTTGCACTATCCAATTCTTCTGTCTCCAGGTTGCTGACTGCTTAGAATGTTTCTTAACAAAGTGTTTTTTCTTATTTCCTCTTTGATTCCTTATTATATTATATTATGCACATTCCCTAACATTGAGTACTGGGTTAGCCAGCACTGTGTTGACTCTTTGTCTTCAGAAAGTAAAGTTTTTTTCTTTTTTCACCTGATTTAATACGCTATCCTCCTAGCTGCATAAATAAACTCATTTAGCACTCATTCAGCCAATGCTAGATTTCTAACTAGTTCCAGGTGTATCTTCTCACTGACTGTGAGTTTCTTGGTGAACAACCTGCAAAGCTTTTCTCCTGCCTTTTTATCTTTTTCTTCTGAGTCCAGACAGTTTATTAGTTATTTTTTCTCTTGTTCTTTTGTCTTCTGAACTTTTTGTCTCAGACATTGACGAGTGTGCTGTGCCCGGTGTTTGTTTTAACGGAGTGTGCAAGAATAATCCAGGGTCCTACTCCTGTATCACCTGTGGGACTGGCTACAGGCCGTCTGCAGATGCCAGCACGTGTGAAGGTAGAAGAGCCCTATTAACCAAGAACTGCATAACATGTCATTAAATAGACCTTTTAATCTTTACATTTCCATTTTAAAGTATCCAGATAGTTACATTATTTCTAAAATAAAACTTGAAAGTTCCCAGGTCCCTGAACCAGTAAAGGCAATCATTCGGATCACAATTGGGAAGCAGCAGTGTGGTGAATTTGTCAGGGCTCTGCACTTGAAACTAGAGGGTTGTGGGTTTAAATATTAGGTTGGGCTCCAGTAAAATGCGCATTAGTGTAAATGGATACACATTAAGTTGCTTTGGCTAAAAGCATCAGCAGTAAAAATTAATAAAAAATAAGTAAATATACTGAATGCTTATCAATCCTTATAAACCTACAGCACAGGCTTGGTGGTGAGCTGTCATTAGTTGATGGCAAATAGAATTCTCCAGATACCAGTGCATAATTAGGCAAGTCCAGCTGGTTTTTCAATGGGCTTGAGTTCACAAGGGGATAAATGGCTTGTAGAAGCTAGCTATGCGGCTGCGCTGGAGCCAGTAAAATGACAGTGTTATCACTGAGAGGTGCCATCTGACTTTAACGCTGCTGTGGATGCTGTGCATCACAGTGTAAAAAAATGGCAGGTAGCTCAACCTTGCGGGTTCTTGGATAAACTGTCCCCATCCATCCCACACAGGTAAAAGGATTATACTAGTGAGTTGAGGTGATAATATAGGAAGAAAAGTGACAATATCGAAACCTAAACAGAGAAATAAAATGTCTTTAATTGCACACCACTGATTTGTGAAAGATATAATTGCCCCTCATCCTTATAACAAGATCCTACAAATGTCTGTTTCATTTTTAGTTTTCAAGTGGTTGTTTTAATATAGGACTGTATTTTTGTCTGTCTTCTACTCTTCCTCTCGAAGATGAAGATGAATGTCTTCTGCCTGGGGTCTGTTCCCATGGTAACTGTGTCAATCTGGAAGGCTCATACAGGTGCAGCTGTAACCTAGGTTTTCAGGAGTCCCCAGACAGTAAGAGCTGTGAAGGTAGGCCTGTGAAAATGGTAACGATTTCCTAATGGAAATTAGGGGGGACATATACCCATTCCTGAGTACAAATACAGGCCACCACACTGCTTTTTTTTGGTCACACTAATAAATACCCTTCCACAATTTCCAACACCACTACCAGTCCAGTAACCTCTTGGTTTATCCGGGAGTACATCAACATAAGGCCAGGTTGGTGTTCCTCAAATGAAGCTCTTTAAGGCCAAAATACCCTTTCTTGTTGGGATTGTCAGTATCTGAAATATAAATATTGACTAATTTTGTTAACATATTTGTGCAATTAGACAGCACCGGCATTCCAGTATATTGTTTTAATATGTTTTGAGATCGGGACAGCTACTGTATGTCATTATGCTCTCCAGTCTTTACCTTCATATGTCCAGCTGATTCTCAGATGTGAGACTGTAAACTGGTATAAGGGCTTTTCCAGCTTCTCTGTGATATATAGTACCTTCAGCTTAAGAGTGACCTCACCCTCATCCAAAGTAATCTTTAATTTGTTCAAAACAAGTAGTATGAGTTTATTTTATTTCATCCTGCTCTTCATATCTTAAGTGAATCTGAAATTCCTGCTGACATGTTAAATAAATGATGTGTGATATACATAGTTTTTGTGTGCTTGTCATTAATTTTCGTCTTCTGTTTTCATCTTTTTGTCCTCTAAACTTTGTCTCAGACATTGACGAGTGTGTTGTGCCTGGCGTTTGCTTTAACGGAGTGTGCAAGAATAATCCAGGGTCCTACTCCTGTATCACCTGTGGGACTGGGTACAGGCCGTCTGCAGATGCCAGCACATGTGAAGGTAGCAGGGCAGCATTTAAAGAGATCTCATTATGTTGACGTTTTAATTCTTTAACATATCTGATGTTTTACTACCCACTGGTAATCTAAACTCACTTGGCTTTGTTTCTGTCCCTGTATTTCCTCAGATGTGGACGAGTGCTCTTTGGCAAACGTGTGCCCAGGCAGGCTGTGCAAGAACACCCAGGGCTCGTTCTACTGCAGGAGCTGTGAAGAGGGCTATGAGCTGTCAGAAGATGGCTACGGCTGTGAAGGTAGAATCACATGGCCAGGTTGCCCAGCTGTGGATGCAGGCTGGCTGTAATCTCTGAAGTAACAGCTTGAT